>NW_027185425.1:11306910-11856910 GCF_022577435.1 Embiotoca jacksoni
AAAATGGATGGATCAGTGTTTTAAAAGCCGGAGCAGAGGGACGGAGTCATCGGACGAATGCAGGTGTGATTGTACTGCCGACCATAAACCTAGGAGACAACTAGTGTTATTGAGCTGTTACTGTGGAGGTAAACTCAGTACCACAAGGTGAGTATGTGTGTGCAGGAAAGATCAAAATAAAACTCAGTATTTGTGCCGCTCAAACCCATATTGCTGACTTTGCACATCACTAAAAAGAAGAATAGGGTAACAGTGGTATACATCAGCTGATGTTAAAAAGCTTCTGGAGGGTTTTCTTTTTTTCCTTGTTATCTCCTCCCCAACCTCTTCCTCACGCTGTACCCCCTGTCATCTCTCGTAACACACATGAGGATATTATTTAGAGGGTGCAGAAATTATTGCTGTCGTTAAATCCTTCGCAGACCACTAAACTTTCAGCTCTGGCCCAGAAAAGTATAGAAATTGTAAGCCTGTTAAAGGGAACATGAATCCTGCTGTCCGTCTGTGTCTGAGCCTCACGTGTCCTGTTTTTTTTGCTTTTTTTACTTTGTACTGACCTTTCCACAGACATACATAAAGGTCAGCGTGAATGGATTATACGTGTGGCATGAATGTGAAAGAGTGCATGCACACCTGTGTGTGCGCATGTGACTGCACAACTACACTTTATGAGGCTGCGAACAGCCCCATAAATCCGTCTCTTGTGTTTTCTAACTGACGTAACTTCCCTGCGATGTGTGTGTGTGTGTGTGTGTGTGTGTGTGTGTGTGTGTGTGTGTGTGTGTGTGTGTGTGTGCGTGTGTGTGTGTGTGTGTGTGTGTGTGAATAATTGTGTGCTCCGGTTGTGGACCTATAATTGCGTTGCTGCTGGAAAAATCATTTCTTGATGCAGGTAGAATGAATTAGAAATAAATCACAACAGCAAAAAAAAAAAAAAAACGTGTGTTATTTCTTGCAGACATACACTAACTCTGCACAAACTGATCCTTTCTCTCTCTTTCTCACTGTCGACACATGCCGATGCTGTAATGCTCATTAGGGGTATTTTCCATGGTCGCACACACACAGACAAGCGAATGCACACAGCCTCACACACACTGCTAAAACAGCATTTTGTCCATAAAGTCTATTTCTATGGTTAAGTTGTGATGAATGGGACTCAGTTGAAGTCAATGAGATAGCGCAACGCCATAATTCAATTCAGCACACAGTCATGCACACGCACACACACACCATCGAGTGTGGGCTATAATTCAACACTTATGCATATACACACTCAGAGACACACACTCACACATTTGTGCACAGAGTCAATGAGACCACAGTGTACCATAATTCACTGTAAAGATAAATGCCTAGTGTGCATTATCACAGAGACCGTGTGGCCCATAGCTGGTGTGTGTCTGTGTGCAAGTGTGCGTGTGTGTGCATGTGTGTGTGTGTGTGTGTGTGTGTGTGTGTGTGTGTGTGTGTGTGTGTGTGTGTGTCTCTCTTACAGAAAGGGAGAGAATGTGTGTTCTCGGTGCTGATGTCAACTCATCAGGGAGACTGAGAATTAACGTATTCACACATTTACGGTATTAATATTAGAAACCAGTTTCTACTGAATATTTTTCACCACAAAAACTTTCAAATATTAACTTTTACAAGCGTGTATCTTATTTTTGGGGATTTTTATTCAAACTTTGATGCATACAATGGCTGTAAATCCTGTGGAAAAAAAGAAACGTTTTACTTTCCAGTGTAGTGCGTGGGTTACGGGTTGAAATGTCCCAGGCGGACATGTCACTTCCAAACTTCCAAAAGCTCAAATAAATTAGCCTTTAATGAGGGCTAAAGGGAAAAAACGACCTTAATATTGCAATAAGTGAGGGCACTGGGCTTAGGTTAAAAGAGGCTGCTTTACTGTAGGTTTCACCTTTTTCCATTTAAAATGTTTGTGATGTATTTGAGGGTGTTTGCGAAATGCGATTGCAAGTCCCTCGTAGGTTTTGGAAGTTCATTCTATCATCCAAAGGTTATGTTTGGCAGTTCTATAATATGACTGCCAGAAAAGAGGAGGGGGAAGCTGGCAGTACTGAGCTGATGTTATTGAGAAAGAATCAGGCTTGGGAATAAACCCTGGGATCAGGTTCTGTTATTTAACGTGAGTCATCAACACACCAAGACTCAAGCACTTTTCAGACCTATCAGCATCAGTGAACCGACGTAACTTGTTGCCGGCGGATGTATCCATAGTGGTTAATCCTGGACATAGAGCCAGAAGACCTTATTTACTCAATTACTACAACCTTACTTTGGATTGTAGAGCTACTTCAGCTAAATTCTTTAAAAGTAAATTAATATTCAAATCTAAGGAGTGACTTCAAAGCTTTGTTCCACTGCTTAAAACTTACAACATATTGAAAAGTCTGTTTCAGCTTTGGCAACACCACAACGTCATTAATACAGGTGCAAAGAGGGAGGAGCTGTTTCAGGCTCCTTTGTTTTAGTAAAAAACGGCCCATTCATTTTCCCCATGGGCATTGTTACCCGACTCCCAGTTGGACCGCTTACAGTTCTGCTCAATACGAAAGCAGCTGAACTGCATTACAAAATATCTGGCTCTTTGATAAAAATGTTTAAGTACAAGCCAGTGTAAATACAAACTTTGTGGTAGAAGTTAATCATGACTCCCAAGGTGCTTTTCGGCAAAAAACAGATCTTCCATTTTTTTTATCTGCCCCAATCTATGGGGGGGGGAAAAGCTCAGAATTGCACATCCGACCGATTGCATTGTATTGGCTCCTGAACAATATTTTTTTTCATACCAATAATATAAAATCTAGTTTAAGAAAAAGAAAATTGAATTACCAATTATGGTTCAGATCTTTAGTCTTTATACGGTTGTGAGTGGAAAAGGTAACCCATGTTATTTTGTGTGGTTGCAATAAATGAAGGTTCCTTAAATGCCTCACATACTATCGATAAACTAGTTAGCCTGCTGCACATAGAGATGCCTCAAGTTACGGCGGTGCAAGCAACTTAGGCACATTTGTGTCCAAAAATGTGTTTGAAAAGAGTGAAAAAAGGCCTTGTTGCTGTGGCTCACTGATGCTGAAGAGATTTACTCCTGAGTAAATGTTGCAAAAGCCATGCTGAGAATTTAAATTTGGTGTTGAATGACGAAGCATTTTTCTATAGTAGAGACCAAAGCAATTTGTCATAGAAGTATCAAAGTTGTAGGCATCTACTGCAATATTTTAGCTGAGTCTTCACTTGAATTACGAAAAGTTGTAAGTTATTTTTTTATTTTTTGACCACAAGAGCCCATTTTAGTTTGTGTTTTTGATTGTTCCTGTTTACTGTATTCATTTTCAGATTCTGCTGACTGCTGATGCACGATGATTTTGTCTTAATGCCAAACTGAATGAGAACAAGAAAAATTTAGCAAGTAAAATTTTTCATGTAAAGCCTAAATAATACCAACCTATCATCTCTACAATGTGATGAAACAAGCAATCCACATTTCTTAAAACACGCAGTGGTAATTCCCAGATTCCCAGTAGATTTGAAGTCGCTTCTCTGTCATGTTTGTAATATGCGGCTGACACTCCTCCCATAATTCATAGTGTGCCCATCAGTAGAACAGATGTGGTTGTTTCTCCATATAACTTCTTCTGACTCTTGATTTGGATTCTGAAGTATTTTATTACCCCCTGGGGAAACTTGCTGTAGATCTGCTTAATTACAAAAAGCCACAAAAATGAATGTTTCACTCAAACAAATTAAATAACCATGTGCAACACGTAAATTGATGTACACAATCTCATCTGATCTACTCATCCCAAATATGTACACTCACAAAAGTGTTCCACACCCTGTTGTCGTTGGTTGTTTTGAGGCAGTGACAGTAAATTCTGTATCACTTTCCTCCAGGATAACAGAGTTTAGCTGAACTACTCCCAGTAAAAACAAACAGTAACAACTCTTTTCCTCTGGATTTGAAAAAAAAAAAACAAATGAGGTCATGCCGCTTCACCCTGCAGCTCTGGAAGAGATGTAACTTGTAGTTTTTTTTGTTGGACTTTTACATTCCTACAGAGCAAAATACCAAATTGCCCCCATCTGAAGTGCAGCGTAGCTGGCTGGTCCGCGTCAAAGGTTCAGAAACAGAAGCTGTTAATCAAACTTCTCTGTTGGCATCGCTGCATTTCCCTCCACTCATTATCCTCCTCTGTCAGTTTACGTCTTTTTTAGATGATAAACTTTATTACCTCGGCAGGGAAATTCTTTTGGTCACTTGCAATAGATAGGAAACACAATGAATTATACAGCAATCTAAACCCACCCTTCACACCCACTCCGAACATGAATCACAAGCTCACCCGCATACACAAATGCTATCATACACAAACACCCGCAAGAGACATTTGGCTTCAACAAAGCATCTGAAAACAAATGTAAAATACAATGCCTGCCCTTCTCTCTCTCTCTCTCTGCCTCATCTTCCTCTATTCATCTAGCAGTGTGGCCTCACTAAGGCAACAGATTTCAAAAATGTTATTTACACTTGCATTATTAGGAACTTGTATAAAGATCAGTCGAACCTGAAATTCCTCAAAGAACAGCTAAAACTCTTTGTCCATCCAATGTCACACAAAAACAACCAAACTGTGCAATACAGCCAACATCTGGTAAGAAAGTGAGAGCACACAGTTTGGTTATTCTGCTGAGTCACAGCTGGTTAAAGCTCTGTTCAGTCACGTTCTGATTTTCATGATCAGCCATACTGTTTTCAGTGGCCCAATGGAAGATTTAAATGCTCTCATTAACATTTTTTTTTTTTTCTGTTTCTGTTTTCAGAGACATGAATGGGAGTTCAATCTTGACCATGAAAATAGTAATTCAATAAAATAATCTGAACTAAGCGTCCATTTACTGCCTTTCCCTTTCCCCACAGTTCTCAACAGACATCTCACAGCCTTCATTCATACATGAATCACAAATGATAATTCTGGCCCTAAGCACTGCTGCCTTGAGATAATGTTACAATCACTATTTCATATTAACAAAAAAAATAAAAACTTTAAAGAATAGTTTGACATTTTGGGAAATATGTTTATCTCCCATTTCTTCAGTTATATGAGCGATCATACTGTTCACTATAGTCAGGATAAAGCTACCGCCAGGATACAGTTAGCTGAGCTGAGCACAAAGACTGGAGAAAGGAGGCTATAGACAACCTGATTCTGTCCAAAGGTTAAAAAAAAAACAAAAAAAAAACTGCGATTTACAATGTACCAACATATGACAGAAGGCATTTGTTTGCAGTGATTGCCTCTGAATGTGGTGAAACAAAATATTAGGTTAAGGAGCCCATCAATTTTGCCTATGCCATTTTCATTTGCTTTTGATGTTTGATTCGATAGAATATTCAAAATAATAAAGCAAAGACAGATTTTTATTAAACATGGAATAAACGATAATAGATGTTGATTACTTTTGCCAGTTTAAATTTATGTCAAGGAAAATTGTGGGTTTTCTTCACTTTATGTGCATTCATCCACGACTGCAATCCAAGTTTTTGCAGAAAAAGAAGAGTTTTGAAATTTAGCCACTTAACTAGTGTCGACTACTGTCCGTCTTTCTGTTACTCTCACCATCATTTTTAAGATATTTCCCTCTTACACTTACTTCCATCACTCCAGCTGCATATTTCACTCCCTCTCACCATCTTTTTCTGATATCCTACACATATTTCTGTTTCTCTCTAGCTGGCTCTTCTAGCAATGGTAGCCTGTCTGTTCAAATTCAGCTCCCATCAGTACCACGCAAACTCCCTCTCTCACACACACACACACACACACACACACACACACACACACACACACACACACACACACACACCAAATACATCATTGGAGGGGAAACAAATTATTCCAGGACAGCAGAACTGTTGTGTTTGGTTCACCCTTGTTTGTTTTCTCCCTCCCTCTCTCTCTTCCTCTCTCCCTCTCTCTCTCCCTCTCTCTCCCTCTCTCTCTCTCCAACAGATGGGGTATTTTAATGAAATCAGCCTTGCCTGTTCCCATCTGTGTGAGAAATGAATTTCACCATTTTTTAAATGAGGGAATTTACAATGAGACAGGCTGGAACACAGGGAACCCCTGCACCAAGTTTTTTTTTTTTTTTCCTACCACTCTCCTCAGCTCTTAGACAAATGCAGTGAAAGTCTAATAGGTACATGTCTCTGTGAGCCTGTCTGTCAGTATTTTTTTCTTTCTTTTAGTACACAGCTTGTCTTTAATATATTTCATATTGTTTTTAACACTGCATGTTGTTGTTGAAACAGCATATGAATGCTGCTGTGTCCACAGTAAAAAATATTAAGAGCAGCCGAAAACATTATTTCTGTATTCAGCTTCAATTATGTCCTTGTCCAACTCTCTTGTGATAATTGTAAAGAAAAGTCATTAAGGAGACGGAGAGCGTCTAACGCCAGTATAACTCAATTTTCTCAAAATTAAAACGTGTTTTCACTTTGCATGCATTTTTCTCTTTTGCTTCTCAGTAGACAATAAATAAATTTACTTTGTCTTTGTTTTTTTTCAATTTCTCAAAACTGTCCTATAAATTATAAACTTTGAAATGTATAGCCTATTTTATCCACCATCCTTCTCCTATATTGTCAAATAAAGCCGCACACTGTGGTGTAATTAGCGGAGGGAGAGACAATCAAACCTACATAGAGTACAGTTAAGAGGCTTTAAAGTGTTCTAAATATTGCACCTTTTATATGATTAAATGTGCATTTGTCATTATATTATTGTTATATGATGTTGTTATTTGATAAAACGATACAGTTGCTACAAAACAGAGGCAGGCTTGTGGCCAGAAGCGTGTCAGTTTCACCAGCAGGATAAATCTGGTTGGTAATGTGCCTCTACGTCATTACCGACCATTCAGGGGTCAATGAGCAAGGCACAAAACCTCAAACTGCTCCAGTGGGGCTGCACAGTGGTCAACAGTTCAGACAGTGGTTGTATTGCAGCTACCAGGTGTTATTGTTTGTAATCCCTTGTGTCCACTGGTTGCTGCTGGTCACGGCTCTGTCGAGGTTCAAATGCTTTTCTTTCTGAAGAGAAGCACCTTCAAAGAGTTTATTGCTTTATCCATTTTTTACAGCTTCAAGTGTTTATTGTGAGTTTGTATTGTTTATTTTATTGTTAAATCTGCTTTGCCAACATTTTGTGCTTCATATGGCTTCTTGTTTTAAATTGTTTGGTAGAGCGAGACATTTAATCTCTATTTTCTATCTACATTTCCTGAACAAAACTCTTTCGCTGTCTCATTCCCACCTTCTTCCTCTGTTAAGAAAAGTAGTGTTACTACAGTGTATTTTAAATAAATTCACAAGTTAGTATCACACTTCGGAAACACAAGCTTGTCTGACAAAAACAGATCTAACGTCATATAGTGAAGTGAAAAAAAAAGAGCTGTGAGGGACAAATGTCACAAATATTCGTCACACTGAGTTTATAATAAGTGTTTCGCTAAAGATGCAGGGTCATTTGACACAAGGGGGGCACAGACCCTTGTGCTGACAGCAGAAAAAACTGTGGATTTAATGGTAGTCAGTAACTTTAAAATTTGTATAATTCTGGATTAAAGCTAGTCGAGCGGAGGCAGACTAATCTTCTGTCACTGACACTATTGCTCACAGCTTCAGTTTTCTTAGCTATTATTATAGTCTGGAAACCCTGTTTGAAATACGTTTTTCTCAGTCACTGTGATGGGCAGACCAATCAGCGATCCAAAGGGGGGGCGGTGGTGGTAGACTTTCATACATCATACGATGGTTAATATTGGCTGATTAAAGGCTGCTCTAACAGTTTCAAAGATTACCCTGAGGTCTAAGTCCATTAGGATGCAACAACTGAAATCAATCCTCAATGGAGAGTGACTAGATATTCACACAGTGAACTTGGGTCTGGCCGCATGACCCTTAAAAATCTTCTGCCACTGCCATTATTGACAGCAATCTATACCAGTGGCAGAATTGAATAGTTTTAATTAGTATTAATAGTGTTTTAATGGTGTTTGAGTTACTTTAGACAATGTGCTGCTGTTATTTTGTGGGGAGAGTCCCACACTTCAAAGTCAAGTGCCATGATGTGTGGGAAAACAACAATTATCTTGGTCGAAGTCTTGGTCAAAGTGAACAGATGGCAAAAAATGTTGTACAAGTCTGGATGCCTGTAGCCCAACTGCTATTTGTTTGTCTATTTGCCACTTACTTTTGTCATCATTTGCTTTCAGTTTCCAAAAGTTAGTATTCCTTTAAAAGGAGAGAGTGTCTGCGGTTGCCTCAAAAAAAATGGATTATCTTCCACAGCACAATTTTAAAAGTGCAGCTTTAACATGGTTCTTCAGGGAAAAAAATGGCTAGCAGCTCGCTTGTCCTATTGTCCTGTGTAATCCGGAGGGGATGGTGCCTGTTGGAGAACAAGCTTTCAGCATCTCGAGCTCCTTTCTGAGATTACTCAACCGGAAAGCAGCAGGACTCATCTAGACAACACAGCAAAATTGGAAATGTTCTGAGTTGTATTATCACCTCAAATAAACTGTAAATGTGAATAAGCACATTATGTAACATTGTGTCTTTTTCTAGTTGTGCTTCTTTCAAACTCGTTGTCATCCAACCTTTTTTTATGACAAAGTAAAATGATCTACACAAAGAAAAAAAATATCATCTGCAACAATGCCCTCTCTGATTAGATATAGGCCCATTACATTTCTTCTTAAAACAAATATAATGCATAGTAGTCAAAGTTTGGTCTTTATCTGTTGTTATTTTTGTGCTTTTCACATTTAAAAACAAGTCTATGTGTGTTCAGAGCAGCAGGACTCATTCACCCGCTGAAAACTTTTCCAAACTGTGCAGTTTCACCAGCAGGGCTATCAATCAGAAAAGGTTGCAGATTGAAATGTTGACTTTTGGGAGACGTCCAGTTTTCATCCGTCAGCAGCATGAGGTGTGCGTTGTGTTTCCATAAGCGAGCGTTTGCATGGCCGTTTGCTTGTACACATGCATCTGTGCCTGTGAAAATGTACGCATGCGTTTGTGAGGGACTGTTTGCCCGCACATGTGTGTATGGCAGCATGTGTTTTCATAGGTGTGTTTTCAGGAAGGGAGCTGTCAGCCATGATGACTAACGTCACCCTCATTATACACACACACACACACACACACACACACACAAACACACACACACGAATAAGTTGGCAGGTTAAAGCAGTTAGTTACTTAGAAAACAGAGAAGTCATTCAGACAAACTGCACCTGCTTTTGAAACAGCTTAACAAGCAATTACACAGGGAGAGAGAGACACACTGGAAAAGACCCACACAAAGATAGCTAAATTCAATTCCAGGCAGACTTTTGGGAAGTAGCCAGAATAATTACTGATAGTACCAGCAAAGTGAAATAGAGAAACAGAGAGTGGGAGAGAGGATTAGAGAGACTCAAAGAAACAGATCCTAAACATCGAAATTTAAGTGAGAAGCACCTCTCTGTCACACTACCTGCGTGTGTGAGTCTCTGGGAGAGGCAGGTGATGCGTCAGTAATACACTCGTTGTGGCAGCAATCAAAATATGGAAATCCAGGCGAGTTGGGGCAGAATCTGATAGGCTATGCTTAACTGCACTCAATGTTGATTGATCGTGAATAAACATGAGCCAAGGCAACATGAGATACAGTGGGTACGGAAAGTATTCAGACCCCTTTAAATTTTTCACTCTTTGTTTCATTGCAGCCATTTGCTAAAATCAAAAAAGTTCATTTTATTTCTCATTAATGTACACTCAGCACCCCATCTTGACAGAAAAAAACAGAAATGTAGAAATTTGTGCAAATTTATTAAAAAAAGAAAAACTGAAATATCACATGGTCATAAGTATTCAGACCCTTTGCTCAGTATTGAGTAGAAGCACCCTTTTGAGCTAGTACAGCCATGAGTCTTCTTGGGAATGATGCAACAAGCTTTTCACACCTGGATTTGGGGATCCTCTGCCATTCTTCCTTGCAGATCCTCTCCAGTTCCGTCAGGTTGGATGGTGAACGTTGGTGGACAGCCATTTTCAGGTCTCTCCAGAGATGCTCAATTGGGTTTAGGTCAGGGCTCTGGCTGGGCCAGTCAAGAATGGTCACAGAGTTGTTCCGAAGCCACTCCTTTGTTATTTTAGCTGTGTGCTTAGGGTCATTGTCTTGTTGGAAGGTGAACCTTCGGCCCAGTCTGAGGTCCAGAGCACTCTGGAAGAGGTTTTCTTCCAGGATATCTCTGTACTTGGCCACATTCATCTTTCCTTCAATTGCAACCAGTCGTCCTGTCCCTGCAGCTGAAAAACACCCCCATAGCATGATGCTGCCACCACCATGTTTCACTGTTGGGATTGTATTGGGCAGGTGATGAGCAGTGCCTGGTTTTCTCCACACATACCGCTTAGAATTAACGCCAAAAAGTTCAATCTTGGTCTCATCAGACCAGAGAATCTTATTTCTCATAGTCTGGGAGTCCTTCATGTGTTTTTTGGCAAACTCTATGCGGGCTTTCATATGTCTTACACTGAGGAGAGGCTTCCATCGGGCCACTCTGCCATAAAGCCCCGACTGGTGGAGGGCTGCAGTGATAGTTGACTTTGTGGAACTTTCTCCCATCTCCCTACTGCATCTCTGGAGCTCAGCCACAGTGATCTTTGGGTTCTTCTTTACCTCTCTCACCAAGGCTCTTCTCCCACGATTGCTCAGTTTGGCTGGACGGCCAGGTCTAGGAAGAGTTCTGGTCGTCCCAAACTTCTTCCATTTAAGGATTATGGAGGCCACTGTGCTCTTAGGAACCTTGAGTGCTGCAGAAATTATTTTGTAACCTTGGCCAGATCTGTGCCTTGCCACAATTCTATCTCTGAGCTCCTTGGACAGTTCCTTCGACCTCATGATTCTCATTTGCTCTGACATGCACTGTGAGCTGTAAGGTCTTATATAGACAGGTGTGTGCCTTTCCTAATCAAGTCCAATCAGTTTAATTAAACACAGCTGGACTCCAATGAAGGAGTAGAACCATCTCAAGGAGGATCAGAAGAAATGGACAGCATGTGAGTTAAATATGAGTTTCACAGCAAAGGGTCTGAATACTTATGACCATGTGATATTTCAGTTTTTCTTTTTTAATAAATTTGCACAAATTTCTACATTTCTGTTTTTTCTGTCAAGATGGGGTGCTGAGTGTACATTAATGAGAAATAAAATGAACTTTTTTGATTTTAGCAAATGGCTGCGATGAAACAAAGAGTGAAAAATTTAAAGGGGTCTGAATACTTTCCGTACCCACTGTATATAGAGATAGATATGTAGAGATAGAGAGAACTCGATAGATATACAGACAGACACGTGTGATGGTTGGGTTGTATTTTTGTTTACATCTGTGAGACGAGTTATGATTGTAAACAAATATGCACGCCTGCATCTTCCTCATAACCTGGAAAGCATGCAAATAATTTTGTTCCAAAAATATGGTAATGAGGTTTGAGAACTAATTAATTAGACCTCTACAGAGATTCTACAAAACCTACCAGCCGTCAAACTGTGTGGAGTGTGATTATGAGATCATTTGCATATTAGTCCTATTAAGGGACATTAGCAATCCTCTTGGTTACATTACACCTAAGAAACTGGTGTTTACTTGTTACGAGAGATGTGAAAGTTCAAGTCAAAAACAGTGGCGGGGAAAGTCAAGGCAGGAGGATGAATGAATTAATCACTTATTCTTATGCACAAAAGTGTTGCGGGACAAAGTACTGGCCGACAGCTTTACAACATAATTCATAGTAAAAGCTCAGCAACGCTGTTACCATAGCAACATGATTGTAAGGCCAGCTGAAATTTGTCAACATCTGACAACAGCAAAGGTATATCAAGACACAGCGAGGAGTTAATTTATCTATCGTCATAGAGAGTAAATAAAAGCTGTACTAATCAATATATACATATACAGTATGTATATATATTTTAAAATGACATAAATATGTATTATGTGAGGAGTCGCTCTTTGTAATGAACCCATAGAGAATTCACAACCTTCTGCTCTGCACAGCTCCACAGATCATCTTTGCATTATATAGCCCTTTGTTTTGGTTTTAGCACCTGAAATGTTTCGGTTTTTGGTTCACTCTGATCAGTGGTTTCAGCTGCAGCAGGCAAGAAAACCTCACATCTCACCGTACACTCCTTATCAAACACCAAAAAGCAGACAGATAAAGTTAGTGACATGCTGGTGAACTTAGTGGGACATTTGGCAGCTAAAGAGTCAGAAATATCTTGAGTGGGTAAAGATCAAAACACAGCTAACATGTTAGTGACCACTGGTCTTATGTTTGTCATTTCGCCAGGTACACAAGTCTGAACTCAAGCTCATGTTGCTCCATGTCAGCCGGATGTTACTAGACCCAAATTGACGGCGTGAATATGAAGGTCTGGCCATTTTCCAAGAGGAATCATTCCCAGTCGTTGCATCCTACTGGGTGTACACCTTGGAAAGTACTTGTCCGGACCTATTGAGCCAGTTCTGCCTTTGTGCCTTCTGAGAACGGGCCTGCATATTTTATTTGGTTTTGTCATTGAGTGTTATATAATAAACAGTGGAGACTTCAAAACTGTGTCAAGTTACGAAATTGTCATAAAAATTATTCATGTGTACTCACTGTAGTTTTCAACAAACACATTACCCGCAAATGCTGTAAAAAAAACCTTAAATGGGAGGAGTTGGGAAATGCAGCTGCATTTCTAAAGACTGAAATGGGTTGATACATCAACAAAGTGTACGATTGTTGCAGCATGTGAATCTGCTCCAAAAGTATACATTCCGACAATGCATGACAACATTTACAGACTTTTCAGAAAAATTGTCTTTTGGTAATTTTGAGTATTTAATGGTGCAATTTCTGAGTGTCTCTGAAAATTTCATTCAGATTCAAACACAAATTTCACTAACTGCGTTATTCTTCTCCCGGTCCTTAACTGTCCCATTGCCACCGACGTCGCCGGCTCTAACTTTTAGTCCAGTAGTTTTGTGGAGCTTTTGTTGATGGAAATGCGTATAAACGGTTGTAGATTGAGCACTGGCACCGCATTGGTGGAAAAGGTGTTATAGTAAACACATAGGCCATAAAACCAAACCAATAAGCTCCAGAATGAGTGAGTTCAGGAGTTACCCGTCATCCAATTCAACGTTGTTATAAAAAAAAAAAAAAAACTGATTAATGCAGGTATAAATTGAATGTTCTACCGTCAGAGTACCCTTGAGCAGTTTAATGAACCCTCAGCAGAGGCTGGGCCCTCAGCAAACAGCCGCTGGGTAAATAAAGGAATCACTGATGCTGATTAGCATTCAGATATTCCTCTTAACAGGGTTGGCTTATCTCGCATCTCTGTGTCATTATGTTCAGCAGTTCCCTTCGCTGTCTGTCATTTAGCAAGTTTCAGGTCAGTGGGCTCCAAGCAGGCTTTCAGCAGTACACACTGATTCAAATTACAGACAGGAAATGTAGACATGAATGATAACCAGCGACAGGCACTGTGCTCATAAAACCAGCAAACAGCATGCACAAATATCTGTGTTTGTGTGCGTGCGTGTGCATTAGTGTGTGGGGGTATTCAAAGGTGAGGCAAAGAGCTCCATTAATTATGCTTTTCTGTGTGTGTGTGTGTGTGTGTGTGTGTGTGTGTGTGTGTGTGTGTGTGCTGGCGGGTTTATCAGGGCTAAGAATAATGTTTGTGCGTGTTAGGGAGGATAAAATGAATCATTACTACAACATGAATCATGACTAAAGTCTGCCATTACAGCTACTTCAGGGCCTGAACTTTAAAAGCTGAATTAGACAAAATGGATTCGAGGCTCTCTTCGGGGGGCTAATCTGTGAGCTTCTGTTTTCTGTTTTTGCTGCAGTTCATTTGAATTGGCATTTTAAACCGGAGTCAAACAAACACAGGAAGTTGTGTCTTCCACCTTTTGGCAAAGCTGTTTGTAACCACTACGGAACAGATGTAATAAAAGGAGTTGTTTGTAGGATTAGACAGTGTCACAGCCCTTGAAAACTGAGGCCTCTGGTTTCACAGCACAATTAATCCGCTTAGCTTAGTATGTTGCTGCCAGGCTTTGTGTACTGTTTTACACTGCTGACAAAATTAAAGTTTGACTTGTTCATTACCATCTGTGAATGCTAACTGGCAAACACATTTTACCTGTAGATTAGACTGGATTGACATTTCATTTTGACATATTATTTACTTTGGGGGACTACAAATCAGTGGTGACAAACCTGTCCTGGCAATATAATTTTTCACTTTTGACGTGCATGGAGTAGCTAAGTTCAACTGTAAAAAAGCAAATTACTTTGTAAAAGTAGGAAAGGTGCACTTATTTGTTTTACAAGAAATGAATGAGCAGGAAAAAGAGAATGGCATTGTAAGTCTCGGTCAATCAAAAAGTTCAATCAAAAGAGGAAAAACCGACACTAACCAGCATACTTTTGCAATCTTTTCCTTCATAAATACAATTGCTGCTTCCCAGGTAGCAGCAATTGGATTGACAATTCAATTTTTCTTGCGATGATGATAAATGATCTTATTTGTTTATTTGGAGTGTTGTTTCTGACCACCTGGCAGATGTTCGTGCAAAATTTATTTTTTTCAGGTCAGTTTTTTTATCTCTATCAATTCCTGAAGGAAATACTGAAGGCGATAAAAAGGTTCTGAGACTGTTCTTTGTTCTGCACGAATGGAGTGCAGCAAAGTAGTGTAAATGAAGTAAGTGAGTAAGTATTCCAAGTTACATCGCTTGATCAACGTCAGCAACTGTTTGTTTTACCTACATTTCTGTGACCACTGCTGCTGCCGTATTTGGGATTTCACCGTGGACTTGAGCAGAGAGCGCATACATTTTGTGTCAAACTCGGGAAATCGCCAACAACGACCCTTAAATTGTTACAGAAGATCCACAGCAATGAAGCGCTGAGCCATGTGAGGTGTTTTGAGTGGCATTTGCATTTCAAGAAGGGCAGAACGTCACTGTGCAAGACCGAAGACGACACATCAGGTCAGACATGCAACCAGGTGGGTTTTCTTTGTCATTTGCAGGCTTGTGTTTGGTGAATTCGTCTTCAGGGCCTGACACTGAGCTTTACTGTGATGTTCTGAAGCATCTGAGATTTGGTGCAAAAGACCAGAACTGTGATGCGATGGCATTTATGTTCACCAACATGACAATGCGTCCACTCGCAGTGCATTAAAAACAGGCAAGTTTCTCATCTGCACAACCATCGCTCCCCATCACACTACTCACCACATTTGGCTCCCTGCGACCCGGTTTCCGCTGTGAAATCACAAATATCCCCGTGCCAGTGGTCACAAAAACTCATGTATCTCAGGTGCAGGTGTTTATAAAGAGACACAACTTGGAATCCTTATTCACAAAAGTCATTGCGTCCCCCTCCTCTACGGACATTACTGTACTGGGCTTCATTGGCGTGCCACAGGAGCAGTCTCAACTTTTGGAATGCACCTCTTATATGACTGTAACACAACTTCTTTCATCAGCCCTGCTTCTTTAGGAACTGCTACCTTTTACACTGCTGATAGCATTTAACACTACTGCCATCAGAGACCGGCAGTATATGTTTCATCTTCTATGCATTCACAAGAGTAGTCAAACACAATGATGCATCACTTTTCCATCCACCTTCCAGTATATCACTCCTCAAACTACTGAGTCCCTCGAGATAACAGGCTCATTTCAGACATAAAGACTGTAAATATGGATAAAAATACAAACGTATTACCCACTGGAATTCTTAAGAAAACAAGTACAGGATATATATATATATATATATATATATATGTGTGTGTGTGTGTGTGTGTGTGTGTGTGTGTGTGTGTGTGTGTGTGTGTGCGCGCACGCGTGCACAAACTCCACATATATAAGTTTGTATCCGTGTCCCTGCAAAGCATGACTATATTTAGAATTTAATACTTCCATCGTTTTTCTATCATCCATCAACGCTGGTGTTCCACACACACACACACACACACACACACACACACACACACACACACACACACACACACACACACATACACACACACACACACACACACACACACAGAGAGAGTTGATTCAACGTTGGTGTTCCTTATTATTTACTTCAATTGGAGAAAGATGCCAACTGGAAAAGTGACTAAGCAGATGTGTATGTGTGTGTGTGTGTGTGTGTGTGTGTGTGTGTGGGTGGGTGCAGATGTGCATCTCGGCGTTTACGTGTGCATATACATCATTCCTGGAGGAATTTGTTAAGTAATCTGACTGTGGAATTTAATTATGTCGTCATAGAAACAAGGATTAGGTTATGGGATGTTTAAGAATGGTCAATTAGTGTTACTACCGCAACATATGTGAGCGGAAAACAAGGGAGGCAGAGAAGCATGCCGAGGGAGAAACAGAGATGTGTGGAAAGGAGGAAAAGAAAAAGAGAGAGATGAAATAAATATTTTTCAAGAACTTCCAGTGATGTGTCCACCCTGACCTTTAAACCACAGAGAGTACAGATGTGAAAAGAGAACATCCTTTAAGAGATCAATACTGAAAAAAAAAAACACTTTTCTGGATGCCAGCTGTATACAAGATCAGTAGCTTGTTGGAGAGATGTCTGGCCTAAAAACAAACAACTCAAGACATACAGACCAACAAACAGAGCGGGGGAAAAAATGCCAGAGAGGCAGAAAAGAGACAGAAACAGGGAGAAAAAGAAAAGGGGGAGAAGAGAAGTGAAACAGTCATCAGACTTCAAAGCTTCCTTTTATCCGATCTGTTTAGAATTTTAAATCGGCAGTCCAGATCCACCAAAACAAAAGATGAAACGATAATCCGATAATTGTTACAACGTTTCACAGAGGGAAAATGTTTCTGAATATATTTATGTGTTTATTTGATTGCTGGAGTGAAATGTGCTTAAAGCATGATAACATGTTTAATTTTGATTTAAGTGGATCTGTGTTTGTTCCTTTTGTTTGTTGGGTTGGACTTTTTTATGGTTACAGGGGGCATCTGCAGATGTGTGTGTTGGGGTATGTCTTCTGTGTGTGTGTGTGTGTGTGTGTGTGTGTGTGTGTGTGTGTGTGTGTGTGTGTGTGTGTGTGTGTGTGTGTGTGTGTGTGTGAGAGAGAGAGAGAGAGAGAGAGAAAGAAAGTGAGAGTTAATGGAATAAAGGGGCTCTTGTTTTTCCATGTGTGTTTGTATACTTTCACTGCTATGTACATACCCTTCAGTATGACTGCTGGGTATACAAAACTGACAGTTAAGTATTTCAAAAGACTCAACTGGCTCGTATGATCACATTTAAAATGATTCTAGTCAGCTACTGTCACCCTTCATGCTATTTATGAATTTTTTATTCCAGAGGTGCCCAAACACTGAGCTTTTATGTTCTTTTACAAGCATCTGATATACTGGGACATGCATAGCCTACGCTATGCAGTTAGTGAAGTTGTAACCAGATAGGACAGGGCGACAGTTTTGATGTCTGTATCCTCATCACTTAATGGAAAATTTTATCGGTGAGCCAATCTCCCAGAAACCCAGTGTGTATGTTTTTTTTTTTTTTTTTTCAAAAAGCTGTTAAATTTGTCCAACGCGAGTGCGTTGTTGAAAATAAACTGATAAATGCATCCTGTTCCTTTAAATTGTGTTCATATATCTCATCTACATGGAATTGTCTGTTTAGACGATGTGCTTTTCAAAATAACCCAAGACCATGTAATCTTCCACGAAGTGGACAGGGGCAGCGTTCCCATTCTTGGGGTTAATCACATGTTGTTGGGGCAGGATGGTGTCAGAGGGACGCAGAATTAAAGAGAGAGAAAAGAGGATGGAAAAGATGAAAATCAGGAGCAGTGAAAGAAGAGAAAGATATGGTTGCTTAAAAAAAAACTAAAAGGGAACTGGAATTTTCTAACATGCCCTCCCACACATGCCCTTCACTATACTGCATATTGGCAAGGATTACTCAACAGACCAAACGGAAAATTGTCCCTGTAACCACGGGGTGTTTCAGCCTGAGCGACACTGAAGGTGAGACCACTGGTGTGCAATTATTGCAAACTAAAACATGTGTGTCAGTTTAGCTCTTGAACTAAATCATAGCCTTTTGTTGCCAGAGTGCAATGAGGAATAGTTCCACAACAGGGGGCATCAAGGTGTCCCAAAGTAATAAATATAAAAAGCCATTCTGTTACACAAAATCGTCTTTTCCTATTTTGGGGTTTTTCCTGTATAAATCAGATTATGTTCTTATTGTGCCTGTAACCAATTATAAGGGGGCCACAATTAGCTCCATTTCAAGGGGTCCTAAGTAGAGTTGTACCAACAAATTGGCTAAAGTATCAATCATTATTGGTTTACTGCAGTAATTTCTGTAATGGGCAAATGTTGGCTCATAAATAACAAAAAAAAAAAACTATGTTTGATGTAGTATATTAATTGTGACCAATCTGGTATGATGCCAAAGCATGTTATACACCTTGTCAGTCCACTAGAGGATAGCATGCCAGGGTCACGTTTTGCCTCATCCAGGAATGAAAAGTAAGCAAGCTGCCATAGGTTCTGAAGTAAAACAATCATTGTTTGGATGAAGGTAAGTAATTTTACGCAAGTAATGTCCTGTACGCCACGTAGATTACTTAACGTACGCAAGTTAAAACGTAACTTTGTTTACTTCAGAGAAATCTTGGTTGATTTATGCTTTCTCGTGGACTTCAACATAGGCATGTGTAAGGTCTGTGTTTGTTCCATCCAAACTTTTTCTTTATGTGCACTATATCACTCTTTGTACGGGCTGCTTATACACGCGCATACTTTTCACGCCTAGTTGAAAACGTGACATGGACATGGTACCCTCTGGTGGAATACCCAGTGTATTACAATCTTTGGCGTAATACCAGGCTGCAGTGACACAATGGCATAGTGTTTCTACCAGACAGCACCAACTAGATTATTTTTCAACAACTAAGCATTTAAATTACTTCAATCAATAAAGTTAAAGAGATCCTTTGTTCTTACACTTAAAAAGAAAAACTTAATCACCCTACTTTGACCAACATATGTTAAAGAACATTTCTAAACAGACAAAAAGGGCAATGACAAGGCCATTTTACAATCGCAGAACTAAATGTCCACAAAGGGCTCAGCAGTCAGAGCGGGACTTTTCCATTGCAGGCTGCGCTGCTCTTGAATGCACAGATAGAGAGAATAAACCCTTCAAAGATCTGTTTAAAGGAGTTCAGGTTCTTATTGGATACAGTTAGAATACAGTCATTTGTATGATCAACACTGCAGAGCACATCTCAAACCCTTAAAAATGTCCTTGATTATTTTGAAAAGAAACACCACTCATCGCCACCTCGGAGACGACATCGACTATTTTTTCTTTCTATTATGGCGACGATGTTGGTTTGAAAAGATGAATAGACTCTCTGAATCCTGAATATGTCCTTGCCAGTGTACATACTTAATTATGCAAACACGTAAGCACAACCATATACACATACTGTACATAGAAGCGAATATTTTGAGTTGGCAATGGAGACAGAGACCATCTTTGTCATCTCTCTCTCTCTCTCCTTCCCCCCCTCTCTCTTTCTCTCTGTTTATATTCATCCCACGCTTTGAAGTGGTCATAACATTGCGTGTTAGTTTTGATGCTCTAATGAATAGACTGTTTTCATGTGACGCACTGGAAAATGGAAACTATGAGCCCCTCTCTCGCTCCCTTTCTTCATCTGTCTCCGTTTCTGTCACCCATAGCGATTCTCCTCATCTGTCCTGTCACCTTCTATCAGTTTGGCTGTATCTTTATTGTTTTCGGTAATTATGTCTCTCCAAATACCATTTCCTGCCCCATCTGCCTGTTTTCCTCTCTTTAGCCTCCACACTGTTTCTCTCTCTTTTTGTCCCCCGTATCATTACTATCACTTCGCTTGATGTTGTGTATTTATGCTGTTTTTTATTCCCGCTCTCTATATTTCTCTCTGGCAATTTGAGTTGCCACAAATTCCTTTCCGTTACCCTTGTTACAGTTGTGCATTTGTGTGTGTGGTTTGCTTCTTCTAATTGCTTGATTTTTTTTATGGGGAAAATATGCAGGATATCATGTCGTGCTTATCACCATATTTGTGCGAGCTGGTCCTCATCAGTGGTTTGTAATGATAAAAAATCTGCGATAAAAGAGAAAGAAAAAAAGACGATACAAACAGAGGAGAACAGTTTTGGACTTTAATCTTGTGGCTGGCATGAACTTACTAACCTTTCGATTTATATTTACAATATCAAAACGGCATCAGATACACACTGGTTATCTAAGAGGGGCATTTTACATTAAAAGTCCTCTTCTTCCACCAGTCCACACTTTGGCATGTACTGTTCAACTTTGTTGTTGTGCTGTCTCAAATTGTTTGAGTAGTCGCATTTTTGCTTTTTTGTACTTCTGTATACTTGTTGTGGCTCTCTTGTTTTTGTACAGAGTTTGTTTCATGTCTAAGAGTCTCAATGAATCAAAGTTAATCCTTTCACTATTGTAAAGACAGTTTCAAAGACACAAGAAAGTCACTTTTGACAGATTACTGCTCATCTCACTAACTCTCTTGTCCCCGCTGTTGAACTGGATGCACTTGGGTGTATCCTAAACATGTTGTTTTTCATTAAGTTTAACCAAGAAGTGTTGGCCTGAACTATAAATACAGTTTAATACATGACTGTAAAATACATAGGCGTATTTATTTATCTTGGTTCATTTTGCAAGGGAAAGGGACAGGAGCTGTGGCCAAACCCTACTCAACTATGGTAATGGTCCACTGTACTGACACTTTCTTAAAAAGCTAGCCAGTTCCCAAACTTTCCACAGTTGTCATCCATCCAGGTCTGTGAGTATGCATGTATGTGCAAAAGACGAGGAAGAAGAAAGAGTGCTGTGTTTTCTGTGTGTGTGTGTGTGTGTGTGTGTGTGTGTGTGTGTGTGTGTGTGTGTGTGTGTGTGTGTGTGTGTGTGATTGCTTTCCCTCTGTGTTGTGTGATTAGATTTGTCTCCTTTACCTTCAGGGCTGTTGTTCTTGTCTGCCAGCCAGTATATAAAAGCTGTGGGTTTGTACACACACACACACACACACACACACACACATACACACACACACACACACACACAATCTCTCTTTCACACAAAATCACACACACGTTAAAGACCCTTGTGGCACAGCAGTGCATAGCCATGGATGGCCGCCAATAATTCATCTATACTACAATATTACTCATGTAGAATGCACACACACACACACACACACACACACACACACACACACATGGCAAATCCATTAGTCGCTCTAAGCTGCAGACACTCAAAGCTTTGTAGTAACAACAGACGCTTTTGTGGAGTATAATAAAAGGTTTAAAGTAATGAAATTTATTAACATTTTTGACTGAGGCTTTTAAAATTCTGAAAAACACAAGCGCAGCAGCAAATAGGTCCATACATGCAGGAATTCAGAGAAACACTATCAGGTAACCAATAAGAGCTTGATAAACTATTCCACTGAAAATATCCCGTATTGTCCTGCTGCTCTAATTACAAGGACTGGAGAAAAAAACAGATCACAGAAATGTAATTTTGCCTTAATGAGAACACAGTAATAGATGGAGCCCAGCAGGAGTATCAGGACTAACATTTCTGAAAAAATTGACAAACAAATTACTAATTGAAACAGAAAAGAAAGAATCTAATATACTCTGAAGTACCTTCAAGGGATGTCAAAGACAACACATTACGTTGTGTAGAACCTACAAAGACCTAAAAACCTGGCAAATGTCCAGTTTGACATCAGAACAGCTTTAAAAATAACAAAAGGGTGCTCAGGGGAGTATTCATTTTAATGAAATAATAAATATTGAGGTTAATATTCAATGCAAGTCTTGTAAGTTATTTGTGGACACCTCTACACTAAAGGCTGAGGCATGTTTGAAGCGAAAAGTGTCACCAGATCATGTCCGAAGGCAAATGTTTTTATACCTGCTCCAGATGGGAAGCCTGTTATAATAGGCAATAATAAGAAGATAACAATCATTTAAATGGCCCACAATTTAGGACAGTCATTGCCCACAAAAAAATATGGATATTGTTGTGTGATGACTGAAAAAGAAAAGTTGAGAGAATCCTGTACTGTTGCGCTTCACCTGACCAAATCACTACATGAAGCTGACATGGCTTAATGGATTGACAGTTTCAGAAAGTAAAAAAAATTGCCAGAACAACTCCTCAGATTCAAACATTAGTCAAATGTGTGTGTGTGTGTGTGTGTGTGTGTGTGTGTGTGTGTGTGTGTGTGTGTGTGTGGATTTCAGACACTGTTGGATGATCTGACAAGCGATTTTAATAAAGTATACTGACACCTTTTGGTTGTTTTCAAAACAACAATACTATGAAATAAAAATGCAGCATCCTCATGATTTCCACACAACACTGTCACAGCAGTGTCCTGACAGGGCCCATCTAAAAGTAATAATGAACAGCTGTTCAGTGTTTGGGGTCTGATATGCCTCAAAAATCATGGATGTGTCACTTAAACTTAACTTCCTGGAGTAAATCTCCTCTTTTCGGCCAATGCGGGCCTCTACCTCTCAGACAGTGGCATTTCTGCACCAGGCAGCCAAAGCTGACCAGCAAAGAGCAAGCAAGCAGTGCTGAAAAAATACAACGGAAACAAAACTATATACAAGAAAGAGCGTTGAGGCAATAAAAACAAACAGGAATATAATATTTGGCAGTCTAATATAGTGGCACTATTAAAAAATATATATAGTTTTGTATAATTGCTATCTTACAGGGACATAATATGGATTGTTCAAGCAGTGTAATAGAAAATATATTTTAAAGTTTCCCTCTCAATTCTGTGACTGATGACAGTTTTCAGCAGGTAATCAGCAACCTGGAATGGATTATACATTCAGGGTAACTTTTCAAACTTTTCTGCTGGTTCAGATGAAAAATCTGCGGCCCAAAAATGGAGATAATTCATTCCCAGCCCCGTTTTGTGTCTTTGCACCAGCATCGTTAATTCTGCCACCGCGACTCTTCTGCTGCAACTTGTTCACAGCTTGTTGATTGTTCAGAGGTACAGTTTGTTTCCAGTCTGTGCCGCCATCACCGCCACTGCTCTCCCACACACACAGATACATAACAACTGGACAGCAGCCCCTTGTCCTACCCACCGTCATCATGTGTGTCTACTCGGTGGATGTTGACGACACTATTAAAAGGAAAATTCCACCCTCGGGTCCTCTTTCACTGTTACATACCATCAATCTGCGATGCTCTGTACATTGCAGCAGTTATTTTGTGATTAAGTGTTGCAATTTACTCGTCCGATGTACCAGCATCGTCTTAACGCGTCCTCGGCTACAGTTAATGCTTCCCTGCTTTTCCCAGACTGACTTTAAGCAATGCCCTCAGATCAGAAGTCTACTTGTTGCTTTCACTAGACTGTGTGTAGGTGGAGAGAGCAGTAGTCAAAGCAAAACAGGGAGATTTGTTCCTATAGAGAAAAAGCGAGTCACGCTCCGTCGTCAAAATGCAACATGTCTGGAAGCTGCAATGCATTGTGGACTGACACCCAGAGGTAAAAAAAAATCCATACCCTATTTTTGTTCTTTGAGAGATTACACCGTTTCTAATGCTGACTGTTAGTAAAAGAGACAAGGACTCCAAGGTCTGCCTAAAGGAACAACGCAGAAATCTGAAAATGTTGCGTCATTAAAATTCCCTTTGTTGAAATGAAAATATCTCCAATGCATATTTTTACTTAATTCACTGATTGAATACCTGTCATTTAATCATTACCTTCTGAAACTTCTCATTAGAAGACAGGGCTGCAGCCAGGTTTATGTAAATACTTTGAAATTATTAGGTCATGAGTCTAAATTTCAGTGCTACAATAAAAAGAGAAGACATCACCCTCAATTGTGATCTAAACCAGTGGCTCTAAATGGGACCCACATTTTTCCTTAGTCAATAAGTCGCAACCTAAATCTTTGATATTTTTTGACAAATGAAATTGATTTAACTGAAGCTTAGTGCAGTAATCCACAATGCCTTCATTCACTGTTAAAAACATGAAATAAACTAAGAGAAGTGCAACAAAAATACAACTTGAGTACTACTACTACTTCTAGACTTATCCTGAATGGGAGGCAAACGTGCTTTTCAAACAACTTAAAACTGGTGATTCAAATCAAGTTTGAAGAATCTATTCTGAACCAAGTGAAATGTTAAATTAACAGGCGACCCATTTTGAACTAAATGAAAATGTAAACGTATTTTCTCCCAAACCCTTTTATAAATGTTCAGATGAGATCTAGCTACTGATTTGATGATGTAAGTTTTGGTTGTTGCTGTCAATAACAATGCAAACGGATACTGCATGTGCCCTGCGTCATCGAAATGTCTTTCAAAATAAAAACTTTTGACTTTTTTTTTTTCCACACACACATCTGTGACCCACTAAAAACGTCCATTCAACCGTTGGTATAAACTTTTCTACAATGCCCACTGAATGTAAACTCCTTCAGATATCATGTAACATAAGATATGGGTAATTTGACTTATTGAAATTAAGTTGTGGTTTTCTGAAGTTTTTAAGGCAAACTCTACATAAACATTTGTATCGTGAATATTGTTATATATATCTTAGTTGGCAATGTACAAGCTCATCTGAGGTTATTTTCCTTTTGCTTTACTTTAGTTTCTGTTTTTACTTTTAAATTTATGTAAGTAAATATTGCAAAACCCATTTGGCCAGTTAGTCACGAACTAAGAATAACAAAGTAAGAATAAGGAACAAGAGCACATGACAAAAAAGAAAAACAGGCCCGGTCACAAAACAAATGACTAAATAATTTATTGCAACACTGGTGAATATTTAGGGTGGATTTTTTTTTTTTTACAGTTACCTCAGTGTCAGGAAGAAACATATTCTTATTTTAAAAGACTGGCTTTTTTGCAAACTAGCTTTTTCATCAGTTTACTGACCCCTTGTAGATGGAGATGGAATCTGATAACTTATCCTTTGTGTCAAGTATTTACTCTTTTATTCTCCATTTATATATAAACACTTTTGACAATGAGCTTGTACCATCCGCAATAAAATTCAGAGGTTTGACCCCAACAAATCACCCCCTGCTGCGGGCCAGTTTCTTGTGTGTTGCCTGGAGACAGATCTGATTCAAAGGGTGATGCTTGGAAATTAGTGTGAAAATAAACCTGACGTCATATTGAGAATAATCACTCTGACTTGAAACTATAATCTCAGGAAAACAGCTCCTGTAGGATATTTTCTCCACTCCTCTCCTTTTCAAGAGTCTCTGGTTAAATGTCAGAAATGTTGTGTGATGATTTTATTACTGCAACACTCAATAGCAGGAGCTGGTTTGTGCTCTCACACACAATCTCACATTTTATTCATGTGAAATTAGAGCAGTAGTCATGTAGCACATGTGGTTTAAATACAGCAAGGGCCGTCATGTTTTTCCATCAGTTAGCAAGCGACACATATGTGCACAATTACATGCATAAACGCACACCTATTCTCTCACAACACCTTTCAATTTCTTTTTCAAGTGCGCACACACACACACGTATAGTCAATAATGGCAGGTTTGTGCAACTGGCTGGAATATTGCGTTTATTATTCCTGTTGTGGAGGCGAGCACACCCGATACATAAAGGTTGTTATGGCGAGACAGATAGATTTGGAAATATTACTCATGTAATCCACATTCCAGTACAAAACCCAACTCCACCTCTGCCATTTTTTCATTTTAGGGCTTGACACTGTTTACCACACGAAGCCCAAAGCATCATTTAATTTTTTTTTCTGAGATTTGTGGTAAAACTGTGGAGTCTGCCAACACAAATGTGTTTTAATATGACAGAGGAGGTTGTGAAGGGTTTTTTCTCAGAGCCAGGGTCAACTGCATCACTCCGTACACACAGGAAACAACCGGCCTCATGCAAGTATCAGTAGTGTGTTTCCTGTTGTGTGTGGATGAAATAAAATATCCCCAATTTTTTAATACTGTCCTCCTCTAAAGAAATACCCCATTGGTCATTGGCACAAGCAGCTTCTTACTACTCACAGCAACATTTTAAAGTTAAGAGACCTCCAGTGGTAGTATATATGACGACAATGTCGTGTCCCAGGGAAGTGATACAGTTCAGGTAAATGTCTATATATTGTCATTTTTCCTTGGAGATTTAGGTGAATGGTTTGATACAACAGCATACAGGAGAACGCTGTTCGTTTCCTGTTGTCAACTACGAGTAGGGACAGTTTAGGAAAATTGCATTTAGTACTGTTGCCATGGCAGCGAAGGATGAATAACTTCAGGTAAGTAGTAACTTTAACGCATAACAAAGTCAAACCCATACCATTATGTCTCCCTCACCCTAACCAAGTGTTCTCTGTGCCTAAACTTAACCCAGGGGCGCTAATTTACAAAACCTTCCTGTATAAGAACAGGTGAAATATATGGTTGTGGATGGGTGAAGGACTTGTTCAATCTTTTGTAACTTAGAAGTATACAAAAGTGGTCAATATCCTGTTTTATAACATTGTCGCGTCTGTCCCGTTAACCAACTCTTATCATGGGCCATAAGATGTTTTTACAGTATAACTTTACAACAAGTGTTGACAAGTGGCAGCTGTATTCATATTTTCATATTTCCATCAGTGGGACTTGAACCTCCGTGATGTGAAATTCTTCTTTTTAATCTCTCAAACAGAGCACAGCAGATGGCCTTTTATTGCAATTTGATGGCATCAATTATGATCAAGTCCCAAAAACATGCACCTACTCGTGAAAGTGCCATTATTAGGATGATGAGAATGAGTTACGACAAAGTAATGTCCAGCTAAGAGAGTTTGGGAGTCTGATGTGGAACACCTGTATGACAAAACTTTATGACAAACAATAGAAGAAGATAAGAATACAAAAAGAGCCTTGAATGAGGCCAATTGTTTGCTGTCAGAGAAGAAAACCGCAAAAATCGTCTTAAGTTTAAGATAAAATGCACATTTATATGAATTTAAACTCTTGAGCAATGGCAGGTCAACAACAGTATAGTAAAACTGAGGAGATGTTGCGCCCTTGTGTTCACTTTTAGAAACAGTGTTGCCCAGTTCTTTAAGGTGTGTTGTTGGGGACAAACGGCCATAAAGAGCAGTGACATCGTTTTTCAAAGTCACCATGATGGGACATCAGGGACCTCCCCTTCTAGAATATAGCTTTCCAATGGTCTGTTTGATCACTAACTAAAATTAAACACTGCTACATTGCTGTACTGGATGGTTACCTTTGATAATAACCACTGAGGGATACTGGAACATTTCTCATTCCCTCGTCTCCATCAGTCAGGGTGCCTCAACTGCCTGGCTGCCACCGTACTTTCCAAGTTGGAGTGTCTTGCAAAGTATTTCATTACCATATATGTTATTTATCTGCTTTTGCATCTGTGAAGAAAGGCACAATTCATTGCCGTTGTTCATCTTGCTTGGCAAAATGGTTCAGCAACTAGTCCAAAGAACAAATGGGCCTGTTGATTCTCAGACGAATAACTCTCTCCCAGGTGAAAGTACCCTCCATCTCTCTGCTTATGCTGCTTTTTTATTCCCAACTCATCCCTCAGAGGACCATTTGAGAGTCAGAGGAGGATTTTCAGGGCACTGAGCCATGGCCTGTTGGTAGCTGCTAATGATAATTAAGGAATTGAAGCTTATTCTACTGCTGTGCTCGTTGGTAGTCAAACAACAGAAACGTAAGTGATTCAAATGTCAAATTAGACAAATGTGAAAATTACCTGGTATTACTATTCAACCCCTGATGCAAACCACAAAGACAAAAACAGACATTTTCTGCTGACCAGACCTATGGCTGTGTTGTGTTTTGTGTCTTGCTGGTAAAAAAAAAAACAATACCTGCATGAAGACATAAAAATACAGACACATTGATGTTGTACTTTCTTTTTTTGCATATATTTTTTTGTTGTATATATATATATATATATATATATATATATGTATATATATATATAAAACACACCAATGCTTTTAACTTTTAGTTAAATGTAAGAATATTTCTTTCTTAATTGATTAAACACTCGCTCCACAAGAAAACATCCAGCTCTTTAAACAATCAGGCAATAGTTGTTGTTTTTTAGGAAAAAATGCCCGTACCACAAAAGAAATCACTTGATCCAGAGACTTAAATAACAGTGTTTTCTGTTTTTCTTTGTCATTTCGAAGTTCGTTGTATTAAAAGAAATAGAAAATTCAACTGTTTTGAAGATGTGACCTTGGTCTCTTGGAACCTGTGATCTACATTTATACTGTTTACTGACATTTTATGCACCAAACAATTCATAGATAAAACAGTAATTAGTTGCAGTCCTAACTGGGAACAAGGCAAAATATCATACAGACAAATGTTTATAGAATCCCGCAAAAACACTTCTTTCTTACAAACACACAGATACAGACAGCCTGTTGTCTTTGAGCTACACCTCCATTACAACAACACATGCACAAAGTCACACACACTCAGAAAAACACACAGACAGTCCTGCTCATTGCCAATGATGTATGTGTCCAATACAGACAGTATTGATCAGCACCGCATGGCTACGATAGATAGCTCACTATCAACTGTATAATACTCTGCTCTAAGTACGTGTGATTGTGTGTGTGTGTGTGTGTGTGTGTGTGTGTGTGTGTGTGTGTGTGTGTGTGTGTGTGTGTGTGTGTGTGTGTGTGTGTGTGTGTGCAAAAGAAAGCGTACACTGTGTGAAGAGTTTAATGTATTGCTCACTTTGTTTGTGTGTGTGCGCTTTGTGTCCTCTGCTCACCTCGTCCTATGACTATAAATACTGTCTGTAACTGACTCATTGTTCAACAAACACACACGCGCGCAAGCACACCAGCAGCCATAACTATAATTTGCGTCTAACTGCATCACCCTGTCCAAGGTACCAGGATATTTATACACACATTCTCTGAACATGCTAAATTAACTGCTCCTGCACAAGCCTCAGTCTCTCTCTCTCTCTCTCTCTCTCTCTCTCTCTCTCTCTCTCTCGCACACACACACACACACACACACACACATATTCACACACACACAAATACACACACACACACACACACACACACACACACACACACACACACACACACACACACACACAAGAGCATGGTGCATAAAGCAGGTTGTTTCCGTTCACAGGTCTGGTGCTGGGAGGGTGAGGTTGGGGGCAGTTAAAACCTCCAGAGCCATTTACAACATGCGGGGGGTACACAACAGAAAAGTCCTCCCTTTGATGAAATTTCCATAGAGTGTAGTGCATTGCTTGATACACCTGGACAGATAATTACAAGGTTTAGCTAACAGGTGAGTGATACTGCTATTTGTCCTTTCTCTATAGGGAAGCCTTTGTCATGTTCATCACTTCTGTACGTTAGTGGGTTGAAGTGGCCCACAGAGAAAACGCAACATACCCACTGTACGGATGCAACAACAAAAATGTATTGACATGCATATCCTGTTCCTGTATTTATTAAGTAGGGAACTCCATTGTATTTTCCTAATTGGCGACATCATGCTACAATTTAAGCCCTAGGGATGTATTAGTATAGACCTTACAGCTTGCTGTGTTGCTGTTACATCCACTTTCTTGGTTGATGTGAATGATTAAAGGCCTGTGGCTTATCATAGATGACTAGATCAGAGCACTGGGCGAATGTTGCTGCTTAAAAAGAAGGCGAAGTCGGTGCAACCTCTGAATTTACAAAATACCAATCAAGGCCCAAAAAACCTTCAAACATTTGCATGCCATCTTTTTAAAAAGTATCAGTAACAAAACAAAATAGCTGGAATCAGAAAAATGTTTCTTCACTGCATCTTTTCAATACCACAGCACAAATCCTCGTGGTTATCAAATTAGGCTCTCTGTAAAGCTCGTACATCTTTTACTGAAAATGCAAATCTTTGTACATTTTTGAAGCCATTCCAAAAAGTGGTCATACAATTCCTCTTCTGATTTACACATTTGTTGATAACTGTAGTTAAGTTCTTCAGAACAGATTCCAGCAAGGGAAACGGTACAATCAGCCTGACAGTCACACAAAACATCCCCAACACTCAAGATTGTACTGCTTACATAAAGCATTTTTATAAAAATGAAAATGTACCCAAACACAGTGATGTTAGGTCAAGCTCAATCCAACTAAACTCTGCACAAAGTGACTGTTGAATTGATGTACAAATTTGGAGAAGCAAACGCAAGTCCAAGCAGGAACTTCCAGGGCTGAAAAAGGAAACCAACACGCCAAAAACTGGTTTTAAAAGGGAGCCAATCTCTTCAGACCCTCGTGTTAAAATGCCCAACTTTACACCAGAATTAAGATATTTACAGTCTGGTACAAAAACAGTGGATCTCTACAGCTAATGTTCCCGTTAATGACATCTGAACAGGCGTGAATATTTATTTAACTCACCCATTTAAATTGTATTAAAAATTTAGTCATTCGGTCCGTCTCAGCTGCACCCACGCATCACCTCTCTGACCATTTTTTGGATTAGCAAGGAGTCAGGCACTGCCAAGATGGTGACGGTCTGAGCCACCTGAAACTGAGCTTCAGAACCGCTCTTCAGGAAACCAATGGGTGATGTCATGGTTTTTTTTATACAGTCTATGTCTAAATCATTCCGTTCCTCACTGAAAGAAATAAAAATTAATTTTGAATCGCTGTAATCATCAGCAGATCAAAGATTATAATTGCCTCCTTATAAAGTATTTACATTCTGTTCAAGGTAAAGAACTGATCAACAAAGGAGCAACAGTTTGCTAAGACAGGAGTTGATGGTACAAACATGTCTGAGTATTAGAAAGTGTGTTCGCCTGATTTTCTCTCTTTAACAACTTGTGTCATTGTGAAAAATCAAGCAAAACAGAACAGTAGAGAGAAAATAGAGAGAAGTTCTTAAATCTGTCTGGGACAAACCCGGAAGATCTGGTCAACACGTTGAAGCTCAACTTCTACAGCAATTCATAAACTACCCCTATGAGTACGAGTGAATGACTACCAATTTAAAATTTAATCATTTTTACACTAACCATAATCAGAATATCTGAAAATACATGGGTGGGTGAAGAGGCTATCTCATCCCAAAAGTGTTCAACTTTAAACTATATTCTTAAATGTACTTAACCTATTTTCTTAAATCTCCTTCAGATAAACCATTATCTTTATCTTTTACATAAACATCATAGCCTAGGTGAAAATATAAACAGTTTTGATATTCTCAATATTTTGTGGAACGAGGCAAAATCCTCGTGGATATTTCTTTTATTCAGCCAACTGCTTCAAATGTACTACATCTGGAAAATATGGAGTGGCGGTATTTTTCGTTCTGAGGTGGTTTAAAACTGTATAAATGCCTTTGGGGGAACAATCCCCACAGCCATTTATTGAACGTCCGTCAAGAAGAGTCCTGGAGGCATTGCTTCGGTCTGACCCAGAGGTACGGGTGGATTAAATGACCATTGGCGTTTTGCAATGTGTAACATAAAAATCAGAGTGAGAAATCTGAAGTGACATGACTCAGTGATATGTCAACTCCTGTCAGCGTGGAAAGGTTTGCCTACCAGCTGCAGGTGAGCTACCCTGACCTTTGACATCTTTCCACAGAGGGAACGTCAGAGACTGTGAATTCTGTTGGAAGGGAAACTGCAGTATATCACATCATGTCATCCACTATCTGATGATCTGAGTGCATTCAGGAGTTGTGAAAATAACCCAGTCTCTCCTGAAGCTTGGAAACAGCAGGCTATCTTTATTCATTATGCCATCAGGCCATAAATCCCCAATCTGCGAGACAAATCCTTAAGCTGCTTCAGTGGTGGTGAAAAGACGGCTGAATTCGTGGTCACAGTGGGAGCACTCGTGTGATTTTTCAGGGACACAGGGATCATTTCGGTTTCACACCTGTTGGCTCTACAATGACATTGAGCTCAATCATGGATAACAAAATAACTCCAGGTGATAGTGTTGGTATATGAAAATGTTGTACCACGAAAAATAAACTGAGGGCAGTCACTTAAAGCAGACAAGAAGGGTAGGTATCAGATGGATATGTCACTTTAATGGAATTACGCTGTCATATGTATTTACATAGAAAAGTGATTGGACAAGAGTTTGGAATAGCAAGACACAGACAAGTTTGTTACTTTACTACTTTGTTTGTGGTAAAGTTTTTTTGATCTTTTTGAAAAGACTTTGCAGACTCCAACTTAAATTTCTCATTATTTGCTAGCATTGCTACAAATGTTTGTATCGCTTCATCTACCTCTGTCACGGGCGCCATAGCCGGAACAACATTTTGAAATAAACGCTCGACTTCAACGTGCTTGCACTTAACCACCACCACTGGTCACCGATTGGTCCGCCCGTCACAGAGGCTCAGTGACCCTTCATGCAAACGGGGAACACGGAAGCTGTGAGCAACAGGCGTGTGGAGCTAGGCTAACAAAACGTGGCAGGTGTGAGATATTGTCAGTCATCGTGTAACTTTTTGCCATCTCCATCAGGTGTATGCTAAACCCTTTGAAATGGGGAGTTTTACGCGAATGATGTAGCTTTGTTGAAGTTTATGCATTCAAAGAAAAACACTCTAAATTGAAAAGTGTACATGGCGGATCCTTGGATAGTAGAGTCAGTCGATCCTATAGTGCTGTAAGAAATGAGGTGTGAGATCCTAGCAGGTAACACAACGACAGTTGCAAAGACACTTAACAGGAGTAACAAAAACTGTTGAAATGTAAGTCTGTGGTGCTTACAAAGACAATATAAGCAATCCCCCCCCCAAAAAAAAAAGTCTACTCCGGGCTAAAAGAAAATGTCGACAATTAATAAATGTCAGGAAATGGTCCAAAGAAGAAATAACAATAGGGTGTCTGTGAGCATTATAATTAAGTATCTGTTATCAGACAGTGAAATGGACAAATTATAATTGTGGCCAACTTGAGGAATGAAAAATAATTTTTGAGACTGTGGGCTGAGACTGGAAAACTAAGCAGAAATACAAGACCAGAAACATCAGAAGCTCAATAAAATCCTGAATCCCCTTTAACAAGAATAACTGTTCACCTTGCTACTTAAAATATCTCTCTGATTCTTTTAATTACATTTACAATACTTAGTAGAATATTTCAGTATCATTTTGCCACCACTAGACTAGTTCTCCTCTTTTCTCTACCAACACAGTGTCAGTATGTTTAAGAATGTTAGAGACCATTTCTGTATTATTATTTGACAGAGGTTAAGAAAGCATTTTTGAATTAAATTAAATTTAAATGTGGTAACAGATTAAATGGAGCAAGATTGAGACAATCAGAGCAGAAAAGACAAAATAACAGAAAACAGAAAGATGAAGAGGGTAAATTGGTAAAACTCTAAATGTGATTGTTCTCAATTGATCAAAAGAAATTAATTTTCACTGTTATTAATTATTCAAATAGTCGTTAGTAATTCATGAATATAGGAGACAAAGTGGTCTTGTGCTGGAGATATGAAACCTGACTGCATGGTTTGCTAAAGTTTCCCGGTTCACAGTTTTTCATTTAATTTTTTCTTTCACAGTCTCATTGAGTGAAAAAAAAGTGCTCCGACTTTTTATATGTTTCACTTTCAATGTAGGATTGAAACATCTGTTGTCGGAACATCTTCTCACCTAATTTACAATTTCCCACAATTTTTCCTCCCTGATTTCATTCTATTTCTCCCTCACTTCCTGTCTGTTTGCTTTCTCTCTGAAAATTTCTTCATGTGTTTTATCTCTGGTTCAGTACAATAGTTTGAGTATTAACAAAGTAAAAAAAAAAAAAGAGATGTAGGAGAACAGTTGGACAAGAGGAGACACTGGGTATAAAAGGCTAATTGGACAACTTACATATATATATAAGTATATACTGTATATCATATATGTTTTGCTTGCTTTCTGTGGGACCATATTTCCCCGGCTGCCTATACTCAGCTGCACAGATAGATAAATTAAACCAAATTAATTTGTTCACTTAGAAGCGAGCTTTTCGCTGTGTGACCTGACATAATATGACATTTCAAAGTCCTTCAAAACAGTCCCGGTATCAAAGTCGAACGTTGTGCAGACCTCATGGAAATGTGGTGTCGATAGTTTAAAATGGAAAACACATACACTTATGCCATTTTCTCTGTCATGCTCTCTCAATTTCCTTTCCCCTCTGCCATCATTTATCTCATCAGTATTCAACATCAATTCTGTATCCATTCATTGTTTGTATTGCATTCAAACAGAAATGTAATTTGAGAAGACTTTATACCTTGAATAGTAATACAAATTAAATAAGATAGAATAATCAAAGCAGCTGATGAGCAAGGAGAGAAGGAAAGACAGAGAGACAGGCTGGACGAATTCATTGCACACTAAATTGCAAGGACAGCAATTGAACAGATACTGAATATAAAGTCTGAAAAGTTTAATGAAGAAGAGTACCTCATTACTCCAAGCCATGTCTCTTATCTCTCCGTCTCTTGTGCTTTCATATATTTTCCTAGTTCCCTCTGTACAAAAATATACAAAATCCTGATTCATTTTATCCCCGTTTCATACAAATTATGTTGCTTCAAGTCATTTGCATTACGACGTGTAATACTGCTTGGATTTTTAATCAACATAATTCGTAGGCGTTTATAATGGACCTATATGCAAGCTGTTCACTGCCACGTTGGTTTTCCTCACAATATTCCCTGCTGGCAGCTAAGGCATGATTAACCACTGAATGATTATGTTTGAGTTTAACAAAAGCCACAGAACAAAATGTGTTTATGTTCAAGTAACAAAGCCCTCCAGTGGCCGTAGTGATTATGATGGGAGCATAGGAGGAAGTAAGGTGATGTTTGATTGTTTCCCAACTGGACTTTAATGTAGCAGGGAAACAGTCCAAACGTACTACTTGACTTTGCATTATATTTAATGCTGGCGATGAAGAGAAATGTGATGAAAACAGAGTGAGCAAGTGGTTGTGATGGTGCTCTTACTTATTGTGTTGTTGTGTTTTTGTTTGCTGATTGTGTTCTTGTGAATTTTTCTTGCTCGCAGGTCTCTCTCTGTAAAGCGATCTTTATCTCAATGAGACTTACTGATTAAACAAAGTTTAAATGAGATGCTTATGAACAGCTGAATGGATTTGCATGCTGCTACATTCACGTTATTCAACTGGGCCCTCAGTTAAGCTGCTTTTTTTCCCAACATCTGGCATCAAGGGTTTATATCTCCATTTTATAAGAGTGGAAACAAATGAACCTGAATAATTACTGAGGTAGATGTGCAAGCAACCGTCTGGGGAAGTTATTAAGCAGCAATATAAACAGCAGACTGATCAACATCCTTAATGAGCACGTCCTAAGTAAAAATCTAAACCCAGATTGTTGCACAATTGACCACGTCTTTATCCTACACACTCTCATGAACAAACAAAAGCATTAAGCCATTTTGAAAAAAACATTTATATTTAATTAAATGATTTATTTTGGCAAGTTGTACTGTAAATAAATGTGGTGTTTAGACAGATATAGAATTAATACTCTTCATACACTCCTCACAAAGAGAAGAATGTGTCCAACTTCTCCAAATATGCCCAGTGTTTATATAAATGAGTGAGCAGTGCAGCTAGACCAATATAACCCCCTTCTCTTTCTGAAGCCTGTGTCTTGGAGTGAAAAGCCTGTTCCATGCAGATAACCAAGTGTTGCTGTCCTCCACGCATCAAAGAGATTGCTGACTGAATCTGCTGCGGCTGTGTGGCTAAACTGTGGCTCTTGCAGTAAATCCAAAAAGAAAGCGATAATGTTGAACTAAAACGAGACGCTAGTCCATTCCAGGTAGTGCACAGCATTCAGTGAGAAACTCTCACCCCGGGCTACCAATCCGGGGTTAATACAGCATGACAGTAAATACAGACAATAGGCAAGGACAAAGGCTAATAGCGTATGGCAAAAGTTTGATAATTTATTCTGCAGATATGTCTTCCCCCCGGCACTATTTTGTCTCGTGCACAACATCCCATGGCTCTCTGTGTGTATTGATATATATTGTGCTTGTCCAAATGCTTAACATACAGTAAGCGCGGTATTGAAATATGCATATAATTGAAGGGATATACAGTTGCAACAGAGTCCAAGCTGTTCTCCATTATCACGACATGATATGCTGCACCTCTTTTAGGATTAGAGGTAGGGTTACAATGAGGATTCAGTGAAGATAAAGGATGGTCAAGATTAAAGGACAAGAAACGTAGAATGTCATCAAATGAGAAGAAAATTCAGTGTTTAAAAAAAAAAAGAAGAAAAAAAAAGGCTGCATTTAGAGAGCCCCTATGGAATAAGAGAAAGAATTTGAAAAGGAAATGAAGTGAGAAGACAGATGGAGAAAGAAAGAGGTGAGAAAAGGTGAGAGACAGAAAAGACAAAAAAGTTATTGAAAAATGATAATAAAATTGAGCTCCACAGGTTTTTATAAATTATTTGCAGAAAGAGCTACAGGGAATGAGCGCAGGAGCCAAACAAAGCTCAATAAAGGAGGGAATAAGAGTGAAAGATACATGCTTGCACGGATATAGTGCAACAATTAACACTACAAGATAACTATCCTGCACTCCACAGAGCGATGTTGTGTAACTGTATGCCTGCAATAAATTTGTTAACAAACAGCAGGAGGAGTTTTACTGTGACGCTGACAAACCCACAGTACAGTAGGGTTTAGACACTTTCTCTCAGGGCCCTCACTTAAGTCGGATTTTGTAGAAAATTTGTGGGCGTCTTCTGGTTTGTGTATGTGGAGTTCTGAGTAATGCACATGTGACTTAAGGCAAAGAGCAAGATAAACAAATGAATTAAAAGGAACTGTAGCAAGGTTTTGCGCTACTGGGGTCTCTCCTGGACACAGATGACGCGCTCAGTCGTACGTTCGGGTGTAAAATGCCTTTATTTGCCCTGACCACACACCAACGTCTCCGTGCAACCGCACCTCCCTCGCCTCCTTCTCCCTGCTCCCTTTATAGGGGAGAGCTCATCAGTTCATATTTGGCTCAGCTGTGCTCCTTACACCTTCCCGGCACCGTTCCCTGAACCACTCCTCCCACTCTCTACCCACTGCAGCTGAGCTAACCACACCCCGCCACCACAGGAACATTTAAAGCAGATAAAATGGTTGGAAATGTAGAGATAAATGACACACATTTATTGGTATGGTTTGCAGTGAACAGAATATGTTAATATGATAGATTAGATAAATGTACACTGCTCAAAAAAATAAAGGGAACACTTAAACAACACATCCTAGATCTCAATGAATGAAATATTCCAGTTGAAAATCTTTATTCATTACATAGTGGAATGTGTTGAGAACAAAATAACATAAGAATGATCAGTGGAAATCAAAATCATTATCCCATGGAGGTCTGGATTCAGAATCATACTCAAAATAAAAGTGTAAAAATCAGATCACAGGCTGATCCACCTTCTGTGGAAATTCCTCAAGACAAGTCAAAATGAGGCTCAGTAGTGTGTGTGGCCTCCACGTGCCTGTATGAACTCCCTACAATGCCTGGCCATGATCCTGATGAGACGACGGATGTTCTCCTGAGGGATCTCCTCCCAGACCTGGATCAAAGCATCAGTCAACTCCTGGACAGTCTGTGGTGCGACGTGGCAAACTGACACTCCCCAACACAACAACTCAAGAAGAGATGAACTGAACAACAGAAAAATGTTAGAAATACAGACATAAATACAAGAAGAACATGAGAGATTGGAGGGAGAAACGCAAGAGAAAAAAATAAATAAGGATGGAGCAAAGGATGAAGAAAGTATGAAAATCATGTAAAAAAGAACCTCGTCATGGTGGTCTTTCACATGCATCACTTAAGCCTTTGGTGGGTTCATGTTTTTGCATGAACACTACACATTCACAAAGAGTTGTCTTGTGTTTGTTTCTTGCAACCTTTGAGGATGTGAATTTCAAGCTTTACTTTTAATACTTCATAAGTTCAAAAACACATTCACCACAGCATTTTGATGTGATAGGCAATATTCTTGGAAAATGTATTCATTTCATTTTTCTCTCTATTACACAAATAACTATTTGCTGGTCAAATAAAAAGGGAATTACAGAGCAGAATCAAAATATGGAAAAGTGTTTGGCTCATCAACGAGCAGTTAAATTTAAGTCAGATTTATCCTCAAAGTTACCAATGCCAATATCTGCAGCCTCCATTTGGCCCAGCTATGATTTAAGTGCATTGTAGGATGTGTGAAATGGGATTATGTACTCGGTGACAACACAGTACACCAAGACAGAGAGTAAAATTTGGCATGAAGCGCCACATTTGAATAAATTTAAGAAAAAAGGGAAGCTAAAGAACATCAAACTGTAAACCTGTGCTGAATCAAAATGATTTCAGTTTTCCTCTTCTCATGGAGAGTAATTAGAAATGCAATTTAATTTGGTGTACTAAATTTCAAAATAGAAGCTCATCCATCCAAAATATGGTATCTCCAGTTTGCTTGTTTTGTCCAAAACTCCAAAGACATTCAATTTGCTATAATGTACATTTCTAGATAAGTTTAAACTATAATTTCACTTTTATTTATCGTACTAATTATCGTTAGTATTAATTACTGTTCATGTACATCTTTGTGTGTAGTTTCGTCTTGATATCATTCTAAATTCTTTAATGTTTTATTACTTAGTTTGTTTTCAATCACTTCATTGTTTTAGGTTTGATGTGTTTTAATACTGTGTGATGTTGCGTAGCACTTTTGTCACTGTTGTGTATCCTGTAAAATAAATACATAAAGTAAATAAAGATTAAAAAAAAAATCTACAAATATATACATATACATTTTCAAATAAAAAAAGAAAGAATAACTTGCAAAAACATTTCATAAAATCTAAATGAAAACACCTTTGCACCCAGCATCATCAGTGATACAGTGGTAATTTAGGGAGGGGTTAATGACCACATAGAAGGTACAGAATAGTAATTAATAAATCACCAAAAATATATTTTTTTTAAATGCAGTGTCACTGCAGGCTATGTTCTCCATAAAATACCTTTTAATGTGCATCCAATTCCTATCACTTCAACACTCTTTACTGTGACTGAGGCTGAATTTCAGTCAAATTCAAATTAAGAGGACAAACTGTTGCTCCACAAACACAGAGATGAGTGACATGAGGGATGGGGGCTTGCCTGCAGTGATTGGCTCATGGCCAGAGCCTCCTGCCATCAATAACAGAGCTCGTCGGGAGTGTTGATGAGGTTTTGTGGGTGCATCAACAGGTGGCAGGGTGCCCGCTTTGTAGCAGCTCTGTGCAGCTGAGAAGAGCTTACTTCAAAGCCTGACTGTTGTCTGTCTGTCTGTCTGTCTGTCCGTCTGCCAGACCCAGAGGAGCTGGAGGGCTCCACTCAACGTCCAAATTAAGTTTTATTCCTGTGGCCCATGACACACTGACACGCACTCCCACACACCACTGACAGCCTGCAGACCCCAGAGTGGGTGCACTATGACAGAAGAAACTAACAGCAATAAGTCCCTGCATGTGTGTCTTGTGGATGTGTGTGAGTATTTCTATATCAGAGAGAAATACAAAAGAAAGACTCGTTACACTCACTGTTCCTCTGCGTGAGCTTTCAGAGAAAACAATTCAATACATGTGAATCCCATTGCAGCAGATAGTTTGACATTATTTTTTCATCTGAAACACACACACAGACATGCATACAAATACTGCATTCCCCTGCTGGCTGTCCAGTACCCTTCACCCTGCATTGCTCCAAGATTTTTGCGGGGTAAAGTGACAATTTATCTACAGTAAGCACATGTGGGTGTGTGTCTAATGCTTTTTGCTTTTGGGATAATTTATCTGTGTGCATGGGTGTGTGTTTGCACTTTTTTGTGTAACATGGGCTGTGGACAATTCATCTACATTAGCAAGAGATTAACCTGCTCACCTAATGCATCCATCACTTGCACACATACATACACACACGTATAGACACACACACACACACACACACACACACACACACACACACACACACAGCCTTAGGCAAGGGCAGTGGAGAGACACACCCACGTGTACATGCAAATACCCAGAACAGAGTGGTGCAGTGCAGCCACATACAAAATCAGAAAAACTTGTTTTTAAATTAGGTACATTTAAAGATTTCTTCCACTAACTGTGCACAACATTACCAAACGTGACTCTCTGATTCGCTCGGGCATTCAAAACATCAACCATCTAGTCAGTAAACTTTCTTATGTGGTGTCAGAGGAAATTATTCCCATATTTGTGTCTCAAGGTAAACATGCTAACATGAACTATCAGCAAGACTTCAACCAAGATTGGATCATAATTAGTTCAGATCAACAATGACAGAAAAAAGTTCTAAACAGCATCTGAATGGTGAAGCAATCTGTATAAGACAAGCCAAAAAGACGTGCTATTTTACAATTTGTTGATATAAACAGTAACAAGAAAAGTCAAAGGAGACTATTCTTTTGCTCACTTTTAAGAGCTGAAAAACCACAACAGCCTTCAGACCAAAGTTACTGTACACAAGCACAAAACTGACAAAAATGGGCTCTGAATGAAAAATAACTCGATTCATGATCTTTTGGTTGAATGACTCCGCAAACCAGTCACATTGCAGTTTACATTTATTGGTCTAGACCAATATATGTAATACAGACTTTAAAGGAATTTGGCCATGAAAGCTGATCTGCTTCAAATGTGAATGTAGCTGCAAAAAAGCTACAAGTCCTAAAGCGTGGATGCTTCTTCAACCCAACAGCACAGAAGATCTATACAATCATTAGTTTCTGACAAGGTTGACACCCAAGATTAGTGCCACTACTTCAGTGTCCAACCAAATGCAAAAATATGATGATAAATAATAGCCAGAAACAGTTTTTGCAGAACATGATGCTGTCACAGTGAAGTTGGCCTTTGACCTTTTGGAAATAAAATGGCATAACTTCAATGTTTTATCCTTTTAAATATTTGTGTGAAATTCTGTCCTAATTACTAAAGGAATTCTTGAGTTATGGCCACAAACATGTTTTGCAAAATCACGGTGACCTTTGACCTGCAAATTCTAATCAGTTCATTGTTGAGTCCAAGTGAACGATTTTGCCACATTTGAAGAAATGTCCTCAATGCATTCCTGAAATATCACATTCACGAGAATGGGATGGAAAGATGGGACACACGTGAGGCCACATTGACCTCTTTACATAGTGAATATTTGCACCAAATTTGAAAAAAAAAAAAAATACCTCAAGTCGTTCTTGAGTTATTACGTTTAAAAGAATGGGATGTATCTACAGCGGATGGACGTTAAAGCCATACCGTATTTAATCATATTTAAACTTTCTTAGATCTGGGCCCTTGGTGGCCTCCGTGTAGACCCAACATCCCCTGTCTGAATTCAGCCAAGGAACCACACTCTCCTCTTTTTCTGTAAGCTCTCTACAATCTAATGAAGGCATAAAAACACTTTGGAAAAAAGATGTATTGAATTATGTAATCAGTCCACTACAATCTATTTTTAAACAAAAACAACTTCAAAAACTCTGTCCACAACAGCACCTGAACAATCTGATTAGAAATTTAATTTTTACCCTCTTAGTGTTTGGATTGGTTTTGATTATTCCAATATAGCTTTTATTATCATGCTGATACAAAATGAAGCACACTGCCGACCTCCACTCCAGCAAATCATGTGTTCCTATAATACCAACCCACCATACTAATAACATTTACAGCTGCATTAAATGTGCAGCAAGAGGAAACTCCAGCTGTTTGCCCAAAATAGCTGCACTTGTTTCTACAAATAATGCAAAGTCATAAGACTATTTGAGGTTAAAAGAAGTTTTCCAGCTTTTGAAATTACTTTAAAAAAAAAAAAAAAAAAAAAAAAAAAAAATGTGTTGCATAGCAAACTAACAATCAATGACCCATTACATCCTAATTAAGAAACTTCATATTTGAGCGCACGCATTGATACATACACTTGTAAGACACACTTTCAGAGATTACCTAAATAAATATTGATACCGCTGCAACAACAGGAGAATAAATTTCACGTTTATGCAGCAGCAGAATAAATTTGACTCACATGGTAGATGCCCTCTGTAGCTAAAATCCTGATGATGTAAAATCATGACAGAAATCACCACTGACTCCGAAGAGAACCAAATAATGAGGCAAATAATATCAACTCATCCCTGAGATTTTGGTGTGGAAACCAATGATCTTTACTACCTTCAAATCAGGCTGCAGCACAAAAATGCACGTCATAATGCACAACATAAAATAAGGCAAAAAATTGATTTACAAGAGCAGTGAAAAAGAGGACCAGAGGTGCAGTATGGATCAATGCTAATGCTGTCCACCTACACTTTCTCTCTCCTTTCGCCACGGCTTCTCTCGCCGAAACACACAAATATTCGTTCTGTTTCTCTCTTTGTGTGAAAACCATAACTCTTTCTCCATTTCATGTAGAAAGCAGAAACAGAAAATTCTATTTAGTAGCCTGATTGGCTGCATTGCCTTTGGGAGAAAGGCAGAAAGAAAGGAAAGAAGAAGAATGAGAGGTGGGAGAGAGAGACCATTAGTAAAGCAAAAAGGAAACAAAAGGTGAATCTGGATCGGGAGGTGGGAAAAGACAAGAGTCGGGCGGCAGGAAAAACAGGAAGAGAGGAGTCAGCGGATGAAGCAATGAAGGGAAGGAGGAAAGAAATGAGGCAGAGGAGGAGTGACGGGCCGAGGGAGTAAGGGATGGAGGGATTAAGGGACTAAGGGAGTGTAAAGAGAGTGAGGGAAGAAGGAGAGGAAGACAGAGAGGCATTGTGCGGAGCGGCAGCCCCCAGTTGCTGTTTGCTTTGGTTGCCACAGCAACGGCAAGAGAGAGAGCTGATAAGTTAACCAGATGGTTAGAGACTGAGGGAAGAAGCAGTGTGTGTGTGTGTGTGTGTGTGTGTGTGTGTGTGTGTGTGTGTGTGTGTGTGTGTGTGTGTGTGTGTGTGTGTGTGTGTGTGTGTGTGTGTGAGAGAGATTCTCTGCTGATGATGGGTGATGACTGACACCTGTTTGAACTTGTTATTAGTCTTCCAATGTTTTCCTGTTGTGAAGAACTGGGACACAAGCCACTTTTTTCTACTTTTTTAAAAATTCATCAGTTTCTTTTCTCCATCTCTCTCCTCACTTTTTGTTTCTTGTATCTTTTTGTTAACGGTATTTATCATTTTGACATCACAGACATGTCTTATGATCACTTTATTGCCTCACTGTTCATCTCCATTCCCTTCCAAACCTCCAAAGGTTGGCGTAGGACGTACTTTGGTTGTTTTTCCTCTTAAGACTCTAATGTCAAAGAAAAATTACATTCAGGAGAAAAAAGAAGAAAAAAACACAGAGGGCATGTGTCAGATACATACCAGTACATACACTTAGAAAATATGCTAATGAAATACCAAAAGAAAACAAGTTCAAGAGAATTATTTTTAGTTCTGTATACCTTTCTCGTTCAAACATTTTTGAGACTGGTGCCAATACCTTGACTTTGATACCGCTTCCTGGATCTGGTTCATATATTTATCTCTGCAAAGACAGAAATATTGGTTTTAGTGAACATTGATAATTCTGTAAAGTTTTACAAAAACAATCAGGTTTTAGTAGAATGTTATTAATCAATGGTTTAAGATTGAGAATGTATTTTAGAGGTTACCTTAGGTCATAATGGATTAAAGCGGCTGTGCCTTGTATTGAAATTTGGAACCGAATGACAAGGCATGTTTTGATAGTAGATCGTCTCGAAGCAACTAGGTCGATGCCATGCGTATTTAATTTTGGTATCCAGACCTATTTAACTCTCAAAAATCTGTGGTTCATATAACAATTGACCTCAATATTTATTTAATAGGAATCAATAGGTAAACTTATTTAGCATCATTAACATCAGCACATACACTCACATATACACTTAATTAGGTACATCTTGCTAGTAGCGGGTTGGATCCCTTTTGCTTTCAGAACTGCCTTAATTATTCATGGCATAGATTCAACAAGGTGCTGGAAACATTCCTCAGAGATTTTGGTCCATATTGACATGATACCATCACGCAATTGCTGCATATTTGTCAGCTCACATCCATGATGCGAATCTCCCGTTCCACCACATCCCGAAGGTGCTTTATTGGATTGAGATCTGGTGACTGTGGAGGCCTTTGGAGTCAAGAAACCAGTTTGAGCTGATTTGAGCTTTGTGACATGGTGTGTTATTCTGCTGGAAGTAGCCATCAGAAGATGGGTACACTGTGGTCATAAAGTGATGGACACGGTCAGCAACAATACTCAGGTAGGCTGTGGCATTTAAACGATGCTCAATTGGTACTAAGGGGCACACAGTGTGCCGAGAAAATATCCCCCACACAATTACACCACCGCCACCAGCCTGAGCTGTTGATAAAAGGCAGGATGGATCCATGCTTTCATGTTGTTTACGCCAAATTCTGACCCGACTATATGAATGTCGCAGCAGAAATTGAGACTCATCAGACCAGGCAGTGTTGGTGAGCCCATACGAATTGTAGCCTCAGTTTCCTGTTCTTAGCTGGCAGGAGTGGCACCCGGTGGTCTTCTGCTGCTGGAGCCCATCTGCTTCAAGGTTTGACGTGTTGTGCATTCAGAGATGGTCTTCTGCATACCTTGGCTGTAACGAGTGGTTATTTGAGTTACTGTTGCCTTTCTACCATCTCGAACCAGTCTGGCCGTTCTCGTCTGAAATCAACAAGGCATTTGCACCCAGAGAACTGCCGCTCACTGGATATTTTCTCTTTTTCGGACCATTCTCTGCAAACCTGGGGATGGTTGTCTGTGAAAATCCCAGTTGATCAGCAGTTTTTGAAATACTCAGACCAGCTCGTCTGGCACCAACAACCATGCCACGTTCACTTAAATCACCTTTCTTCCCCATTCTGATGCTCGGCTTGAACGTCAGCTGGTCGTCTTGATTATGTCTACATGCCTAAATGCATTGAGTTGCTGCCATGTGATTGGCTGATTAGATATTTGCATTAACGAGCAATTGAACAGGTGTACCTAATAAAGTGGCCAGTGAGTGTATACCATCTAGACATTCTTGAGAAGGTTAGGCACACTTTGAATTCCTCAAAGATCATGATGAATGTTATGTATGTATTGCATCAGTCATATTATTATTTGTAGAGGTGACACCTTCTCTAGCCAACACTGTATCAATCTCTGTGGCGGTAATGAAGGCATGGTGTTGGCATTCAATGCCTTACTTTTGCATTTTAGGGGCCAAACACAGCAATTCTCAGGTGAGCTTCTATTTGTTTCCCACATAATAAAAGCCTCCAAACATCTGAAGACCACGTTCCAAGCTAGTTTTGTATTGGTCCATCAGGCTTTTCTTATGTTCTGTATCCATTTGATTATAGAGAAGCTCCACTTCCTGTATGGGTCTGAATACAGAATGTCATCTACTATGTCTTTTGCTGGGGCGAGGGGGAATCACAGACATCTTTTTCTAATTCCCTTCCCTATTGCTTATTTATGTGAGGTGTGTGGCCAGTACCATGGTGTGTGTTTGGATGTGTGTACCAGAGAGTGCAGGTCGTTGTCAAGGCCAACTAGAAAGAGAATTTTATCAGTTTAATTTAAAAGTGAGAGAAAGTGTGCATGCGTGCGTGTGTCTTTGTGAAGGAGGACCAACAGAGATGAAAGAAGTAACTTTTTTTCCTTTTATGAAGATTAATTTTTACAACCTGAACGCCTGAAGCCGAGGGAGAGCGAAGAACAGAGAGAGTCGAGGTGGAGGGGAGGGATGGAGGAAGTAAGGAGCAAAGGCTGCAGGAAGGGGAAAGTACATAAAACGAAAAGCAGAGAAGAAAGTGGATAACGTAAAGGCAGGAAAAAAAATGTAAGGTTAAAAATCAATACCCATCTGTGCCTTCAGTTTAGAAAAATAAAAATAAGCTCTTGAATGTGCGTTTTAACAAGAAACTACCCTTGATCAGCAAAGATCTGGATCTAGTGGGCACACGAGGTTAAATTACCAATTCAATTATGTCTGTTAGCAAACACTATTGTAAATGGGAGCAACATCATTAAGGAATCACACCACCCACAGCCTGCTCTCATATGCACCCTGAATGACAGGAACTCAGTGAGGGCTAGTGAAAAGACAGTAAAAACGTAATGTATTTTTTTGACAGTCCACTGGGTTTGTCCCAGTGTGCTTGAGCACTCAAGGACAGATGTTTAATGGGGAGAACCGGAACCAGTACCATTGTAAAACCGCCAGAATTGTAAATAAATCCAGACATGCTGAGTACTGTTGTCGTGATTTTCAGAATTGTTTATTATAGAGGAGAGAACTATTGGCCTTGGCAGAGGTCTGCACTCTCCAAGTATACTGCACAGACAAACGCTTTATTACATATATTACACAAGACGCACAAACAGAAACACTGTTCCATCATATTTTCCCCAAAGACGGGCGGGAGGTATGAATATGTATAATGAGTTTAAAAGATGAACAAATAAAAAGACTAAATAGAAAAACAGGTCACCAGCATTCATCCGGTGTGCATGTGTGTCTATGTTTCTAATTCGGTCTGTCTCCAGTCTTTGAGGTGTGCCACCCTGATGCCAGTCTGACTGGCACTGCCATGAAGACTAACAGTAGGACAGTTCAGTTTATTTTACACCAGTGATCCAACACAGTAAACACGCATGCAAAAACACATACAAACACATGGACTTCCAGAAATATTAGTATTTTTATAAATGCACCACACACACACACACTTAGAGCTGTAGGTCTTTTCGCCAGCAGACATCCAGTGAAAGACAACTTTGTCCTCGGGAAAAGAAGTAAGGGGGAGGATAAAAAGGGAGGAGGGAGAGCAGAGAAGGAAGAGGGGAGAAAGGGAGAGAGGTGAGCCAGACAAAACAATAAGGGGGGGGGGGGATATATGTGAGGGTGGTCAAAGATGGGCATTTTAGGCCTGTTAGAAGAAGGAAAGATACATTAGTGGAATTGGTGTTTCTCAGAAAGGAGAGAGGTGAGCAGATGAAAACTGAGGGGCGAGAGAGGAAGATAGATTGATCTCAAATGTATAGATAAAGAAAAAAAGAGAGAATCAAATGACTGGTGAGATGAAGGGGGAGCCAAAAAGGGGGGAACAGCAAAGAAACAGTGAGTGTGTGTTAACAGTATGGCAGCAGTAGCAGTAACATTCCTGGCTGAACAGATCAGCTGGCCTGAGGAGAAAGACAAACACTGGAGAGGAAACCATGTCTAGACTACTGCTAGACACACACAATCTTGTGCACACACACAGACACTGTAAAGAGACACAGAAAATACACACATTCACAGCCGCACATCAACCTGCGAGTTAGACAAGGTGGGCGACTGCCAAGCACTGCCAAGAACCTGGTGGGGGGGACAAAAGAGGAGGAGGAGGGGATGGAAAAATGGGTGGAACAGAGATAGGAGGGGGGGGGGAAGGCCACAAAGAGAGAGATGTGGGCAGAGGGTGTTTCTGTCAATGGGACACTAGTTTAGCCTCAGGTTTCTGCTGGATAGGGTGATATGGAAAAGTACAGTGGGTGGTTAAACAATATCATTTGGAGCTGAAAACTACATTTCCTATGATTCCTCTTGAATTCAGGACCTGCTTATTTGGTGCCCCGTTCTGTAATCGTTCTGAAACTTCAGGCTGTCAATATTCAATAGAGTCACTCCATCAACACAACAACCTCGTAAAGAAGGCCAGCTCCATAATTGGCCACAAATTTGACAGTCTGGAAAAGGTGGTGGAGAGGAGGACACTGAACAAATTATTATCCATATTGGATAATCCTGACCACCCTCTCCACCACCTGCTGCAGGGACAGCGGAGCACTTTTTCCAACAGACTCATCCAGCTCCGCTGTCACAAGGACAGATACAGGAGATCATTCCTGCCCACTGCAATAAGACTATACAATAACTCACCTCTGGCCAAATCAATCTCACAACTATAAAACCATTGCACTGTTGTTTGTTTGTTTGTTTGTTTGTTTGTTTGTTTGTTTGTTTGTTTGTTTGTTTGTTTGTTTGTTTTGTTTGTTTGTTACAAGTTTCACTGTATGCTGACTGTTATTAAAAACAGCTGTCACTGACCTATAAATTAACATTGTAACGTTGGAGTCATGAGGTTGTGGCCAACCCATCGTTTTCAGAGATGTCCGGGTCTCTGGGAGAGTGGCAGGTCTGTGGCAGGCTGTGCACATGATGTTAATTGGTCACAGGTAGGTCAAACTTCAAAGTCTAATCAGCTACAGTACCTGGAGTGGAAAATAGACTTCTGTGACACTTCAGCAAGTTTCACCAAGCAATGTCCTTGGAGCTGACCTGCTGCACTCTCTGTCACCTTCCCCTTCTACTGGTATTAAATGTTTGTTCACATCCTGGGATGTCACTGTACACCATTTCATTTTGATAACCGGACAGCAGGATTTGTTTCCTTTCAAAAAAGCTCAAACTAATGCACCTCCACCGAGTGGTTTTGTGTGCTTTAAGGGTGGGTGATATGACTATGCAGTATGGTCAGATCATATAAATTCATCTGCCCTCAGAGATCTTTTAAGATTTCTGGTTGCAAAATTGTGGATGGTGCAAATCAATGAGCAGGACTATTCTATGGTAATAATGATTTATATGATTTTTTTTTTTTTTTAAATCAATATGATGAAGTACTTACATTTTTTTAAGTAGAGTCAGAAATAAAACATCTCTTGTTGATTATTTTTGTAATTTCCCACGCGAATTTCTACAATAAATAATTAATTGAATAAAATGAAATAAAATAATATCCTAACCAAGAGGATTTGGAGTTAAGCTGACAACCAACCAACACCTCCATAAGTGCACTGAGCAAGAGACCCATCGAAATCTGCAAGCTGCCCACTCACCCAGGGGCAGGAAGTCAGGCAAGCAAAATAATATGCGTGTATGTGTGCATTAATAAGTAAATTAAAGCAACAATTTAAAAGTAAGGCAAACGTTACTTTTCAAAGTAATTAATTACTTTCATATTCAGTAACTAGTTGAATGCCTCAATTACTGTTGAAAAGAACTAACTAGTAACTGTAACTATTAACTTTAAGTCAATTGCACAACATAGAACATTTTATTTTACACACATTGCAAATAAATAGTCAACATGATCTCTGCTACTTTCTAGGTAGGTAGGTAGGTAGGTAGTTACTTTATTAATCCCCAAGGGGAAATTTGTTCGCTTAAGGTGTAAAAAGCAATAAGTTGACCGAGTCTAGTCTGATGGCATTATTTACAAGAAATTTAAATTGAATATAAGTTAATTTGCATTAGTGTATTATCATCATCAGATTGTAATATACAGTTTATAAAGCATATATGTAACTGACATTAGAATAAACAGAATGTCTCTGTCAGAATATTATTCACAGTAGCCAAGAAAACACTAAAATCTGTTTCATCATCAATCGTCACTTGTGACTGTGTCCATTGTTATATACATACATTGCCTCGAGGTATGGTTATACAACAATAAAAATATTTGTCTAAATATTCAACCCAGGGTTTATAGACTATGAGCTCACTTTGATACCAGATTTGTCCCGACAGTATTGAGATGACAGGTCTCAAGCTATAAATCCATTGTATTCATTACAGCAGTGTTTACATCACTACTGCACAACCCACTGAAATGAAACGAGGATTACCTCTAATGCTCGACATACCAATATTAGTGCAGCTATCAGTGGCATCCAAACCTGCATCACTGAACTCAGTTCAAGTGTGGCAACAGAGACTGAAAGAACCTGAAGATTTAAGTCATCCGTGATGCACGTTTTGTTTTCCTGTGTGTTGGTGCTAAATGACGGAGTGACACTCATTGGTTATTCATCGCCCTCAGCAGCTCAGTCTGACTGTTTTTCTGGGGACAAGCAGCTGCAGATGGATAGCTTATTGATAAATGTAGCCTCTATCGTGTTTTGATGTGCTTGGTTTTATGGAAATCCATTTACGTGTCACTGCAGGACACCAGACAATCTATTGAGACATGGCTGAAGATTTCCCTTAGCAGGCCAACAGGTGGGAAGCAACCGGTTCAAAGAGTCAGGTTCATTTCAGCCAGGCTGCTCTCTCTGTCTGACCACTGACTGTCGCCTTTGATCAATAGTATCAGGTTGTTTTGGTAAATTGCGGTATATTATCCTGGAAGCCACCAAATGTGAAAGGAGTTTTTAACAAAGCTTCTTTCCCTTTCAAGGAAGAAGCTTCGTCTGGACTTTGTACTACTACAGTTATATTTGTATTTTTTAGGCTGATAATAATATCACTATTTACAGGTTAAAGGTTTTGGACATCATTGTACATGAACTGATCCCAACATTTTACATTTAAAAGATAAACTTGCCAGTGCTCTCTGGTGGACAAACCATGTAACAGTGATATAAATATACATGTATGAACTGAGGTACTTGTTTTTCACTAATCCAGAGAATGACTCAAGTAAAACAACAGCTGTGAATACTGCTTCTCAGTCATTTAAATCTGTGTTCACACAGTCAGTCCTGCAGGATTGGCAATTGAAGCAGCAATTAAAGCTTTGATATATTCGCATTTTTCTCCGTGCAGATTTGCTCACATACCTTTAAATCGGATGAAGAGCACCTGAAACTGTTTTCTTCAAGTCGTTCCACAAATGTTGAAATCAGTCTATACATGGTTCGCCCACTTAAGAACATTCATAATTTTATTCCAAGCTCATTCAGGGTTTAACTTTGTTCTATGCTTAGGATCGCTGTCATCTCAGAAAGTGCATTATCACACCAAGCCAAGATGTTTGGCACGCTCAAGCAGGTTCTGCTGAAGGATTTGGATGAAATTGTCTCCATTCATCGTGTCATCTTTTCTCCCAAGTCGTACACATTTACTGCCACTGGAAAGTCCTCCAAAGCAAGATACTAACACAACTGTGTTTTGAGGTAGAAATGATAGTTTTACATGGGTGATGACCTCTGTTTGGCATCTAGTAAGAGAAAGAGTTCAGTTTTATCTTTACCAGAGCACGTTTCAGCCCATGGACTCTGTCTTACAGTGGCTATTTTTTTTTCTTTTTTGCAGAATCAAAGCTACTGCTCAGTGTCTTTTTCAGGACTGTTTACTCTTTGGTATTTCTTCCATACAGCACATGCCAGATGTAAAAAGATGTATTGACTGCATGAGATCCTACCTTCTTCAACTGGATTTTATATGCACATTAACACATAAACCATTTCAGATTTAGTTTGTACGTGGCTGAAAACTTAGAAAACCTACTGTGTTTTTTCCACAGAGCTTGTCGGGACTGCCATGTAACACTCAGTCTCCAAACTCGAATTCCTGTTTAGACTAATTTATTTTTTATTTTGCTATAGGTGAAGCACAGAGGAATATTTATGATTTCAATGAGTCCTTTGTGTCAAACAATGTTCAATTACGCTTCAAAAACAATCTTTTTCTCCTGCATTTAGTATTGCTCTCAGGTTTATTTTCCTTGCTTATTTCCATCTAAAGGATTGCCTCAAATGATACATGTCATCTAAATCCATTGCCACTATTAACACCAATAAACCAGGGAGCAGAAAATAAAGGTATCATCAGCATCTCTGCTTCTGAAACCTACTGAGGCAATACAAATGATCTTAATGAAGTCATTTGCGGAACTGCTTTCGAAAGAAACTAATCAACACTAAAAACGAAACTGTCACAGTCGCTGTAAGTGATTTGATACAAGTCATGTTGGGAACATGAAATCAGCACTTATGTGCTTAACAATTGAGAGATATCAGAGATCCTGTTTGGGTGACAAACAGAAGTAAAATGAAGTAAATTGTTATCAGTAAAAGTCTACATTTGCTCCCCTTGAATCCTCTGTGGAAACTGTGTCAACGTCTGTAATAATGCTAATTAATTAGTCACCTTTGGAATTGTTGTTACAGCTCACAATAATCTTGTTTTCTCCATCCAAATGATCCTTCATATCTTTCCACAAGGACTAAAGTCTATCAAAGCATGACAAATCGACGGTCTTTCTGAAGTGCGGGACCATACTGTGCAAATGCAAGATGTAATTGACTCGATGACTCATTCACATTCGGAGATATGAAAATCAAATTATCAGTACAGGAAAATTATGGGTGTCAAAACCAATATTACAGTTTGCATTCAGTTCTGGGAACTCGGGAGTTTGAAGATATCACACATTTTCTGGCAGACTATTATTGACCGTGAACATTACACTACAGACCACGAGCATGGTTAAAAACACTAATGTGTACAGCACTGCCTCTCTGTTTGTAATTCTGAAGATATATAACACATATATAACACTGACTGACTTAACTAGAAGGTATGCTAGCGCTATTTGAATTTACATGACTTCACACAGCACATATTGTACTCAAGTCCGGTGTGTGCTAGTCCCCTGTTCACGATACCAACCGGCACTGCCAAAACTAGATTTCTGAAGGCTAAATGTGCATGTGGTCTGTACAGACAGGGGCGGGCCGGCCACCCACTCCCCTGACACCTGGGTGAGATATGAAGAGAGACAGAGTGCTGCAGAGGAAATATCCGTGTTGCCACGCTGGAACACACAATGTCTTCCTCCCTCTCCTGAATTCCTCCTTTTCTCCACCATCTGCCCATCTTTCTGCTGTGCTACCCCATCAGGACAGACCTTTATCCACAATAAAACAGATCATATTTAATCGTTATCTGGACGTATATGTGTCAATGGAGCATGCAACATCTCTCTGCAGGTTAGTGCACATTATATGAGTTTAAACACCTTTGCTCAGCAGTACTTCATCAGTATCAGGGAGCCGAGAAATCGTATGAATAATCTGAGTTAAATTCTGACTGACCTGAAATGTAGCAGCTGAGCGTTAAACTGAGAAAATGAATATGGCCTCTCTGAATTGCAGGTTTTCTCATGGTGATGAAATGTTAAATAATGGGAACTTAGTTTGACTAAACTCGGAAGGCACTGTGGGGAGTAACACACCTTTTATTTAATATTTTTACGCAATAATCTTTGGCAATTTAAGCTCCAGGGTAACTATTCGATCTTTGTGCAGGAGGTGAAGCTGATACACCGGGTGCAGAGAGCATGACTAATGTTCTGCTTTTAGGCCTTGGCCGTACTCTCAGTAAGGTTTTGCACTGGGCTTCAGTACACGGTCTTGGGAGGAAAGTTGTCTGGCTCCTGATGAGGGGGAGAAAACTACTGATTTGGATCTCAGCATGAAAAGCTAAAGAATCCCTGACTTGCAGTACTGCAGATGGTCAAACAGCATGTCCTGTGAGTGTTATTGTTGATACATTGAAAAGTTTTTGGAGGGTTCGAGAGGTTTGGCACCTTTTACTTGAGGCACTACAAAAGGTCAAAGTGCAACAAGTATTAGCAGGGAAAGTTCAAGTATTAAAGTATGAAACAACAGTAGGGCAGCAGATTTTCTATGGAAAATCTTGATCTTCAAGAGAAGTTGAGATGGTCAAAAAAAAAAATTGTGGAGAATGAAGTGCAATATTTCCCTCAAAAATGTAGGCAAGTAGAAGTATAAAGGAGCATAAAATTAAAAGTCCAAGCATGTCAAGACTTTGTGTAAGAGCACTACTTGAGGAAAAGTACTTTTGCCACTGGTGTTGTGCATCTAAATGCATTATATTTATGAATGATTCTACTCGTGTCCAATCAAATCTGTCAAAACATGTTGTTTACAGCCTGGTTGGTTTTAATGCCCCTCCTTTGGGCAGAGTTGTGGTGGAACAGGATGTATGGCAATTAGGTATACTTCCCGGGGGAGCACTATCAGCAGCAGCAGTATTGGCTACTGTCAGTGTGAGGAGTCAACCGGCAACCTTTGTTAAATCAGATGTGATAGCTGAACTGCCAGCCGTCGGCGTCTGTGGCCAAACTACGCAGCCGTTTTGTGTCCTGTTAAGCCAGCAGTCAGTCAGACTGTCCCCACTTGCTGCACGACTTGAACAAGCAAACTGCTCTCTGGTCAATTTTGGAAAGTTTCGTTGAGTCTGTTCATGAGTTTGTGATTTGCTTGTTTGCATTTATTGACCGGATGAAATATTAAGTTTCTTGGCAGGCAGCTAAGTGTTGTAACTGTCAGTGCCACAAAAGATCAGATTTGTTTTGCTGTTGGGTTTCAGGGGTGTGTCTGGCACTCCTTACCACCTCACTGATTATGAACAAGGGTCGAACTGGAGGTTTTGTTGATGAATGGTGACCTGTCTGCAAATCTTGATTAAATGTTATACTGACTTCGCTGGGGTGTCCTTTCCAAATCCATGCAGTCTATTACAACAGCCCTGCAATAAATCCTACACTCATTAAGGTTATATATACAGTACATTCGTTGTTTGTTGTTTTAGAGAGGTGTTGATTTAACTTATTTTAGAGGCTATAGTTTATGGTGGCATTAAATCTTAGGTTATTATGATGTGACGTGTTTCAAATACTTAGTCTACCCACCTATTGATTTTCTGGACTTAAGTCTGCCATTTTAGCCTCCGCCATCTTTGCTTTTTGGAGCCAGAATTAAGTGACCATTTTTGGACAGGCTGGGGAGGAATGAGCAGTAAATGTTATTGACAACTGAGGATACTGTATCCGCTCACCTATGCCAAAAACCTGACTGCTCCTTAGGCATATCGGTCAAACCAGGAATGCCCCCAAATATACCTCTCTTTGAGGATTGATATCGAATTTATGATAGAATTATTTTCAGAACCAGTATAGCACTGATCAGAAGGGCTTAATTCAGAAAATGGTACTACAAGGACTTGTAAGTATTGACTTTGTATTTCATGAGGAAAGTTGACAATTTTTGAATAGAAGTATGTTGGGGCCACAGGATTTTATGAGTAAGTCCTAGTGGTCCTCAGCGGTTTTGCATTTTAAGTCACTTGTGCATTGGATTCTCTTTTCAGAACTCGAGACTCAGTCCATTTTTATACAACAGTCTATGAGTCGACTTTCATTTGAATCAATAACTGTTGTCTACGTAAATCCTGCAAGAAATTCTACCTGAAAAGAAAAATTTATTGAGGAACTGTGATATTCGACGAGGCGTTCTTAACAAATGGCAACTGACAAATTTATGTGATGTCTTTTTTTACTGTCAACAATATTACATTGACTTGATATCAAGAGGGATATTAATTCTATTGGGTCTCTGTGTGCTACAAGTCCTCTCAACTAAACCAAAAAATGTGTCTGTTTGTCAACACATATTGATGGTTGGAAGGCGGCAGGCAGAGGTCACTTGACAGTAAAGTGTAACCATAAGTCATCTAAAGTATGTGAAGAAATATTAAATGCTGTCATGTTTCTGGTGGGGATGGTCCGCAGCTTGTACAGAAAATATTGTAATCCCTACTCGTGTGCCTGTTTTGATAACCGAGTACACATGATCATTACCTCTTGGTGTTAACTGAGTTTGAGTCATGGTTCAAGTACTCATCTCCCTCTCCGACACACACACACACACACACACACACACACACACACTTCACAGGCAGTGGATGAAGTGCAGTCTATGACACAGTGAGGACGACGACTAATTCACACAAATTGGAATACGTGATTTGGCCTCTTTCGTCGGCAGCATCCTCAAAAGAAGAGAAGTGACTCTGCGACCAGGCAGACAACACTTTAAATCCCCACAGGCAGAATAAACTGTGGGAGTTGAGACTGAGAAGTAATCCACTTTCCTGAAGTGCTCTTCAGCAAAGCACTTCACAAGAAAAAATTCCAGTGGAGCCGACAGTCGACAACTGCAGTTACATGCAGCTTGAAGGTGTGTGAGCAAATGGAACTGATACTGAAGTGTATGAAAGTGAGGCAGGGCTTTGCAGCAGCTTGTGATTACATGCTATACAGTTTGGTCATTTCATGAATCACACAAGACTGCATGGCTACTGTTAATCTTTTGGCTTTAAGTTTGGGCTGCAGTAACAATGGCTTTTAGTATTATAGGGCGTCTGTTTTTGTAATAACAGTGGATGAATAGACAGAGGTAATGTAAGTGTGCGTGAAAGGCGGAGAGAGAAAACAGCAAAAGGAGAAAGAGAACGTATGTATGTGTCAAAGAGAGAGGTGACCAACGGAAAGTGCCTCTCCATCTCTTGAGCCTTGGGTAGCATTGGGTTTGCCAATCTCTGCATATTTGTGTGTGTGTGTGTGTGTGTGTGTGTGTGTGTGTGTGTGTGTGTGTGTGTGTGTGTGTGTGTGTGTGTGTGTGTGCCTGCCTGTGTGAAGTGAGATATGGCAACAGTGCCATCTAGTGTATGGACATATTTTAGTCATGACTGCAAAGTAGTGTTATACAGTGGAGAAACACAGACTGGATCACGTGATAAATGTCATGAGCTGCGTTCAAACAGGACAGAGTGGGTTTTACTTTACAGCGTTTATATCTCTCCGACTAACTAAAAAAAAAAACCCATTAATTTCAGTGTGCTATGCAGATGAATCTACAGATACTTGAAACTTGCTTAAGATGGATAATCCATCATGACGAAATTTAATCAGCCTTATTTTTGATCAAAGTTATATTATGGTTGCATGCAGCTGCAGCTGTGAGCAGAGACTGTTTATCAACTGTCCTTCTTGGTGCATTCAAGGATGTTCAGTCATGTGACACCTAATAGGTGGGTGCCTAACAGCCTCCTTTTTAATGCAAGAAAATTCCCAGTTTGTGTCAATCTCCTTCGTATCTCCTACATTTGTCACTTTTCAGCAGACTAGTGAATCTGTGATCTATGGACACTAGATAAACAGTTTTATAATAATACATAAAGGATCATTAGGGCTCAAATAAACTGTGTCTACATGCTTTAATTTATTTACCTTTAATCATGGGATATCCCAACATGACATTTGTGTTTTCTACCTGTAGGTGCTTGGACATTTAAAAAGTTTTGGTTGCGCAGACTCTTTGCTTCAGCACATTTCAGTTTGGGATAAAATAATTGGACACAACTTAAAGTGTCATGAGTCGTTGAGTTTATTAATCTGTGTGGAAAGACCTTTGTGTGAGATATAGCTTTTTAAACACACAGCCGAATTGCAAGTGGTTAAATGTAATGGGATGTTGACTGCCAAATATTTCTTGAGCCACTGTTGTTAGTTAATTTGGAAAAGAGTTCAGACACTGCTCAAACCTGACAGAGTTGAGAGCTGCCATTTAAATTGAGGTGAAATTGTGTGTCTATATGACAGGTGAAGAGGTGACCGTGCAAGTAAAAACATAATAATGAGGCTCAAAGAAAAAGCTAAAGTTGATGAGAAAAATATCAGAGGCAGATGGTTTCTCAAATCCAACAGTTCATCCTAAATAAAAGAATGTGTGGGCAGGAAAACTACAAAATAAGTAATGATGAGCACAAGTCATGTATAAAATTATTTTCATGAAGAAAAAACCTCTTTGTGACAGTACAGAAGGTTCAGAATGCTCTCCAGGATGTAGGCATGTATATTCATTTGTCAAAAATAAAGAGAGGAATTAATGGCCAGAACCTCAGAGGATTTACTGCAATTTTCAAACCCCCGGTAAGAGTCAAAAATAGAAACCTGGTTGCGTTTCGCAAAAACAATAGAACAGAGTTTTGCAGATGAATGACACAAAACCCGACCTCCATTAAAATAAGGAAAGAAGGAATGTGTTCAGAAAATACAAACAGCTCATGACCAAAAACATTTGTATTTTCACCAATGTTATGAAATCCATTTTAGAAGAAATAAAAGGACATTATATATTATGGTACAAATCTTTAGTGTTAATACATTTTAGAGGGGGGGGGTGTGTAACCCATGTTCTTTTCTGGGACTACAAGTTACAGATATCCCATAAATGCCTCACATGATCAGTAGATGCTAGCTAGCCAGCTACACACAGAGGAGCTTCCTGTTACTGCAGCTCACACAACTCAGACAGGTGTGTGTGGTCAAAAAAATGTGTTTAAAAAGACTGAAGTAATGTGCTGCAATGTGAGATTTTCGTCTAAAAAAAACCCTCTCTTTTAAGAAGCATCAGCTTCTCATGAAATACAAAGTGAGTACATTTTTTTTCCCAGTCATTGTGGTGTCATTAACTAAATTGACTCCTGATCAGTAATCTGGTGGTGCTTCTGAAAATAGTTCCATAATTAATCAGATTTTAGGCCTGAAAGTGAGGTATATCTGGGGGCTCATGGCTTCAAAAAAACAACAAAATGCCAGACTTGTAACTGTAAAACAATGTAACGGTGGGTTGCCACTTGGTACTGGCGAGGTGCCAGTGTTCTCTTTAAACTTTACCCTGATGGATCACTTTTATTTAAGGCAACATTAAGCCAGACATTGCAAGGGCACTAAAAAACAAACACCCATCAAGAAAAAATTGGGTGAAAGCAGAAACATTGAATTTCCTAAATACACAATGAAGACAATGTATATAATGTGGATGAATTATCCAGTCCTCTTAATCAGGTCAGTGCTGGTGCCAATGGATCGGAGCCTCTCTATTTACTGTCATAACAAAACAAAAAGCAAATCCTCCATTTTGAGAAGCTGGAGCCAGAGAATGTCTGGCATTATTGCACGAACAATTAATGGCTTATCAAACAGCCCATTGTTGACATTCAGAAAATGTTAATTCCCCAGTGAGGAGGGGAGGGGGATTTTACCTGCTGCTTACAGGCATTACTGGTTTCATCGAATTTTGATGACTTCAGTCAGGACAAACCATCAGAATGGTTGAAGTATGCGGTTAAACCTCTCAAACCACAGCTGGCCAAAAACATTATTTCTCAACAGTCACTGAGTATTTCTCAAGGTTTACTGTGACTGTCAACTGGGAGCTGCCCAGTCTAGTCATGCTCTTTTAGCTGCTGAGCAACTGGAGCACTTGAAGGTCAAGTGCCTGGCCCAGAGGCACTTCAGTAGCAACTGTCAGGGCAAAGAGTGTTGCCCACTTGCTCCACAAATCTTATAAGCAAGTCCAAATGTTTTAGCCACTGTGGATTTCCATGTCCCTGCTCATCAGACTATTGACGCCTAACTAAAGTAATACTACCCTCTAACTGTTGTACTAGGAGTAATAATACTCGATCTTTCCCACATGTAAATACCTGGAGCATTTACAAAAAACACTTTGATTGTATGATGTAATTTAACCGTGTTGAATAATAAACAAATACAGAGGAAATCACATATTGACATGAATCCATCTAAAACAGCCAAAACATAGGAATTATTAGCAAACAAGATACTTTCATGATTTCACTGTACTATGCTTTTATTTGTCCATTATTTATCCTTTTATATAGCTTACTGCAAAAAGTGAGTATGCAGCCTACAAAATTGAAAAGGGTTTATAAGAGATCAAAGAGAAAGAATTACTTTTTCCAAACTCTGTCATCCCCAGTCTTTTCCAAGTTAATAAATTTGAGTTCCTTTTATTAATCATTAACTCAATAACAATCTGGCTTCTGCCTTTAGTGATTATTTCCGGATGTTCAGCCCCTTTATAAACTATGGAACCAGGAACAGCCTTTTTAAATGTAACTTTAAACATCCTGATAGGTGTCCAAGAATCTGGAATTCAGTTCCCAGTAATTTTGTAAACTTCCCAACAGATGTTTGAAAAAAAAAAATTGTTTTACCTTTATACTGTGAAACTTATTGTAGATTATGGTTTGTACAGATGAGCACATTAACAAGCCCTTTAAGCTTTTTGGCTATGCCTGCAGATTGTTTCTAAATGTCTTTCCATGTCTTTATGTTTAAGCCTGTTCTAGATTTTAATCAGACTAGTTTATAATTTATTTTCATTATATTTTTTTGCAAAGGAAAGCACATTGAGTTAAATCTTGGGGTCACACTGTTCATGGAAAAAAAACAACTGAGTTATAGATATTTGAAAAGCAGTCTTTGTGTTACGGTTGTCGAGGGTTTTTCTTAGACTGAGTTTAGGATTAAAAGTCAGGTAAAATGAGGACTGAAGTTTGCACCGAACAAATAGACCTGATTTTTGACACCCGTCTCTCACTATTAAGCTCATTTCATTACACTCTTGCCACAGAGCAGAACCTTAAATATCTGCAGTTACAAAACAAGATGTTCAGATTTGGTTTTGTTCGAAATGTGGCTCCGAATATCAACATATAAATACGATGGTAACTTTTCCTCTTCAGAATATAAATCATTTGTGTGTGTTTCAGAGATGAGAAAAGGGTCATCAGCGGTGCTTATGTTTGCTATCCTCCACCCCACAGACACAAACACACACACACACACACACACACACACACACACACACACACACACACACACACACACACACACACACACACAAACATCTGCCGACTCACACACACACAAACACACTTTCTCTACGCTGCCTTTTCCCTTCACAACACTGGCTGCCGACAGCAACGTGCCCTGGGCTGATAAATTTTATCAACCAATACACACCTGAGCTTGCACACAAACACACACACATGCACACAGATCCACATGTTTCTTGCTTTGCTCTCTTGACACGGCAGAAACCTGCTACTACTGTGTGTGTGCATCTGTGCAAGCGTGTGCATTGAGGTGGAAACCGTATAAATGATATTAGGGGGCCTGGGGTGACAACAATACACTCCTGGCTTGAGTACACGACATACATCATTGCACACCCACAAACAAAAAGTCGCGAACACTTAAGAAACACACAAAAGCATTAACCCACACATGTGGAGCACACACATAAAAATAACAACATACACGGAGCGGACTCAAATAACATTTACATGCCTCTTTAGAGCTTGTCATTATCACCGCTTTTCCAGAGTGCAAATATGAATGTGTTTGACTGTCTGTGTAGGCTTTGTGCTCACGTCTCGCTCACTGTTAAGTCTTCAAGCTGCACGTTTGTGTGTGCGCATGTGGGTAATGCTGGTCAAAAATAATCTAGAACTACTACTCTCGTCAGACTCAACAGATTTAGACTGTTGTTATAAACCTGCAACTGCACATTTAGTTCAGGTGCCATTCTCCTCCCTTTGTGCTTCTGTGTGCTTCTGCATTTACTCTTTTCTAAATTCTCATCACAACGAGAAACAACAACAACCTCTGAGCAGCAATCTACATGTAGAAAATGGTTGGAAAATGACACCATCGCTGCATCCTGGACTTCATACTGCCCGAGACAATTGTGATTGGTTTAATGAAAGCCATATTGCCTTATATTTTTTATTAGAATCATAACTAAATGCAGCCAGACATTGTCACCATCTCCAGATATGTCTGGTTATACGAGGGCTCAGGCTACTACTAATAAGACTCTCAGGTAATGGTTGAATTACCTGTTAAATGATAAATGGTATGCACTTATATAGGACTTTCATCACCTCATTCAAAAGCGCTTTACAGTTGACCACCCATTCACCCACTCACACATCAATGATGACACAGCTGCTATGCAAGGGGCTGGCCTGCTATCGAGAGCAATTTAGGGTTCAGTGTCTTGCCCAAGGACACTTCGGCATCTGGACAGGAGGACGTAGGGATCAAACTGCCAACCTTAAGATGAGTGGCCAACTCGCTTCTCCATCTGAGCCACAGCCACCCACAGCCACCAAACTATATCCAAGTATGTCTTTTATCTAACTGATGCATTAAGAAGTTCAGCTCATCTTTATTTTTAAACAAATGAAACCTGCTGATATGCCCAAACAAAGGTATCAAACAAAGTACTGTTTTGGTATTGCAACCAAAACTCAGTTATCACATTAGCACTGATATCGAAGATTTTCAAACATTAACCAGTTCTGGTTAGGATTACTTCAATTATTGTGAGTGAGATTTACAGTGATGGACCAAAATTCTAACAAAAAAAAAGGGCAAACTCACAGCTCAACACGGTGTAGTCATACACATTTTATATGGATTCAAGCAAAAAACAATAAACATGCTTCCCAGTATATTTGTGAAAGTATACCCCTACTATAGTTTAAACAAACAAATGAATCTGTTTCACATAAAAAAATCAAATGAACAGCTCATTGACACAGACTAAGTTAGACTCATACAAAATGTTATTTATATATACACAACAAGCTATCACATCTCCATGACCCAGAGCTGCCCAACTCTGCTGGATAATCCATCTGTCAGTCTACCACTGACAGATGGCAGACTGACAAACATGCTGGTTTGAAAAAATAATAATAATAATCTTCAGGGTTATATTCTATTAATATGTCACAGTTAAGAAAGGGAAAGCCAAGTACAGGAAGATTGAACACATTTTCTTTATAATTTGACAACAAATCAACCCTGTCTGTATGTATTTGAAAACCAGCCTCAAAATATGCAATGAAGTTATGCTCATTGTTCAGAGCTTCAGTGAAATCGGAAACTGAACAAATACAATTCAAAAGTAATATATTTGATTTAGGTCACAACATACTATCATAGTAATCAAGTTTCAATCAAGCTTTTCTGCACACGATCCAAATGATTTAATTTTGAGATATAATTTCCGATCCAGTACAGCTGCACAGTGCACACTAAAGTTCATTAAAGTTATTAAAATCAATCCGATATGTGCTTGACAACGGAGTAGCTCTGCAACGCATCAGGACCAAAATATTCTGCATCCAAGTTGCTCCTTAATGTATTCTAATTGTAAATTTTTTACAAAATAAAAGTAAACAAAATAATCTCTCCCAAGTGTCAGTCACTTGTTGCTTTGGTGCAGCCTTTGCTCGATTACCTGAGTGAAGTCACAGTAGGTCATTGACTGTTTATTTTTTCATGTGTCGTATTTAATTCTCATGTTCAATTCTTTCAATGTTTGTTTTAGTTTGACAGTAAGACAAGAGGCAAAGGGGAGACAAGGTGAGGCTTTTTTTCCTTTCTCAGTTTTCTTTGTGTAGAGAACTACAGAGAGTAAACACAGCATTCACTACGGTTACTAATTTCAACCTTGACAGGCTTTTATATAGTTCAGACTTTGTAAAATATTGAAATCTTTCTCGTAATTTGAGGGTGTGGAGCAGTGATATAAAAAAAAAAAGTCCCCCACTGATTCTCACCAACTCTTGTGTCAGGCAGAAACGTTGCAATGATGAACGCCAGTCACTCTGCTTTTGTCACTCTGTCAACCCCTCTGTCAGTCACTCTGTCAATGTCAACTAGCAAGCTAGCTCTGCATGGAAGGAAAACCAGCATCAATCAGGCTCTGTCAGCAGTGGGAGCCATTACTTTAGAGGGATTATGATATTGGAGATTGTAGGCCTGTGGGCTAACACACCGAGAGACAAATAAATGTTGAACTTTGGAAAAGTGCCTCCATTAACACCTCACCCAGCTCATCTCACTGTGCAAATATTTGCAGTCATAAAGCCTGTAGTTTCTGAATCTAAAGTACTTGCACGCAACGAGAATATCGGGGACCTTGATGGTTTTTATCTACACACAAACACACACACACACAGACAGAGTTGTGGCCTTCAGAAAGGCATTAAGGCAGTATGAGCGTGCATTATGGATCCCAACATAAATGAATTGGAAAATAAAGGAAGAGGTTACCAGCAGAATGCCATTTATTCACTGTGGATGGTGTTTATTTCAAATTATGTCAGTGCGATCGCACCAAGGGGCCATCATGATGTTGGTTTGCAGTCTAGCAGAGTCATGGAAATGCACACTCATACACACAAATACGCATGCATGTAATAACCTTCCTTCAAACACACACATCGCTTCCTCTACCTTCATCTCACCCCTCCCTTGCTTTCTTCGGCGCGGTGCCACAGTGACCCTGACTGGTCAAAAAGCAGTACTGCAGTACCAGGAGATCTGACGGAGTGCAAGGTGTGTGTGTGTGTGTGTGTGTGTGTGTGTGTGTGTGTGTACTGTAATTACTAGAGAGGATAAATCTTGTTAATGAAACAGACGGAAAGAAGAGGTCTCTGGAGAGGTAAGGGAGCAAGAAAAAGAGAGATGAGGGGAGAAAGAGGGAGGTGGGAGGAGGGAAAACAAGCAGCCGAGAAAGCAGAAAGGAGAGGAAGAGACAAAATGGGCATAAAGAGGAGGATAAAAGAGGAAGAGGAGGAGAGATTGAAAGAGGAAAAGGGAGAGACAGGTCTGAGGGGAATGAAGTGAGGGGGGAAAAAGTTGACTGTCACGTTTTGTTTCATTGCATCATAGATCAGTATTGAGAGAGTTACGAGGAGGAAGATGAGGATGGCAGGTTGAGAGAAAGATTGAGAGAGAATGAGCGCAGACACGGAGGAGGAGGAGGAGGAGGAGGAGACAGATGAAGGAAGAAGAACACAACTTGGAGAAGTCACATTTTCTTGAGAAAATATGCGCGAGTGTGCCTGCCGAGTTTAAAGTGCTTGGAGTGTAACTGGTCATGCATATTAATGCGAACAGAATGCGTGAAGACATCTATTGGAAGGACACCGAGTGAGTGTGCAAAAGCCTGCAAGAAACATAAGGTATAACAACCTATGAGGAGGAGACACGCACATGTGCAGGTGTTTTGGGATTTGGGGATGAAGGGACGATGAGCAGGCAGAACAGGAAGATACAAGAGAAAATAAACTAGAGGCAGCCATCGTTTTCTTAGGGTGAAAAATCTGCAACTTACAGGGAGAGACGAGGACATAATATCAGCCGTGGAGGTTGACTCAGAGCAGCCCAATTTAACTGTCATGCATGGGGCTCTCACGATCACAAAGTGTTACCTGATGATTAATTGTCATCCAAATGAATGTGATTGACGATTTAATTGTCTTTTTCTGTTCATTTTATGCCACTTTTATAGTATATGCCAAATTATAGTTTACTGCTTCATCTTCTGAAGAAGAAAGGCCATTAAACTGGCATTAACATCGGAATATGTTCATAAAAATCTCACCCTTTGGACTTTGCTGTATATATACAAAGCCTGTCACTAAAATAGATGAAGAATTTACTAATAATGACAAGTACTAATAATCAAAATAAACAATGTACGACAGTGGTGCCATTAAATTAAAGCAGAAGTAGGAGGTGAAACAATATGGCGTCATCAAAAACAGAGACAGTCAAACCTCAAACAGAGTGGAAATAGAGATGAAAATATGACATTTCTGTTAGTTTCAGACATAATTGTGATCACGTGACTATATAATAATTGTGACAGGCCTAGGTACACTCACACACTTCCTTCTTTTCAGTTACATTGGCTTCTATGTGTATTTATAGGCCCAAAGCATTCCATTAAAAAGAGAATAAAAACAATGAAATCTGCCTATTTTTGCAACTACAGAAAGGCATAGAGACAACCCTTATTGTTGAATCAAAACGAGACAATGCATGCACTATAGAGGTACATGACTTAATGCACGTCCATCTTTTATCAACCATCTTCAGGTAAGAACATATTGTGGGTGTTTTACTGCAAATCGTCTCCTTAAGATGCAAATACAAGCCAGTGGTGGGAGAAACCACATAGCATTCAACAGCAGATTCACATCAAACACTATCTGCATGCATCCACACAGCAAAGTCGAAAATCCAATGAGCAATTACAACAGCACAGCTGGACATGCGATAATCACAAGTCACACAAACCACAGCTGATCCAACACAACATACAGAAAAGCATTCAAAAAACATTACATTTTAGCTATTTTGCGATCAACTCAGCTATGAAGCTGGCAGGGAGTGAGAAGGCCGTGTGGTGCCTCACTTACCCATATTTGAAGAAGACAATCCGTCATCCGCGGAGGAAAGGTATTGCGCAATCACCTTCAATAATTTCCCACCGGACTGGATCCTCCGCTCAAGAAGACAATCCAAATGTCTCATGTCCATGTGGTCGGAGAACACCATCTGTACCTCAGTCCAGTTTCCTTGTAGTTAGGCCTCCAAAGTTTCAGTCTCAGAGGGGGAACTTTATGCAGTCGCAAACAGTCCACAAATCCCCCGTTCATAGGTATTAACTTGTAGTCTTACACACCTGCTGTGGTTGGCCAAATATCAAAATAAGAAATATCAAACTTTGATAACTTTCTTTTCTTAATCTTATTGAATTTCATACACATTTTCACGGCCATTTATGTAAGCTAAAGAAGTGAACGAGCATGCACAAACTCAGCACCTCCTCTAAGTGGAAGGCCGCCATCTTGAGTCGGCCACACCGGTGCCTCCTGATAAATGAAATGTGAATTAACCTACCACACCACAACAGCAGTCAGCCTGGCTGTGACTGACAGTTGGTGGGCCAAACACCACGTCACTGACAGATGACGTCACTATTGGCCAGCCAAAAGCTGCAACTCTTTGTGTTGGTTTCAAAAGGAAAAGCCCTCAGTGCATAGTTCAACCATTTACTAGAGCTTTGTCTCAATCCCTCAATACGTGCACTTAGTTGGTACACTTGCTTGTGTAGTGGGTGAATTTCAACAGGGTTGTGTTATCTCAAGCCCCACGCTGTGTTATACACTTACCACAAATGATGATCATGATTTGAATGCATGCTCAAACATACTCCCATCTCTGTTTGGTTGTTTCACCTTGACATTAGTATGTAAAACAAACTAATGGCTTCTATCTGACAACAGTATCGTGAATAATTAACATTTTGGTGTGGACGTGTACAACATGTATTTGTATAATGTGGTGATTCGCAACAGCATCAGCCTCCTTGGCTGCTGCGGTTTAAAAAAAAGGGTTGGTGGTCTCTCTTCTTCTGCTACGTAGCCGTTGAGGATAAAAACTATCCAGCGTTCCATACTCACGTGTTAGACTGGTATGAGTACACCATCCTAGTAGGCTACATATTTCCATAGTTGTCAGTTTAAACATACTAATACACACAAATTAGCAAGTGTATGCCAATTGTGACACAGCATGGGTTTTGAACCAGTCTTATTTTCCTCTACCCAATTTTTGCAATTACTATTTACTGAAGTCTAATTGCTCTGCACTGACACTGACTGACAACAACAAATTTTATATGACAATAAGTTTTACATAACAAAGGACATGGTTTAATGTTTACTGGAGAAAACAGCCCTGCTACTGTAGGTGAAACAGTTCCACTTGCCATTGTTGACTTTGGCAAAATGTCCAAATATCAGTCTGCCCACAGGCTTCTATCACTGTCCAATAGAAAAGTCCTAAGGTACATCATGACGATTATTGACTTCTGTCATCGAGTTTTTGATTCAGTTTTAAGCTGAAATATATATTAATTAGCTAGTAAATTGACATGAAATTAATTTTGCGATTATTCATTTTCAAGCAAAAACAGGAAACCTTTGCTGCTTCCAGCATGTCAGAGAGGAGTTTTTATTTTTATTTTTTTATTCCTTTTTTATTTTGCAATAAACCATGGTCTAAAAAAACAGTCCATCGGGACTGTTTTTCTTTTTCTTTTAACATTTTATACCCAAAATAATGAACAGGTTGATTTAGACAGTGGCTGGATAATTAAAATGTGTTGCAGGTTCAATTCAGTATGTTACTCAGTGGGGTCAAGAAGACTCCTGAAGACACAGAATGCAACGTTACCCTGATTTAACTTCAACTCATGATACTGTACACCTGCAATGACGTGAAATTACAAGTGATTACATAATTCAAGATACCCAATTAGGCCATTAAAGTCATAAAACATAAAAGTAGGAGAAAAACTGCTCTGTCTTCAAACAGCATTTTACCAATTACCAGCTATACTTTCATGACTGCTTCCAATAAAACTTTTCCATATGTTGTATTTCTCTGGTTACCTGAGATCTACTTCCAATGAACAGTCTTCTATTGTTTGAGGATCACCGTTGGCGGAGCTACAGCAGGGACTGAGAAAGGGAGTGAATCCAGTTACTTAATGGTCAATTTATAAAGTAAGTTTTCATCTATATTTTGTCAGGACAAAATATTCTTAGAATTTGAGGTAAAAAAAAAAAAAAAAAAAAAAGGTCCAAGTCAAATCAACCTTTATAAGAAAAATCATAAGAGAACGATTTGAAACTTAACCAACTTGTTCAAGCGAAAGCATACAAAATTGGCAAGTCTGCCATCTGGACATGTATGGGTTAGCTGACCGAATATACGCCCTTCGAAAAGTACTTGCAGGTACATGTGTGTGTGTGTGTGTGTGTGTGTGTGTGTGTGTGTGTGTGTGTGTGTGTGTGTGTGTGTGTGTGTGTGTGTGTGTGTGTGTGTGTGTGTGTGTGTGTGTGTGTGTGTGTGTGTGTGTGTGTTCTGTTCAAATTTAACTGTCATGGCCAGAATGGGCACTTTGATCATTTTATGTTCACAGGAGAGGAGAGCCGAAGAATGTAGACGAGACTAGTGGAAAATAAAAGGAAAGGAGATGAGAGAGGAGAGGAAACCAAACCAGAAGGAGGCAAGAGGAGAAAGGAAACAAGGAAAGAAAGGAAACAGGAAGACAGGAAAGGAAAAGAAAATAGGGGAGAAAAAACATGTGGTACTGCACATTAAGGAGAAAAGAGGAAAGGAAAGGAAAGGAAAGGAAAGGAAAGGAAAGGAAAGGAAAGGAAAGGAAAGGAAAGGAAAGGAAAGGAAAGGAAAGGAAAGGAAAGGAAAGGAAAAAAGGACAGTAGAACAAATAAAAATAAATAACAGGTGAAAAAAGGAAAGAAAATGGGAATACTAAGAGGGAAAGAGGAAAAGGAAAAAAGTGGACAAAAGGAAAGGAAAGGAGACAAGGAAAATAAAGAGAAGAGAAATATGGAGAGAACAGAAAAGAAATAAAAAGAAACGGAAAGGAAAATGAGAGAAGAGGGAAGTGGAATTGATTTTAGTAGAAAGAAGGGCAAAGCAGACCAAAGCAAAAAAAAAAAGGAATGGGAGGCTTAATAAAAAGGACAAATCGAAATAGGTGTGAAAATGTGGGTACAACGAGAAGGGCAAAAAGGACAAGAAAAGAAAACTTAACAAAAGAAAAAAGAGGAAACTGAAAATGAGGGAGGGAAGAAAGAAATGGGGATGAGCACGGGGAGAGTAGACAGAAGGAGAGGATACTGATGGAGGGAACAGATAAGGGATGAAAGCATTCTTTCACTGAGTGATGAGGATGTACTCACATCACACGCTACTTACCCAGGATTCATAGTGTGAGATGAGTTCCCAGCATCCCTTTCATCTCTACGACACCTAGTAGTGGTCTATCAGAAAAAAGCCTGGGGAGACACTCAGCCACAGACAGTTACATGTGGACACACTGAAAACACAAACACACACACACACACACTAACAGATGATTGAATCAAGACACACATGAGCACATGTCCTCGTTCTGCACACACAAACACATACTAAGGACTTTACTTTCAGACACAAACACATTTTAGCAGTTCCAATTCCTGTACAGCTAAATAAACTTGGTCACTAAGCGCACACACACACACACACACACTCACGCATACACAGATAAAGGCCTACTACATGCAAACCGGCACTACAAAGAGGTGCTGTCTCACCGTGGTGATCACAGGAGCTGCTCGTTGCCATGGTGTTTGATCTCTCAGTTGTCTGAACAATCTGTCCAAGTTGCACAAGAGTGAAACAATAAAAAAAATAAGTGTGTCTGCGGGACGAATTAACAAGTTTACAGGATTTTTAAGTAGTAGTTTTTGGGAAATGCGCTCTCTGGTGGAGCGTTAGACCGATAGGCTGATAGAAAATTTGCCCACTGTGGGATTAATAAAGTAAAATCTATCATTTACATAGGCTACTGAATAAAAGGCTACAGCTGACAGCTGGTTAGCTTAGTTTGGAAAAAAAACACCAGGAACCAAATCGTCCCAACAGCACCTATAAGGCTCACAATAGCCTATAATGTGTTATATCTGTATAGAAAGTATTAAAAAAAACAATGTAGGTAAGAGAAAGAATATTCAGGAAGTTACTCATACAGTGAATTGAGGATTTTACAAATTTTTGTACCAGTAAAACAAGGAAAATATAACTTCATGATAACTTTCAAAGTGTTGGTAGGTGTTTCCAGTCTTAAGGCTAAACTAAGCTACAGAGGTGAAAGTGGCTAACTGGCTAACTCTTGACATATTTTCCAAAATGTGGGACTATAACTAAGAATAAAAGTTTGTTTGCTTGTTTCTTGTTTATTCTCTATCCGAACCATCCTCCCTTCTTCTCTCTTTGCAGCTAAATAAATTACACATATCCTTTATATAGCATGTATCAAGGGATATACTGTCACATTTGCACAGAAAGCAGAAACCAATTTCCTGTTGTGTTAATTTTCTCAGTTTGAGAGGGCACAGATTTCCCCTGTGTTCATGTCCCCACTGAGCATGTGTGTATGTGTGTGTGTGTGTGTGTGTGTGTGTGTTTACAGATTGTAACGGCACTCATGGCTGCCCCAGCGAGAAAACATCAGATGTCGCTCCATCTCTCCGCCGCTATCCCTCGCTCGGTGCATCTGTCCCCTCGGCCCTCCGTCGTGCGTTCCCTCTATGATCCACCAGTCTCCGCATCGCCATGGTGACGAGAGCCACCGCGTCACACATGTCAAGATGAACAGATTGGGAGAGTGAGTAGGAGGGAGAGGAAAAAAGAAAAAGAAGGAGAAAAAGTGAGGTGAGATGTGGGGAAGGAAGGTGAGGGGTAAAAGAGTACAAAGACCAAAGGAGAAGGCAGACTGTGGATGAAAGAGCAGGAGGGGGAGCAGTGAAGGGGAAGTGAAGGGGAGAATAGGAGAAGAAAAACAATCAAAGTTTTACTCTCACACATAGAGAACACTATGCAGGCCAGCGCTCTGTGAAAGTGTTGAAGTCACATCTGAGCGATGGCTCAGTGGAGCTGAGCTTCTGAATCACTTAGAGCAGCATCATCGCAAAACAAAGAGAAAGAAAGCTCAAGAGAGGTGAAGAAGGAAAATAAGAGTTTCCATTCACCTGTTTGTTTTTTTGAGTACATTAAAAAGTAGAACGTAAATCTCAAAAATCTTTTCCTGAAAGTTAACACCAAGGATGGCATGCGTAAAAGTGTGATGGAAAGCTTTTAGCCCCTTTTTCACGGCCATCAACGATTTTACTCGCTTTGGGTACCATGATCTTTTTCTGAATTGGGTTTTCCACTGCAGTTAGTACCACCTCAACGTGGTGTCGTTATTTTATTGACATGAAACTGCTGTGACGTCATTGTCAACATGGCACCGTGGATCCTTTTGTTGGGAACCAAACAGAGGAACACCTGCACCTCCTCAACTGACCACGGCGTGGTCTTGTGGTTTTACCATTAATTGAGTTGTCCCTTGAATTAAAACATTTTTTTAGCCGCTATAGTAGCTTTGCTAGTAAACAATGGCAGGTTTGTGCAGGATGTCTTGTGTCGCGTATGCAGTGAGATGATTCTCTCTGACCAATCAGTGATCTGCAGTGATTACATGTCACCTTTCAGTATGCGCCCAGCACCCTTGAAACCTCAACGGCGGTGATACCACAACTTTTTCCCAAAGGAAAACCAAAATAGTGATTAGAATCGAGCTGAACCGGTACCAGTACTGGAAAAGGGGCTTTTATTTTGGTGGGACCTGGTTCTTCTTCTTTTATTTCTAACAGCTGCCACATTGATGCTTTGCTGCCACCTAATGTTACATGCTATCACTGTACTTTAAAGCACAAAAATAAGGCAAGCCATCTTCAAATTTCAGTCAAACATAGAGTCAGTCGGTCTACTACAATGCAAAAGACCAAACACAACAAGTTATAGACCCCACTTATAAGCAATTTGAATGATTTCAGCACTGACAAAACTTCATATTATATTTGCACCAGTAATGCTAATAAATCTGCTCCTTTCCCTCAAGTACTTGTACTTGTGAGTATACTGACTCCCATTCGCTTTTCTTCCTTTTCAGAAAGTTGGTTTCGAGAGATTTTAACATGCCAGCTGCCTTGATGTTGGTGCACAGTCTCTACTTCCGTCTGAATCAGTAAGTTTTGGCTGCATAAATGCCTAAAATGAACAAATTCATGAAGACCAATACATGATCGACCATCCTTAGAGCCAAGCTCTCGTTACAGGCATCGCCCTTGAGAAGACAACGAACCCAGGGACACACAAAAAGTCTTGGATTGAAACCTCATGCCCAACAGATACTCATAGATATTTCTTTGGGACAAAACTAGACTGGTTAGATTGATTAGATGACGCTAGAAAAACAAGCAAACATGACATTAAAATCCACATCGTTCTTCATCTCCTCAGAATATTAAACAACCCTCTTAACCTGGGACGACTTGTGGACAAAATGAAAGGAGAGCACAAGAAAGAGAGTTGACTGATGCTTTGAAGAGCTTCTGCTGTTGTGCCTGGAGGTGACTTTGCTGTGTGTATTTGTGTGCGTTCGTATGTGTGTGTGTGTGTGTGTGTGTGTGTGTGTGTGTGTGTGTGTGTGTGTGTGTGTGTGTGTGTGTGCAGTTTGTTCTTTCAGACCACTGGGATAGATCGCTGACAAGTCAAATGAGGCTTCGTCCGTCTCTCCACTGGTCTACTCCGTTTCTCCACCTTTCTCTCTCTCCCAGCTTGTTCACTCAGCTGTGTGACAGATAATTGACATATTATCAGCCAATGACCTTGTGTCGCAAGCGAATCCCCACCAATTAAAAACTGGGCTATTTCCTTGTCAATTCTACGTAATGGAAATTCATACGGTGTCCAATCTAAATGAGCCAGCAAGCCACACACACACACACAGGCACACAAACACACACACATATGTGCATAGGCATGCAAACATGCAAACACACACTCGCACACTCACACACAAAAAGGTAATTGTGGGAAAATAGATGTTCGCCATACATTAAGCGAGGCATGTCAAATACCAGCAAGAGCGGAAAAGCCTTTAAGAGCCAGCGAAACGACGTACACAGAGAGGTCAGTTACTGTGTGTGTGTGTGGTTAACCTTGGAGGACAGTAGAAGGGTATCCAACTAACTTCTCAACTCACTCAATCACAAAGAGACAGAGCGAGGGTGGCTGCAGAGCGACAGAGAGAATGAGAAAAATGGAGAGAGACAGACGGAGAGTGGCAGAGACGGAGGTTGACGCAGAGAGATAGATTGAAAGAGGTTAAAGATTCAGATAGACGGTGAGAGAGTGGGGCAAAGAGGGAGAAATTAAACAGGGGAGTGAGGGGGGATTGCGGGTGAGTGACAGTCTTAGAGATTGAGAGAAATCTACACAGTGTGTGTGAGTTGCTTAGTTACTCGGAAACAAAACAGAGAACGGAGGAAGAAATGACGGAGGACAGGGAAAATGAGAAACAGAGAATGAGGGGGCAAAGAAATAATTCATTTGATTTTGAAACAAATCAAATGAAGCCTTAAGTGAGGATGCTTTAAAAGAACACCCATCCATTTTCTGTCACTTATCCTGGTGGCAAGGGAGCCCAGACATCTCTCGCAAGAGCAAAGGTTTTCCTGCTCCTCCGAGGGGATCGTGAGGCATTCAAAAGCCAGATGAGATAAATAATCTCATTAGTGTGTTTTTGGTCCAGCCCGAGGTCTTCCTTCCACCAGTTGGATGAGTCCGGAAAACCTCCAATGGACAGCACCTGGAGGGGGCGTCCTGATCAGATGACTGAATCACCTCAACTGGCAATCTCATTTTTTCAGCCACAACCCAAAGCTCATGACCATAGCTGGGGGCTGGAGCGCAGATCCACTGGTAATTGAAAGCTCTGCCTTCCAGCTCTGCTCCCTCTTCACCGCCACGTTCTGGGACCGCGTCCGCATTATTGCTGACATGGTGCCAATCTGCCCGTCCATCTCCATTTTACACCTCGCCCGTAAACAAAACACCCGGATACTTGCACTTGTGTACCTGGGGCGGCAACTTACTCTCGAACCGGAGGGAGCAATCCACCTTTTCAGACAGATGATGAGAGATTCTCCAGCAGAGAACCGTGGCCCCAGACCTGGAAGAGCTGGCTCTCCTCAAAGCTGCTTCATTCTTTGACTACAAACCGCCCCAGTGCATTCTGAAAGTCAAGGTCCGCAAAGAGCAGAGAGGCAATACGGAGGACACTCTCCTCCCCCTGGATGTGATACGAGATCCTGTCCATGAAGATCACAAACGGGGACCAACACCAACTGAAACATGTTAGACTTTGTGCCAAGAATCCAGAAGTCCACTCCAGGTATTTAAGGACTGGATGGCAACAGTCTGCATTTAATTACACTATATTACAAAAAACAACATTACTCTTGGGGCTTCATGGTTAAAGAATATGTGAGGTTTGTCAAACTGCAGCCTACCAAAAGAAGAAAGGGGTCACTATCTTAAAAACTCTGTCACTCCTGGCAGTGAAGATGTGACTGTGAAAAGAAGCATCAGCAATGATTTTCAGGCACCGCAGTAGTGCGGACCACTGGTTCACCACGTATTTATGCAGCACTGCTAGGTCACAAAAGATGCATAAAGAAATAAAAGATTTTTATGGGGAAACGTGGTTGGAAAACTGTCTTTGTGTCTGATCTATGAGCTCTCATACAATATATTCCATATTCTGCCAACCTGTTGCCATTATATTGAATCTCCAGCTGAAGACAAATTAGCATTTAAATGAGCCAAGTTATTTTCCTTTTACGCCCGCTCTAAATTACTAATGCAATAGCTTTGATTGAGACGAGAGGAGGGAAACTGCTGGCTTTTTTTTAGTGTTATTGACCCAGAAAAGGTTGAGTGAACATGCTCGCTCTTTCTCAGCGACACCTCAGCATCAAACTTGCAGAGTTACACTCACTCACAGCTGAGAGCTGCAGCTCAGTAGCCTCCAACCCCCCACCACCAATGTTAGGCAGTGTGCAGCCTGACTGATGCAAGTCTTGCCTAAAGGGCCACTCCAATGATTTTCAACCTTATCTCTACGGTGTACATGTCACAGGGAGATGCGTTAATGCACCGGCAGGACTCTCCGTATCTAACAGGAAGCCTCTGATCACCGCCCCAAAACCTGCCCAGGATGATGCAGTCCTCGGCTAGTAAGCAGCAAGAAAACATCGTTCTTCTCAAATTTTTTTACTTTTTACAACGTGGACACCTGTGGAACAAAGTAATATTCAGGAAGAAGACCAGATCTCACATAACAAAGACAAAATCTTATGTATTGAGAGGACTTATCAGGGACCTCTTTGAAGCTATGATTTTATGTGTTTCAGCATCAGGTTGCTATTATCTGTCAGTGATGCAGCCCAGGAGAGAACACTCTTCTTTCATCTAATTAAACAGCTCTTTCATCAATGACACAGCACGCACTTAAAAGTCTTGTTATGTCAGAATAAAGCAATAACAAACAAACAATATAAAAGTCATTACATCAACAGACACAGTTGAGTAGACAATGGTCTACTAAATGAAAGTTTTTTTCAGTTTGTTGAATATTTTTTTTTTACATTTTCAATAGATGCTCACTCTTATACAATAATTACTAACATCCATGTAAATGCAGCAAAACTTGGTCACTTTTTCCACACGATACCACAAGGATATCTTTGTCATCCGTGCACAGAATAGGCAATGTTTTGGACAACACAGTTAAGTTCGTTTTTGTTTTTTTTACTTCATGCATCACTGCACCTGAACTTTCCTCATCCACAGAGTCACTTACTCCCCTGCTGGTATGTTCCTCCACCTAACCTTTAATCAGAGTATTACATCAGTCTGACACATGTTGACTCTTTGTAGTGGAGTGCCACATGCATGTACCAACCCATAACCCCACAGCTGCTGCCACCAGCTTTAAACAATCCAGTGCTGGTTCTCATGTGTTTTGTGTGTGTGTGTGTGTGTGTGTGCGTGTGTGTGTGTGTGTGTGTGCGTGCGTGCGTGCGTGCGCGCGCGCGTGCGCGCGTGTGTGTTGCACTTTTTATTCAACTGTTATTTCATTTCTTGGTTTTTCACTTTCTGTGATTTAGTTGTTGTATTGAACAGCTGCAGCTGAGCTTAGCCTTGGCCACCATAAAAGGAAAAAAAAAAGCTCTTTTTAAAAACTGACTGACAATTCATTGGGTTTTTTTTAAATTAACATTAAAGGTTACACATTTGAGCTCAAAGTCTTAAGGGAAGCTTAAATTTCAAAAGGTACACACATGGCTCCTCGTGTGTTTGGGGACAACATGAAGCCCCTGTATCATAGTGAAAAAAATCAATATTATGGAGGATCTGACTGCAAAAGTTTGCTTCAGAAAAACTAAAGAGAGATAAAATGTCCCTGCAGTTCAGTTGCTAAAAGTCAGTTTATTCAAATAAAGCGGGCAGGTCAGCGGGGCTTCTGCTGACTGGAGAGCAGAAGGGGTCTCGTTAATACCCCAAGTCAGGCAATTGAAAATGTATGGACCGGGACACATTCTTTCCATCTGGGAGGTCGTTTGGAAATAGAGTGCAGAGTAACCTTCTCTCTGCCCCTGACTAGAAGGCTGTCTTTTTCTCTCTCCCGATTTCTCTGCTCTGCGCCCCGACTGCGAAACTCCATAAAGAATGATGGATGCTGATGGAGACACACGGAGTGGTGATTATGGATCATGGCAGAGTATCGAGGAAGGACAGAGACAGACAGACAGACAGACAGACAGACAGACAGAAGCTGAGAAAGAGAGTGGATTGCGGACTCAGAATGGTTAATGACAGAACTGGAGCTGTCTGTTTTTTTGTAGGTGGAGCTGTTGCGCCTCTGAGTGGTGAAATGTTTTACAACTGCGACCAAGGGTGTTATAAACATGTACTGCAAGATGATGTTAAAAAAAACATCTCAAAATAGCAAACACAAATTAGAATCACGACATTAAAAACACTTTTTTACATTACATCACATTTTCAAAAATATTGATCTCCAGCAGAATCGGCTGCTCAGCACTGCAGAGCGAAAAATGTACATTTAGACTGCGTCTCTGAGTATCAGAGTCTGAGGTGAAATATCTGATTATTTTGGTGCCTTTTGGTCGTTGCTGTAATGTATATGAGATCACCAAAAATGAAAACCATTTCAAATAAGAAGAAAAGACAGCTCAGAAAAAACATAAAACCACTAAATTTAAAATTTAAACACAAGCATTAAAGCAAGAAGTGCCATTCACTGAGGGCTTTTAGGAGGAAAAGTAGGAGGAACAGTGGTTTAAAAAAACATTGAATCTGTCTGTGTAAAATTCCCACACTGGGTGTTTCAGACTTTGAAGGCCCTGAGAGCAAAAAGTCTGTGTCACCTTTAGTCTCAAACTGAGACAGAGGAAGAGTTGGAAGAAGCTGCCCGAGGATCTTCAGCGCCTTTCTGGCTTGCAGGGGACCAAAAATTCAGCAATTTAGCTAATGTATGTGACTCAGACTTCCTGAGGGGAGAGAACAAGTACATCAATGCTATGGGGTGGGCTGAAGCCTTTTAATCATATCTGACAAGTAAATGGGAGTGGAATGCATCAAGGGAAAGTTCTGCCCTTCTCTTGGTCATATATTTTAAATGGTGCCACTTTTTCTTCTTTTTTTTTGCATTTCTCTCTTCTGAACAGCTCCTGACCTAGTGTTCCACCCAGAGGCTCTCAAACACTCAGTATTTCATTTCTTTAGGAAACTTGATTGTAATGCAGATCCCTTTTGTTCATGCAGTCTTTTTTGTCAAAGTGTTCGTCAAGAAATTAAGTCCTCAAAATAAAACGCAAAACTGATGAAACACCAAATATTAGAGGGTATGATAAACATGACATATAATCCCATTAATAAGTGGATGGCAGTGGGAGGACTTGATTTACAGATCCTTTACAACAGCGTAAAAATACTACATATGTACATAAGTACAAGTCCTGCATTCAAAATCCTACTTGAATAAAAGTACAGTAGTATTTCCAGTTAAATTTACATGATTCCACAGAGAAATGTCCCCTGTGACTGATTTATTGACATATGTGACATGATTAGATTATCAATGCAGATGCAACAATGTACATGCGGCATGTTACTGCTGAGGTTAAGGTAGTTTCAGCTGCCCAACCAAGAGGTCTTGACCCCTTTACAGGGTCGGAAGGTGAATCTGACTGTGAGATAATAATGGTGGAGGAACAGAAAAAAGTTATGATTGCACTGAAATATTTGCATCGAACAATTATTAAGATGATATGGGACCACGAACAACAAAATGAATGCTGCAAGAGCTTGCTGGAAACTGCTAAGACTTTGCCTGAAGCTGCTGAATGTGCTGTTGCTGCCTCTGCTTTGCACTGTTCACACTTGTACTTCAAGCGATAGAAAGACCGGAAGATACTTCCTACAAGGGTCGACACTGTACACCATTATATACAGTACATGGTCCTCTGCTCCCACCATCAGGCAATTAACAGGAACTGAAGTTACACTTCATCTCAGTCAACAGTCAAACATTACAAAGTGTAATGTTATTTCAAAGTGATGCACAAGGGTAAAAAGCATAAAAGTTTGAAAAAGTTCAGGTAAACACATGTTCTGAGATAGTTGGGAAAGATCAGCGTGATATTTTTAACTCATTGATGTTTTGTAAATGGCCACATAGTGGTATTATTGTATAGGTTTAGTCAATGTGACGTACCATGGCCCAGTTCTCTGCCAAGTTTCACTTCTACTACTCTGACAGCTCTGTAAACTCTGATGTCAGTGTAAGAATTCCTTAATTGTCATTGCACAAAGTACAATGACATTGAGGTCCAAATATGCAAAACAGCATTCACACTTATAAAGATTCAAACAAATGTAATGCAAAATCTGCTTTTGCACTAAATATTCATGTGCCTCAACACTTGAGTAAAGGTTCTTAGTTACTCTACTTTCCATCACTGAAAATTGACAAATTTAATTTTAGGACTTTTGGATGATAACCTTTAATACAAACAATTTTTGCTGTCTAGTGGTTTCCTGCATGCCAATACTATCAAATACAATTTAAAACAGATTTATAAACAGGTCAAATAATAAAGTAGGACAGCAAAAAAATAAAAATAAAATATATATATATATATATATAAAAGAAACAAGATTACAGTGCATCTGGAAAGTATTTACAGCGCTTCACTTTTTCCACATTTTGTTATGTTACAGCTTTATTCCAAAATGGATTAAATAAAAAAAATGTTCCTCAATATTCTACACACAACGCCCCATAATGATAACGTGAAAAAAAAATGTTTTGAGATTTTTGCAAATATATTAAAAATAAAAAAGTGAAAAAATCACATGTACATAAGTATTCACAGCCTTTGCCATCACACTCAAAATGTATCTCAGGTGCATCCTGTTTCCACTGATCATCCTTGAGATGTTTCTACAACTTGATTGGAGTCCACCTGTGGTAAATTCAGTTGATTGGACATGATTTGGAAAGACACACACTGTCTATATATAAAGGTTCCACAGTTGACAGTGCATGTCAGAGCACAAACCAAGCCATGAAGTCCAAGACCAAGAACCCGATGGTCACTCTGACAGAGCTCCAACGTTGCTCTGTGAAGAGAGGAGAACCTTCCAGAAGGACAACCATCTCTGCAGCACTCCACCAAGCAGGCCTGTATGGTAGAGTGGCCAGACGGAAGCCACTCCTCAGTAAAAGGCACATGACAACCCATCTGGAGTTTACCAAAAGGCACCTGAAGGACTCTCAGACCATGAGAAACAAAATTCTCTGGTCTGATGAAACAAAGATTGAACTCTTTGGCCTGAATGCCAAGCGTCATGTCTGGAGGAAACCAGGCACCGCTCATCACCTGGCCAATACCATCTCTACAGTGAAGCATGGTGGTGGCAGCATCATGCTGTGGGAGTGTTTTTCAGCGGCAGAAACTGGGAGACTAGTCAGGATGGAGGAAAAGATGAATGCAGCAATGTACAGACATCCTTGATGAAAACCTTCTCCAGAGCGCTCTGGACCTCAGACAGGGGCGAAGGTTCATCTTCCAACAGGACAACGACCCGAAGCACACAGCCAAGATAACAAAGGAGTGTCTTCGGGACAACTCTGTGAATGTCTTTGAGAGGCCCAGGCAGAGCCCAGACTTGAATCCGATTGAACATCTCTGGAGAGATCTGAAAATGGCTGTGCACCAACACTCCCCATCCAACCTGATGAAGCTTGAGAGGTCCTGCAAAGAAGAATGGGAGAAACTGCCCAAGAATAGGTGTGCCAAGCTTATAGCATCATACTCAAAAAGACTTGAGGCTGTAATTGCTCCCAAAGGTGCTTCAACAAAGTATTGAGCGAAGGCTGTGAATACTTATGTACGTGATATATTTTCGTTCTTTATTTTTACTAGATTTGCTAAAATTTTAAACAAACTTTTTTCACGTTATCATTATGGGGTATTGTGTGTCGAATTTTGAGGAAAAAAATTTATTTAATAAATTTTGGAATAAGGCTGTGACATAACTAAATGTGGAAAAAGTGAAGCGCTGTGAATACTTTCCGGATGCACTGTAATAACTTTAAGTCTGGGTCATTCATATCATTCAGAAGACCGATCATATAACATATGAGTTTTCTTGAGTTTCTAACAGCATCTAACTTTGAAATTGCTTGTATCTTCAGATGATGCAGATGGTGGATCATGACATATGACAGTCCATTTCATGGCCACTGATGAGGCCTAAAAGGGTCAGGTCATCTGCGAACGTAAACCATCTGACAGACAGGAAGCAAAAGATGCAGTTAGTTGGTGTGCAGGGAGTTGAGTCGGGGAGAGGTACAGTGAAGACAGGTGGGGTCACGCTGGATACAGGAAGTCTAATAATATCCCATTAAAGATTTATGAAGTGATGTTCAGCTGGGAAATTTGCCCACAGAGCACTTCCAGGATGATGGTGATGGTGCTCAATTCACAGCGACTGTATATTCCACATATAATATCCTGATGGCAGAGTCACGGAGGTTATGGGAGTCCACAGACAAATTATAGGCCCATATTGACACAGCAGACACTTCAGTCTGCAGGCCAACTGCAGGGGGTCAAGGAGTGAGGCTGTGATGCATGTGTTGGAAGAAAAACTCTGAGTTTCAAGGACTTCATTAAGACTGAGGTCAGTGTCACTGGCCCGAACTCAGAAGCAGATAAGCTTGACTGTCTGCAGCGCAGAAATGATTCATTAGTACAGTAAAGCAGGTTTGGATGTCATGCAGGGACAAACAGTCCTGGTTAAATGTCAAAGTGACTGGTGTACAAATACAAACAAATTGCTGCTTCACAGCGCTAACATTATTTCACAGCCAGAGATGAGGCATAAAAGATCTCACACATGCGTTTTTATATCTGATATATTTTCCTGCCCTAAGGTTATGTGAGATAAATTGGTGTTTGCTGTTGAATCATTTTAGCCCGAGGCAACCTTCTGTGAGCCTGTATTGACAAGGTTATTATCTCACTGTGACTGTTTAATACACAACACTGTAAAATTCTTACATGTGGGAAATGTAAGCAGATGGTGCATTTATACCCTTGGATTTTAACGGAGAACATGTTAAAAAAAAAAAAAAAGTAGGTGGAACAGTACAATAGGAAGGGCTGAATAATGATCTGGGACAGTAATAGAGTCACAGAGAGTTCTTGCTGCTGTCTTAAAGTCTTAAATGGATCCTTTTTTAGATGTCATGTGGTAAAAACGGACTCTAATGTCTCGTGTCACTCTGAGGTATTTGAAACTGTTGACCATTTTAACTGTTTGGTCATTGATGAACCTGTGGTTTATAGATTTGTTCCAGCTGTTCAGCTGTCAGCCGTGATCGTATAGTGGTTAGTACTCTGCGTTGTGGCCGCAGCAACCCCGGTTCGAATCCGGGTCACGGCAGTTTTATTTCTAAGGGGCAAACTGTGTATCTCCATCATCCATGGTTGTCAGAGCTGAGAAGATGAGAATACTGTGGACTTAAACGCTAATTCATTACCTTCATGATGCAAATCCTACCCTCCAACTGTTTCAGGGCGATGTGAATTGAACTATGTGGTCATTCGCGAGGATGTTGAGCTCTTGTGTCTCCTCCAATTAGCTTTATCAGTGAGTACAGGCTGAATAGGGCTGAGGGAAATTCATTTCTGTGTAATGCAGTGAAGTTAAACAATATCGTCTAAAATGACCATAAGTTTGAATCAACATCTCTGAAGCTAAACACTGACACTTGCAGGAAACGTATTATTACTTTTTTAAGTAGGCTAATAAAACGGTCTCAATATGGTTGAAGTCACAAGGAAATGTCACTTTCAGATTTAGATGAATCTCCGGTAAAAAAAAAAAAAAAAACATGATTAAGTGGGTCCGGAAGGCAAATGGCCAGCCGTGATCGTATAGTGGTTAGTACTCTGCGTTGTGGCCGCAGCAACCCCGGTTCGAATCCGGGTCACGGCAGTCCCTTTTAAAAGACATGAACGTATAACCCACCTCAAGTGTCCATGAAAGTAGTCCCAGCATGCGTTTCTAAGAAGGTAAATCATTGAGTATTGATCCCAGTAAACCTAACCTTCTCTATGAATGTTGCTTCACTCCCCTGAATGTGTTCATATGCTTTTAGACGTGAAGAATGTTTTTATTCTAACGCAGTGTTTTTATCGTACCAATTATAGTTAAATGTTTTGTCAAACCTTGTTACAATCAGCAAAAAGCGCAGGTCCACAAATTTTCTGCATCTGACCGATCGGTATGACGTATATGTAGCCTATTTGACCGAGTATGTCATATTTAAATACATCATTAAATTTGCTTTTGATTAAAAGTCCTAATAACTCCACGTAACATGATCGTTTTTATGTCCAAATCGATGCCCACACGCCTGTCTTTATGAATCTGATTTCATAGCCGCAAGTGCCTAAGCGACATAAAGTCTCGCGTTACTTCTCCCGAATCTCGTCAAAGAAACCAACCAGGAAACGAATGGCGGAAGTGGATACACATCGTGCCTTCATTTAAAACAAAACTGGACATAGCTGTTTGTTTGTTTGTTTGTTTGTTTTCTTGGAAAGGAGAGGCCAGCCGAGTCGACAGCAGATGTCTTGTTGAGCCGCAACGAGCGGACGGGTTTGAAGAGACGATGTCGGTAAAGTGAGCGGACGGATGGCCAGCCTGTGATCCAGCAGAGTGTGTCCTGTCAACGACAGCCTGCTCGATAAAACACCGGTAATGTTTGACGTTAGCGGCTGAATTTTACTTTTATTATAAGCCTCAACCTGTGAGGGGAAAAAAAAAAAAAAAAAGACCCTGTTAATTTGGCAGCACCGATACGGTAGATATCATGAAACATCCGCGAACAAACCTTTCAGATGGTGACTCGTAAAACCTGAGAAGAAACATATGGACAACTTGACAGCGAGTGTTTCAGCGTTTGAGTTAAATTAACTCATTTTGGCGGGAAATTACCACCAGAAGTGTCTTTTTAATGCAACCTTGAGAGACAAATGAATGAATCCGTGTTTCATCTCCGCCAGTAAGTGTTCGCAGTAGTTCGGGTGCTTTGGAAGAGCAGCTCCAAAAAAAAAAAAATCTCCTGCGTAAATAAGTTTCCTTTCAATGTCAGACCCTCACTGACTGCATCCTGTTTAATGTAAGGAAAGTGGATTTGCATTGCAACTTCCGCAGATAGACCATCAAAGCGCTTTAACAGCTGAACAATTAGGATCACATCAACATCAAACAAAAGGAGACAGATACCAGAACATGCACAAAAGTTCTTACCACAGCTGGGTACAAAAAAAAAAATGGAGTAGCTGTATGTACAGGCTAACCAACAGCTTCTCTAAATGGAAACCTTTTCAGCTGTCTCTTACAAATGAGGAAGAACAAATTGTGGCTTGGCCAGTTTATAGTCCCTTTTTGACACAGAAAGAGACAAAATAAGTACCCTCCTCCGTCTAATCCTCCTCCCGTGATGGCTCGTTTCCAGACGTATGGCCCCGCCGCCCGGCTAGCTGAAGGAGACGACGACGACACACACGCCAGCGTCATGTTTCTGAAGACGTCGTTCACCACCCTGGTTGTGGGGGTGTTCGCCGTCTACGTGCTGCACACCTGCTGGGTGATGTACGGCATCGTGTACACCAAACCCTGCGACAGCCCCAAAGGTGACAACTGCATCACACCCTTCCTGGGAGGGAACCCCAAACTGCAGGTCAGTTATGTGGACGGGCGGACGGACGCTCTCGCGTTGTCCGTTTGGTTCGATGAGCGGCGTAGGAGCCGTTGCCAGAATATGTAAACACTAATACCTGTGACGTCTCTCTACTTTGTTTTGTTTTTTTTTAGTTGAGTATCTACACTGCACTGCAGTCAAATGCAGAGAGCGGGCACACGCTGATCCACACAGAGGAGAACTTTGATGTCAACAGCAAGTTTGAGAGGTTGGTGGGACTCGCAGGTTTTAGTGGGGAAAGTGAATTGATTCGGTCTTCAAATCTTAATTCAAATCAAAATTTTAAACCAGCAGATGCTGCACCTCTATAGAAACAACAGAAGTAGGGGGAGCTCAACAATGTCTGTTGGTCTCAGCAGAGTCGTTAAAGACTTCCCAGCTGTGCTGAAGAGAGCAACATTTAGTTTTATTTGCAGTCTGATTTGTGCAAATGGTTTAATTTTGTCAACATTTTTAATGTGACATGTAGACTAAAGTAATATTGGTGACATATCACTAAGTGATAGCCTAAGGTCTGAATTTGAAAACCCGATGATAATTTCTGTTTTTACAGTTTCTGGGTAATAAATAAATATTACACATATTAGTGATGTGATATATATATATAAAAACACGCCTTTCAAACCTGCTGGCGGGTCGTAGCTCTCAGAGGGTTAAACATCTAAATTTTGATTCTCACTCCATCTTCTTTCTTCTCTCTTTCCTCCAGGATCGTCAATGTCTCCCTCCCGAAGAAAACCCGTAACAATGGCACTTTATATGCACTAATATTTGTCCACCAAGCGGGCTTCAGTCCGTGGCACGATCCAAAACAGGTCCACTTCGTGGCTCAGCTCACCACATACATGGTCCCTAAACTGCCTGAAATCTCTCTGATATCTCTGGAGGATCAAACACAGGTATTAAGTGGTAAACGGTTTTTGAGTTTTTCCTGTCGTTATTCCTCTGCTACTGTAAAATCGTTCCTTTTTCATTTCTTAACTGCAGAACATGTACGGTAGATGCATCAACCAATACACAGAATGTGATACCTTCGTTCCTTTTGCATCTCCCATAATTCTCTGATCTTATCAATATAGATTCAGAGGAGTTTGGCTTCTTCTCATTGAGTTTTAATTTGAGAGTTCACGCGCGTGTCTGATCACACAGGGTCCGAAAGAGCAAGCCCAGAAGAAGAAAAAGCGTGATGCAGCAAGAAGTGGAGCCACTTCTATATCAGATCACCCAGTTTCCCACTGGCGCTCCCGCCTAACACTCAACATTGTCAGCGACCACTTCCTGTTCGACAAAGAATCCCTCCCCAGTGATGTGCACAGATACCTCAATATGTAAGACCATGGATACTCAAACACAGAGAAACACTGTCAGAGAGCAGTCTGGCTATGTGTGAACAGAAAAAAACTACAAGGGATATTGAACTCGGTGGATACACACATCTAAAGGCATCAGAAAAGTATTTTGTTTGTTTATGTTTCAGATTCCCGAATGGGAAGAAGATGGTGTATCTTCCTCTGTTATTTGTCGACGAGCTCAGCAACCGGGTCAAGGACCTTGTTGTAAGTTTATATTATGCAATACGCTGCAACTGCCTGTCAGCTAGACCCAGTGGCAGATTTTCAAAGAAACTCTATCTTCTGTTATTCACTTTATTTTCCAACTGAACATGCTTGGAGAATATTGAATAAGGGTGACCCAGACCCAGGTCACATTTAAAGTGTATGAGGCCACAACATCAGTGTGTTACTGAATTCTGTGTCTGTCTGTCTGTCTGTGTGTGTGTGTGTGTGTGCGTGCGTGTGTGTGTGTGTACAGGAGATCAACAGTAGCTCCGCGGAGCTCCCTCTGACAATCTCCTACGACGCCATCTCTCTGGGGCGACTTAGATTCTGGATCCACATGCAAGATGCTGTTTACTCTCTGCAGCAGTTCGGTATGCTCGCATGCGCTCTCTCTCTCTCTCTCTCTCTCTCTCTCTCTCTCTCTCTCTCTCTCCGCTATATATCTCTCTCGCTCACACTTAGACACACACAAACACACACACAAACGCATCACTCTAATAATGTGTTTTATGTTTCGCAGGTTTCACAGAAAAGGATGCTGATGAGATCAAAGGGATCTTTGTGGATACCAACTTGTACTTCCTGGCTCTGACCTTCTTTGTAGCTGCCTTCCATGTGAGTTGGACTGTAGAGTTTTAGAATATACTGCATGAAGTCAAATGTAATGGCACAGAAATTCTGAATACTAATTGCTGCAGGAACTGTAGTAGTTAAGGGTTGTGTATTTATTTGCTCTGCATGTGTAATCCTTTGGTGCAAACCGTTACCTTCTTGGGGCTTAAAGGTTTTAAACTCCTGTCATGTCTGTTACTTTTTGCAGCTCCTGTTTGACTTCCTGGCCTTCAAAAATGACATCAGCTTCTGGAAGCAGAAGAAAAGCATGGTGGGAATGTCCAGCAAAGCAGGTGGGTCACTTCACAGCAATGGCTTTATGCTCTCATCCGCCCCGTCAATGCAACGTTTATACAACGAAAAACGCAACACGGTGAACACTAAGGAAAGTCTGGAGATTCAATTGCACACAACCATTTTCTTGTGACGAGGTAAATAGTTAATGTACAATACAGTATGTAACTGTCAGCCTGTGATAACCCTTTGGAAAAATGTGTGAAACAAGTGAGTCTACAAGACACCCGACACACACAGATGTACCTGTGTGTATTCAGAGTGAATTTGGACTGCCAGGTGGCCAGATGTTACATTCTGCTTCCCTCTGTTCACTTGAGTGTTCTTGGGTGTTGCTGTTAAGCAAAGAGAGCAATATTTCACCCAAAGCAGTTTAAGCAAAAGAATAATATTTTTGTAGCTCTGCCACTTCCACTGATACTTGATTTTTGGATATTTAGAGAAGAAGCTAGAAAATACACTGGAATGGACACATTCATCAGTATTCTGAACCAAATGTTTGTTCTTCAGAGTCACTAACATTGCTCCTGAATGAAATGTTGTTTTTTGTGTGTTTTAGTGCTGTGGCGATGTTTCAGCACCATCGTGATTTTCCTGTATTTGTTCGACGAGCAGACAAGCCTGCTCGTCCTCATACCTGCCGGGGTCGGCTCTATCATTGAAGTGAGTGTACATTTATCTCACACAAACCTATAGTAAATACAATGCTAACTACATATAGTGGGGGGGGGGGGGAATGCTTATTTTCCAAATTAATGCGTTCCATAAAAACAAAATGAGATCATTTATCTTCACTATAGAACATTGTTTAGTTTTGTTCCATGTAAAAGTTTTGTATAAAAAAAAAAAAAAAAAATTGCCTTTTCGGCTGTTCAGCCTTTTCCTGAATTAATGGCTCTTTTGACTCATTATTGTTTAAAAATGTAAGAAGTTAAAGTATTTCGGACTATTTACATACCTACATGCCTACAGAGACAGTTTCCCACGAGCGACTACAAAAATATATTTGGCTTAATGATAGTGAGACAGACTTCACCTTGTCTGAATGCACAGCAGCCGTAACAAAGTAAAAGTGATTGTAAATGTAGGTCAAATCAATGCAGAGTATAATTTTTAGATTAATGTGTGATACTTGTTTTAATACATGTGTTGATGTTTCGGTTGTAGGTATGGAAAGTGAAGAAGGCCTTGAAGATTCAGGTTTTCTGGAAAGGAGGCAAACCAACATTCCTGGTGTGTGTGTGTGTGTGTGTGTGGGAGGGGGGGGTATTTACTAGTAGTGTGGACATTTCTTGATCAGAGGATGCGACGTGACACAATGCAGTGACAGAACTTAATAGCCCAGTGTTTACCAAACAGAAGCTATATATGGTTGGCCCGATCACTCAGTTTCAACTTAAACTAAATCTGACATCAGAATCTTAACTTACTTTCACACTAACTAACACACACCTGTCTGAGTTGTGTGCGCTGTAGTTACTGAGTGGGGACTAGAGGCATCTCAGCCGGATAGCTAGTGTCTATCAATAGCCTGTATGTCAGGTGTCTGGGGAAGTTTTGTAAATTCTAGCATCTACTGATAGTTTATATTTCAGGAATTTAGTGGATATCTGGAAATTGTAGCTACAAAAAAAACAAAACACTCTTCTTCTATAAACTTCATCGAGATGGCTTGCAATCGAATCGTTGACAATTGAATTATAAGCGAAACATGAGGCCAGTGAAGACTCACACCTCTGGTATTTACCCCCGCAGTGTAAAAGAATAAATCTAGCCTACACTGCATAAATTAAAACCCTGAACTGCCATGTGGACTATTAGTGCCATTTTTCTTTAACTCCGGTATGTGGCTTTCTCTCTGCAGGTTTTCCTGCCTGCTGCTGTAATAACGCTTTGTACTAAATTACTGTCGCTAGCTATGGCCATGTTTTACAAATAAATTAAACCTTTTTTTTTTTTTTTTTTTCTTTCCTGGTCGGATAATATATCTGTATAGAAAAAAATAATTGGCCTTGTTATAAATATAAGCTGATCATGCTACATTGGGCAGTTCTAATGAACAGATATATTGTGTAATTGTCAGTGCGACCACAGCATTTTGCCTTCATTCCAGGAGCACTGACCTCACAGCTGCACAGATAAAGGCAATGTGTGTGCCAAGTGTGTTAATGTGTGTTTGCTTTCTGTGACCCAGTTCGGAAAATTAGACGAATCGGAGAGGAGAACAGAAGAATACGATACTCTGGTGAGACACGACGGACTCGCACAAGCACAGACAATCCAGCACAAATAACAATAGTTTGTAACATGAGCTCAGTTCTAATCGTCACATTCTTTGTACTTTCTGAAGGCCATGAAATATCTCTCATACCTGCTTTACCCACTGTGTATTGGAGGAGCAGTGTATGCGCTGATATTCCTGCGATATAAGAGGTCTGAGTCTAGAAATAACACCAACACTATGTTTGAAAATCCCATGATACTGATTTATTTTGTCTTACCAGTCATTACTTATTTTATTGTACGCGTTTTCTGTTTTAGTTGGTACTCGTGGTTGATCAACAGCTTGGTGAATGGTGAGCCGTTTTATACACTGAGCACAAAGATAACCAGTGTATTGACTGGATCAGTCACTTGTGCCATTGATTAAAAGTTAAGTCTTGTTTACATTATCATAATAATCACTGTAAACTCTCGTTTTATCTTCACTGTTGCAGGTGTATACGCCTTCGGTTTCCTCTTCATGCTTCCTCAACTATTTGTCAACTTCAAGGTGAGTTTTCACTTTAAGACGAGGAACAAGGAATGTTGTGAAGTTGCATCATGTTCCTTGAAAAATTCCACAACAGCATTGCATTTGATTTTCTCTTCTCATCTTGTAAATATCTTAAACATATTTTGCTGTTCTTTATGCGACAGCTGAAATCTGTGGCCCACCTGCCCTGGAAGGCCTTCATGTATAAGGTCAGAACTAATTTCCTCTCCAATAATGAATTTATATATTTATTAACATGGTGCAGCAAATAGATTGTGTTCTGATTCAGAGAGCTGTTGTGCTGTAAAACAGTGATGTTCAGCTCTTTCTTTCACAGTTTGTAGTGTTAGCTGGCTGTTAAATTTATTTACATTTATTTATATTTTTATTTGTGAAATTAGATCTAAACTGAAAATACTTTTAGCCGTGTAGATATTTTCAGATGATTTAATTTGCAGGAGTTACTCAATATCCTTTTCGGTGATGAGTGTATTTTTTTTTTCTTTTGTTATGAGAATATTAATTGAAATTGATTGATTGTTACCAGGCATTTAATACCTTCATCGACGATGTGTTTGCCTTCATCATCACCATGCCGACGTCTCACCGACTGGCCTGTTTCAGAGATGATGTGGTGTTTCTAATCTACCTTTACCAGAGATGGTATACATACCACACACACACACACACACACACACACACACACACACACATCACCAACACAACAGTTTTGTAACCTCTAACTCTCTGCTCCCTCAGGCTCTACCCAGTGGACAAAACGAGAGTTAATGAATATGGAGTTTCATACGATGAAAAACCCAAGAGGAAAACTCACAAGGAGTAGAAAGAAAGGATGTACTATTGACTTTAACGATCAGGTATCTGTGGGTAATGTCTGGTGTCCACTGATCTTAACTGGTATCAACTAAGCTGAGCTTCATGCTCCAGAGGAAATTGTTTATGTTTTTGGCCGGTTAGTTGTAAACAAGATAAAGCGGGTATAGATAATGGATGAATGGATAGTTGTAAACAGACCATTACAGTACATTAACATGCCCATGGTTTTTGACTTTGTCATCCTGTCCTAAAGTGTTGAAAGGGGCTATAATGTGTTTGTGATTGGCGTGAATGACCTGCACCCTGAGCACAACCTGAATCCGCAACAGGTCCGACACTGCTCATTCCTGATATGACGGAGTACACCGATGACTCCCGTAACTTTCCTATAGTAGATATTTGTGGCAACTTTAAGGCTTTTCTGCCATAAAATCTGCTCTTCCTCTTTTGTAACAAACAGTCACCAATTGGTTGTCTGATGAAACGATTCCATCCTGTTAATATCACGTCATATATTCGTTTTGGTTTCCTGCTTGTACATTTGCAAATACTAGAGTAAAATATGATTGATTACATTGGTTGGGACTCGCCGTTTAAGGGATAAAGAAGAAGTCAAAAGGGATTTTATCATTTTAAACATTTTTACATTCACTAATTTCAGTTAACTGACATTTTGTGGAGAGATTCTGCTTTGAGAAACCAATACATGTCCAAAAGTGGTTCAACAAGAGCTGCTTTGCTCATCGGATAGGCTTCATTCATCTAGACAACATAATCCAGGAGCGAGTTGTACACCTGCTCAGTTCAATCTGGGTTCAATTACCCAGAACAATGGACTTTGGCAAACCGTGAAGCATTCAAATGTGTTTACTGTTTCAGGCACTTGTGTATTATCATTCAATAAGCACCATGTCTGATATGTCAGAGCTCTCAGATAATCAAGTTCCTATTGTAATCACGGCTTAGGTGCTGAAGTGAACACTATTTACAAGTCGGTAACTGGTAATTACAGGAACTCCATTATAGCATAAAAACTGCATTAATCAAAGGAGGGCTGTAGAAAAGCTTAAGTGGACGCATTGTTAGCCCTGTCAAATGCACCTTTCTAGAAATTATATGAAGTTATGCAAATTTCTTTGAACATCTCTCACTGAGGTGGCTGTTAAAAATGTCGCTCTTGGAAAAGTTTAATTCTGGGTCATCTTGCAGAATGACCCTGTTTAACCATCCTTTTAATTTACTGTATGTGCTTTAAAATGTCTGAGCCTGGAATCATGTAAAAAAAAAACTAGTTAGAAATTTCATACATATAAAAGAAATTTTTACAAGATTCCAATTTGTTGCCACGGTGATGGCAACAAATTGCCTAAATATTATAGAATCTTGAGTTGCAGCAGAGGCAGGATAGAGGGGTGTGATTTGTTGCCGTGGAGACACTATGAATTGCCTGAACATTCCAGAATGTAAAGCTTGAAAGTTCCGGAATTTGTGAAGTTGAATTGTTGTTAATTTTCTTTTTTTTTTTTTTTTCCTGCTCTGTCCACATGTTTAATGATTCTTTATTTTATGACACTGTAACACAGAAGGGTACCACTAAAGGCTATACTGTCTTTTCCATCCATTTTAGTTTTGGAGTTTTACCTGCTGGAGTATTTTTTTTTACCTATCAGGGCCAAGAAAATATGATAGTGCCAAATGTGAAATGATTCTTCGAACTGTTTGTGAGCTTAGTACGTTCACCATAAATGGTCGATCTCATGTTTTTAAACAGACTCTGACATTGTGGGGGGGAAACGGTAATGGTAACAGTTGAGGAAAGTATTACAACATTGGGATTTACACCGTCACATTTAGATTTCTATGCCAGAGTTCTAATGTTATATGTTATATTGAAAGACTCTACTTGGATTCAACCTACTCCATTTTCAGATATCTGGATATATTAGGTCTGTCTACAAAGATCCAGCACATATTTTCTGTTCCTGGGTAAATGTAGACAAATCTGCCAGATATTTGCCTTGAAATTGTTTTACCGATTGTAATGTTTGTGTTTCGGATTAAAATAAAAATGGCTGATGCAACATTTTCTTCTATACAGTCTATAGAGTTTTGTGTGTAAATGATAACGGGTGCAGGAACCAAAGAAGCACAGATGTAGACTTCAATTTATAAACATTTTATACCTGTGCACCATTTGTACACACCCAGGTCTTTTTTTTGCTGCATACTGATAACTAAAAAAATTTCCCCTCGGGGATTAATAAAGTATATACCTACCTACCTACCTACCTAACTAGTATTTACCTTCAGTCTCATCTGTTCAGAGATTATTGTGATACTATGTTATATTTTATGCACATGTACTATTTGTTCTCATATTTCTCAATGCTGGTTAATCACAATGAGGTTTTGTGTTTTATTAGATTTAAAAGTTAAGAATGTTACCACAAAATACAAGGTTTACATAGAAGGTTTTTATTGAAACTGTACAAATTTAAGATACTTGTGATTTACTGGAGAATTTCCATTTGATGCTACTTTTTTTCTTTAACGACATTTCAGAGGGGAAAATTGTACTTTCTGCTCCACTACATTTATTAGACATCATCAATTACTTTTTAGATGAAAATTTTGTACACTAGATAATACAACAAGCTTTTTAAAATATAACACATTGTAAAAGATTAAATCATTGGTTCCAACCTTTTGGCCTTCTTATGTATTACAAAAATCAGTGAGGAGTTGAGGTCATATTTGAGATGTCTGAGTTGTTAACAGTTCCACCAAATAGATTTTTCCTTCCAAACTTCTCACATGGTTTCCTTTCAATACAATTTTCAAATGATTCATTAGCTTACCAAAAATCAAAGATTAGACAAAAAAAAAAAAAAATCCAAAAGCTGAAAACGTGTGTATCAGAACTTTCCTCTCCCAGTTATCATCTCACAACCCCTTAGATTTATTAGCAGCAGCAACAATAGTACCATCCTACTTACACACTGTTGCTTCAATACTAACAATAGTCAGGCCATACATGACATATAAGCCACAGGGACCAAAGCAGTACCTTTACACCATTACTTTAATGACATTTTGCTAATGACACTTGCATACTTTTTTTTTTTTTTGTAGGATTTTTTTTTTTTTATGCGGGACTTTTACATTTAATGGAGTATTTTTCATTGCTGTATTTATAGCTTTACCTCAGTAAATACTATAATAAATACTACAGAACTGTGTTCAACTCATGACATTCATATTTGAAGAAAGAAAAAAGAAAGCAGGAGTTGTCGGTCCTGATCTGACCTGAAAAACTACCACACGTTTCGTGCGTGATGACGTCAGAGACACGCATCCGTGACGCACAGTATATAGTCCAAGCTCCCGCCCTCCTCCTTCCCTTTTCCGCTGTTGGGAGTCGACGTGCCTAAAGTGCTTGGTTCTTCACTCGAAGCTAAGGCCCACAATCCGGCGACTAGCACCGTCAAATTTAGGCATCCGACACCACAAGTATAAAATCTAACATCTACAATGGCCTCCGTGTCTGAGCTCGCCTGCATTTACTCTGCTCTGATCCTCCACGACGATGAAGTCACCGTCACCGTAAGTGTCCCGGTTTATTCCCCCCCCCCGACAGCTCGGGACAACAGCTCCTCATGGGAGCAACACTGTGCTGGTGGTGTCCACCTAAATTTAGAAAACGACCACAGTAACTACTTCATTGTTTTACTGCGATGTGAATACGTCTGTTGAAATGTGAATGTTGACGTGTGGACGCGCGAAGTACCGGCTGATATGGCGCCATGCTGGTTTCTAACGCTAAGGCCACGTTTTTTCCCCCCCCATCAGGGCAGCTCAGGTCCGCAGCGCTGGTTGAAACGGTACTTTTCAATGGGTACAATTCGTTGCTATTCGCCACAAGTCTCAAACACCGGCTCCACTGTTTAGATGTGTTATTCTCTCGCTGACGAGCTGACGCTAAGCTAATGTGGCTCCACAGCAGAACATCGTTTCCTGTATTTTCAGAGGGTGACGTCACCTGCACGTGTAACCACGGTTCGCTAACTTTGTTTGCTGTGTGTCAAGTCATTGTAATATATTAGTTGGTTGTCCTGACACGTGGACGCGGCATCTTTTTTTTAATAAATGATCCATCATAACGAGAAAGGTTACAGTAAATCATTGTTCTTGCTTGCAATCGATTTCTCATTTGATGATTATTTAATAGTCAATTAGGTGTCCAGGGGAAGTGTCAAATGTGTTTTTGTTTAGGTTGTGTAGTCTTATGCAAAGATTTTAAAACTATTTGAGAAAGTGCAACAAGAGAATGTTTCGATCGAGTAGTCTGGGGTTTAAACACAACACACAATGATCCACTGTCTGATGCGAATATTTGCATGGGAAAAAAAAATATCCCACAAGATGAGGTCAAAACCTAGTTTGTGGCCTTACTGGATATGAAAAGTTATGGGGCTTTTAATTTGAAACAAATACAGGAAGTTGTAGATTTCAGTTTACTAACAGTGACTTTGATTGGTCAGTCAGTGGCGGGACATTCACCCAAAAACTGACAATGTTCTTCAGAATCAATACACACAAGAAAACAAAAATATTGCAATACTCAAGTGTACCAATGATATAATTACTTGGTAGATAAAGACGACCGTTTCTGTGTTGTTCTGCTGTTGAAGGATAAATGTAGTAACAACCTGTCTGTGTCTGTAGGAGGACAAGCTGAATGCCCTGATCAAGGCTGCTGGAGTCACTGTGGAGCCCTTCTGGCCCAGTCTGTTTGCCAAGGTAAGAGGACAACACACTGTTGTCGATGCTTTTCAGCTTGTGTGCCATAATGATCAGGAGCGGTTTTATCTTTTGTACTGAAACCCAATGAGAGGTGCAGCATGTGTTGAAACCAGGAAGCTTTTGAGATCATTCTGAGCTGCTTTCCATGTATCTGTGTCTTTTATCGGCACTGTTTGATCAGAATATCAGAAACCCTGGTGCAGTTCATTGGCAGAGACACTGTCTTCCTGTTGCCATCAAATACAACTAGATTTCTGTTGAACATGGAGGACTCTGCTGAACAGTTCAAATGTTTTACATCAATGGACCTTTTTTGCACGACACCCAGCCGCATCAGCGCAATTTGCACTATGTGCAATTGCACCATTGTTTTAGGTGTATATATGCGTTCATTTCTATCCTGTAAATATGTCTATTTATGTCTGTCTGTTTTGTTTTGCTGAGAGCGAACCTAAAACCGGAGTCAAATTCCTCGTATGTGTCAACATACATGGCCAAGAAAGCGATTCTGAGGACCAGCTCCTGTATTTGGGATCCCAGTCATAATTTCTGATTGAACTGCCCGGTTTTACGCTCAATTGGCCATTACAGGGAGAGAAAAAAAAATATACGCGATTAAAATTGCCTGCAAACAACAGTGTAAATCATACGTCGAGTCATAATTGAGATCCATTTGTTCAACCCTTTGTGGACTTTACGACCACAATTTCCTCAAAGTAAGATAACCAATATCTACATAAAAACATTAGTGTTGGTGTTGTGCTATATGTAGTTTGGTCTGTGCGATCCTCACCACTGACCTGTGAATGTTGTCACTTTTTAAGGCTCTGTCCAGCATCGACATCGGCAGTCTGATCTGCAACGTTGGAGCCGGAGGTGGAGCTCCCGCTGCTGGAGCCCCCGCTGCTGGAGCTGCTGCCACTACTGGTGACGCCCCAGGTATCTGGCAAACACCGTTTTAAATTGAAAGTTTAGAAAGGCGTAACATTCAGCAACACTAAAATGGCTTCGACATAACGGTAATATAAATAATATGACTAGTCTCAGACGCAGTTCTCCTACCTATAAATAAAAAAGCTCTCGTACTTTAGTACTTGTCTGCTTAAGGTCTTTAAACAATCTACAGATTTTTCCCCCAAAAAAACTCGGACGATAAAACTTTTGGATTTTTTTTTTTTTTAAGTTTTAAGCATTAGCATTTTTTAAGAGTAAATGGCTTTACTGCATAGGCTACCGTGTGTACTGTACATATTTAATTCTAACTATATCTTATTTACCTCTACAGCCAAGGAGGAGGAGAAGAAAGAGGAGAAGAAGGAGGAGTCTGAGGAGTCGGACGACGACATGGGTTTCGGTCTCTTTGATTAAAACAGTTGTTTTTTTAAGAAAACAATAAAAGTACAAAAACGGCTTGTTTGTCTGATAAATTTCTGCCACATCTTAGTGGTTACATTACCAACATCTCACAAACACTACACTTGATATACAATTTTAAGGGGCTGAGATAACTTTACATTGCAGCTTTTTATAACGGTCGAACTTCACCGACGTTGATATGGAGTAACCTGTAGTGGGCCATAGAGGAGTATAGCCAGAATTTCAGATCAAACATAGAAACCAATGAACAATGTTAATGTAAGATTGGCATCAGTGCTAGAGCGTTGAAAATGAACGGTAAAATGAAATGAATACGAGTATGACTGCTTCTCAGGTGTGGTTCACTTGCAATACGTTTGTAAGATGGACAACTACACCTCCACAATGCAGTGTTTGGTGTATCATAATTCAGTCAGCATGTTATCATTGCTGTGTACATGTTACAAATTATGATCCCTTCTGTTATTTTGGCCAAAAAAAAAAATCTGTTATGAGAGGTAAGCACATTTTGAGAGAGTTTTAGGCAAAAATGTAAATACAGGAGAAAATTCTGTTTGTAGCCTGTTGAAATGGATTTTGTTTCCCACAGTGTAGTTATCGCCTCACACGTGGGGGCAGTCGCGCACAACCAATGAAATTGCAGCATTTTTTTTTTTTTTTTGAGATAACAACTATTAACAGGGCTGGCTATTGTTCAGTGTGTGAATGTGTAGGGCTGTTTGGTCCCTGTTTTAGGACCATGTGGCAAAATTGACAGAAGGTGGTCTGCTTTTGGTGTGGTAACCTGCCTGTGTGCCAGCCGTCAGTCCGACCCGTCTTTTGACCGAGATGCTCACTTGAATCCAACGTCAATTTACAGAGATCTTCCTGTTGATTCTCGATCGATCCACGGAGACGACAGAGTGGACACACCTGAAGTCCTACATCAGTCCACACAGTGGACACACCTGAAGTCCTGCATCAGTCCACGGAGACCACCAGTAGATTAACCTGCTGCTCTGCAGCCTGCCTGGCTCCGCTCAGCCTCCTGCTGTTGCTCCAGAGTCGGAGCACGGAAACGCTCCACCGGCCATCACCCATCATCACCATATATATATATAAAACATCGGGTCCGTTTGACTTTCAGTCACAAAACATCAGGCGACAAGTTAGAAGGAAAAAAACCAACATCTTTTTACGTTCAGTATTTGATTGAAGGTGGAAAACGAAGCACAATTTGGCCTTCAAGTTCGATGGCAGCTCAAACTTTTATCTTCAGTATTCATTTTGTTTGAGAGTAAGTTGACATATTTGTGTGATTAAAAATGTTGGAAACACCCGGTGGAGAAGTTCTCCAGAGATTTTTGCCACTTCAGCAGGTAAACAGAAGACTGTTTACCTGCTGAAGTGGCAAAAATCTTTGGTTGGTGGAGGCGGCTCATTGAATTTTTGATCCAGTAGACAAAAGATAATTTAATGTTGTGAGTAATAACGCTGCACTGTTTTGTTTCTTTTGGTGGTACTACTAAATACTTGTGATCTTTTTAATATATATATATATATATATATACACACACACACCTTTAATATTGCATCATCACATGTCAACCTTGCCTCTGTGTCCGCTCCTATGTCCTCCACGCACGCAAACTTAACAATGTATGTTTTAGCATAAATGAATATAAACACAATTTAAGGACTACAATACATCCACATAGTGGAAACGGCAGCTGTCGGAGGGAGAGATGGAGGGAGTGGTTTTGGGAACATTGCCAGGAAGGGAGGTAAGTATAACAGGTGGTTTTATGATGCCTGATTACTCTCTATGTAGTGACAGCAGCGTGCTGGGACTCATGACTCAGACACATTGTCCAGAAGATGTCAAACAGGTGATGTCGAGAGTCTGGCGGAGACTAAACAGTTCTTCATGGCGTGTACTGATGCCAGGCAAAATTAAGTGCATATGGCTATTTGTGTTCAGTAGAAGCAGCAGCTGCAACTACAACTTACCAAGAGGTTGTACACAATAGAATCAATAACCGCCCAGATGAAATATCATTATATTTTTTTTTTCCCTTTAAAATGTTTTCAGTCATCAAACACGGGGTCATAAATGTGGAGATCTTACCGGCCGGTGTTTTCCTCTTGTTCCCAGGCAGGCAGTGAATCAAACGTGGGAGCGTGTGACGTCAGCAGCTCTAAAACTACAACGCAGCGCCCACTAGCGGTCAAAAGTATATTACACCCGTAGTGGCTTCAGCGTGTTTAACCTATTCCATAAACTTCAGATCCTCAGGCACCCCGACATTAAATATGCTGAAAGGTACCTTTGTAAACCAGGTAAACTTAATTGTCCTCCCTATTGGGATTGAATCAAAACAGTCAGTCCCCCCCCCCAGCTATACACAATACACATTTCAGATTGAATGCCATGTCACACTCTCCTACAAGACTAATGAGTTTGTTTACATTTCATATTTGTTTTGCTTGAGCTGCTGTTAGTCAAATATGGCGGCGTGTGACGTCGGCAGGTCCAAAAACGACAACGCAGCGCCCACTAGCGGTCAAAAGTATATTACACCCGTAGTGGTTTAGCACCATCGTGTTTGATGAATGAAAAAAATTTAAAAGGAAAAAAAGAAATAATGATATTTCATCCGGGTTTACTTGACACTGCTTTTTCGCTTACGTTAACGCTATAAAGTTTCCCCACGGTTACTGATTCTGCCAAGTTAGAAGTGTTTGAAACTCCAGTGAGTTGAAGCACATGTACCGCTGGTTTGGTAGCTGCTGTGAGGCCAGAGAGCAAACATCATACACACTGTTAAAAGTTCAGATACTATTCATAAAAAAAATAAATAAAAAAATAAAAAAAACACAATCGGGGTTATGAGAATATTGTCTAACTTTCCAACGTACTTTGGTGCATGTTGTATCATTTGAATTTGCTCAAAAAGGATTATTAGTAGTAGTTAGCTGCCAGCCTGCAACGAGGCTGGTCCGTGGAGCAGGCTGCGTTCCGATGAGGCCTTAAAGATGCATTGAATTCATTCTGCTGACATTAAAACCTGTCGATTTTAGTGTGATTAACCCACTGTAATGATTTGCAGTGCAGTTACACTGTAGTTGAGTCCATTTTGCTTGTTAAATACATGTTAAGTAGGTAATATTTCAGTTCATGTTAAAATGTAATGTGATAAAAGGATTTATAAAAGTTATGAAAAGACAAGTTTAAAGTATGAAAGATAATTAATTGATCAACCAGTTATTGTATGACATGGTAATTCATATGGGTCACAAAACACAGGGTCAGACAGGGATCCTGGCATACATGATATATGACAAATGTTTTTAATTCATTGTAAAAATGAAAAGGGCGACTAATTATTTTATTTAACACTCACTTTTGTCTTTGCAACAGTGGTGGATGAGGATGAAAAAGGATAGCGCGATGACGAGCATCTCCCCCTCTAAGCTACAAGTACAGTATTCTACTTACCGAATGTCAGACTGATGATGGCAAAGTCTGTTTTGTATATCTGATGACTCCTCTAGTTGTTTCTCCGTGTCTGTGTGTAACCAGCAGCAAAACAAAGAACAGAAAAAGCAGAGAAACACCTGTCTGGAATGCTCATACAGAATTCTTCCAGAGGGAGCTGGATAGCAGGAAGAAACGGGTGGATGAGAAAAAGAGGAAAAGGCCAGACTCCCCAAAAGCAGACCGCCTTCTGGAGACTTTGCCACATGGTCCTAAAACAGGGACCAAAGAGCCCACACATTCACACACTGAACAATAGCCAGCCCTGTTAATAGTTCTGTTATCACTCAGCATGAAGTTGACCTGAATGCAGACTTGGTTTGAGGTTATGTAACATTTTGCTTTTAGGATAATAAAGATAACTTAACACACATTGCCAGTAACTTTGCAAAAATTTACACATTTTGTAGTTACTCGCTTGTTAGTCAAGTACACTGCTCAAAAAAATAAAGGGAACACTTAAACAACACAATGCAACTCCAAGTCAATCACACTTCTGGGAAATCAACCTGTCCAGTTAGGAAGCAACACTGATTGTGAATCAATTTCACCTGCTGTTGTGCAAATGGAACAGACAACAGGTGGAAATGAGGCAATTAGCAAGACAACCCCTATAAAGGAACGGTTCTGCAGGTGGTGACCACAGACTATTTCTCTGTCCTCATCCTTTCTGGCTGATTTTTGGTCACTTTTGCATTTTGCCAGTGCCCTCACCACTGAAGGTAGCATGAGGCGGTGTCTACAACCCACAGAAGCTGCTCAGGTAGTGCAGCTCATCCAGGATGGCACATCAATGCACGCTGTGGCAAGAAGGTTTGCTGTGTCTGTCAGCACAGTGTCAAGAGCACAGAGGAGACACCAGGAGACGTGGAGGGGGCCGTAGGAGGACAACAACCCTGCAGCAGGGCCGCTATCTGCTCCTTTGTGCAAGGAGGAACAGGAGGAGCACTGCCAGAGCCCTACAAAATGACCTCCAGCAGGCCACTAATGTGCATGTTTCTGCTCAAACTGTCAGAAACTCATATTTTGAGTATGATTCTGAATCTAGACCTCCATGGGATAATGATTTTGATTTCCATTGATCGTTCTTATGTTATTTTGTTTTGTAATGAATGAAGATTTCCAACTGGAATATTTCATTCATTGAGATCTAGGATGTGTTGCTTAAGTGTTCCCTTTATTTTTTTGAGCAGTGTATTTTACTCTTCTGAATATTGTATTACAGAAACTAATTTTACAGTTGCAAATGACTTTCAATAGTTTCCACTCACAACGCCTCAGTGGGGATTTGAACCCTTTCTTTTGTGTAATTTGAAGTAAATAATCAAATGCACAGGTTAGCATTTCAGCATGGATAGAACCAAAAGCTTCAATCCAATTACCAGTGGTTCTGCTACATCAGCAAAAGTTGTACCTTTCTAATATTTTAACTTTGTATATTTAATTTTTGTGTTGTACGTGTGGGTGGCTTTGCACCAAAGGTTCTGCATTTTTTAAATATTGTGACTGTTTTTTTTACATTCAAGAATGTTAAATAAAAACTTGCAATTCCTTACTGCTTACATTTTTAATGGAGACAAGTAAATACTGTATATTGATCAGTAAAAAAGTGCATTATTGACTTCACTCAAGTGCAATCTGTATGTGATTGTTTTTCAGTAAAGTAAGAAACTGACATCATTGCAATATGATAGTCTAAAAAAATATGTGTATGTATATAATTATTGTTGTTTAGTAGTTAAGATACGTGGCCCCTGGAGACAAAAATGTGCCCCTCTATGCCAAGAACCCAGAGACCTAAACAAAATTGCAATTAATCAGAGTCCATTCATTCAACCCTTTGAAGCACAATGAACCGGAGGCTTAATGTGTAGGGCAGTTAAATATTAGCTCTATCTTTAATTGTGCTTACAGAAAATGCATCAGCAATGATAATCCAATAATATTATAGACACAACAAGCTACAGTGGCAAGATACATAATCCGTGGCCTACTATTTGCATGTTTTCTGCACTAATTTGTCATTATGAAGTAGATTTTCTTCAGCGTGTTTAACCTATTCCATAAACTTCAGAGACTCAGGCACCCCGATATTAAATATGCTGAAAGGTACCTTTGTAAACCAGGTAAACTTAATTGTCCTCCCTACTGGGATTGAAACCAAACAGCCCCCCCCCCTCCTCCCCACTATACATAATACACATCTCAGATTGAATGTCACACCCTCCTACAAAACTAACGACCTTATCTGCATTTCACGTGTTTTTGCTTGTGCTGCTGTCGGTCTTGTCTTTATCAGCACTTGTCCTCTTTCCTCCGTGCAAGTCTTATGTTTCGTTTTCAAATTTTTTTTTAAGAACACAACTTTCCTGCTCTACAACATATTATTCTAAAACAAAAACAAACAAAAAAAACCAAAACAACCCTAATAATAACTTGCAGAACGAATCTAGATCCGCATCTGGTCTGTAACTTTCTTCGGATCTGCACCTGCTTTGAATCGGCCGATGGATGCGGTGCCGCCAGCAGCAGCAGCCAGGCAAGCAGCTGGTGCCCGACGAGGAGCGCCTCCTCCTCCTCCTCTGCGTCCTCCTCTGCGTCCTCCTCCGCCGCCGCGACGCCGCACAGCTGCTTGTTGTCATGGAGGAGCCAAGATGGCGGTCCTGGCCTATAGCCTGGGCAAACGCGAAATAAATCAATATTTTACCGTTAAAAATGCGAAACTGATATCGCTGCTGGTCGTTATCGCGCTCCTCGTGTTTCACACAGCTTTGCGGTACTACGGAGGTAAGTGTTCTTCCGTTTATTGAACTTAAAAAGTCTCGTTGCAGCCCTTCGGGGGGGGAAACACTTGACACGACGCGCGCTAAACGCGAGCTAGCCGTTTCGCGAGCGAGCGGGTCGGCGCTGCTTTTATGTTGCTTTTTTTTTTTTTTTTTTTAAGTGTTACGTTTACAGACGGTGAACCTTTTGTTTTGTTTTGTTTTTTCATAGAGGAGATAAGACGGTCGCGTAGATTTAAATCCACCCGCAGCAGCAGCAGCAGCTTTGTACGTAAAGTCGACTTCGTCCTGCTGGCTAGCAGACTGAAGCTAACGCTGCATTTCGACGTGTTTACACGCTTCTGTCGGTTCCGTCAAACCAACACGAGGTTTTTCATCAATGTTTGTGAACAAACTGCAGCTTCGCACGTTTTCTAGCAGTCTAGTCTTTCCCGTCTCGTGTCCTTTTTTTTTTTTTTGGACGCGTTTACGTTTCCTTGTTGTGCAAAGTTTGCATAATTGGACTTCATTACTGATTTCCAGGTGTAACGGGGGGGGTGGTGGGGGGGGGGGTGCTTTGTTCAACCGCATCCTCAAAATAAACAATGACGCGCGGGAGTCGAGAGATGATGGGCTGTGAATAAAGTCGTATTGTGTCGTACTTCTGGCTTCCAGCTGGTCTGCGTAGAGTGAACTTTTACCCATGAAAAAAAAAAAAAAAAAAAAAAAAAAAGGGGGGGGGATATGAACCAAAGACACGCTGAGACCAGCTGCTCTGGTTTTTTTTTGGGGGGGGGGATGACACGAGGTGCCCGCGTCTCCCGCCGGCCTTGCCGACCCTTCACGTTTCTACGGATTGATTCCGTTGCAGATGGCTCCTTTCATTTTCTACAATCAATGAATAGCTGGAGATATATATATATATATATATATATATATATTATATATGTATGCTTGAGCTAAATTGCTGATGGCTTCAGTTTGTACTGTGGCCCCTAAGCAGAGCCGCGTTTTGTATGGTCCTTTGGCACTGAATGAAAAAACCAGTCTACTATTTAGTGAAAGAGAAACTGTGAGTGAAAGCAAGATACACTTCTTTTTGTTTGTTTGTTTGTTTGTTTGGCCTCACTGGTGGGTTCTCCTGTGTCCTGCCTTCAGGCGGAGACTCGTGTGAATGGCTGCTGTCCAGAGGACGTTTCTTGGGGGAGAACGTATGGCAGCCTTATGGCTGCATGATGCACAAATACAAAAGCAAGTAAGTCGCAATAAATGCAGAGTTACTACGTACACCGTATGTTCGGGAGAAAGGGCGTAGCAGCGATCGATGTGCGTGTGCGCCTGTCTGGCATAAGATGGCTGATGGACCGCTTGTGTGTAACGAGGTCCGAGGTTGAGTCACGCGATGAAAGGATGTCCATCTGCAGTCGCTTTTTCAGTTTCCTCACCGTCATTTTTTGTCTTGCAGCGAAGCCAAAACCTGCCTTGCCGAGAAGCGGGTGGCCTTTGTCGGTGATTCACGCGTTAGGCAGCTATTTTACTCCTTTGTCAAAATTGTTGACCCTGAGCGAAGAGAGGATGGAATCAAGGTAATTATGAGAAACAACCCCCGTTAAAAAGCCCAGAGTTTTTCTTCTGTTCAGCAGAGCGGTGATGGTGCGCGGAGATTTGCTGATGTTCGGCTCAACTGCGCACCAACAAAGACAAATCGCAGACACTGTCAGATATTCCTTCGTTTATGCTGCTCATGTGCCTCAGGGAAGTTTATAACGGAAACGAAATAATTGAAACCTAAAAATGAAATTTCCTATCATACATAGTCAGCCACTGTATTCTCACTGATCGAGATTGCAATTAAAGACAGATACAGGCAGCGTCTGTTTCTTCCTGTGAGGACTGTTTTTTCCTCACAGACTTCCTCAGTTGATTGAGTTATTGAGCAGTTTGCCTTAAACAGTTCTTGACTGGAAAACAAAAACAAAAAAAAAACACTTACTCTCTGGTGTCGCAGTACTGGACTCTGATTATCCATCAGAATGACGACCTACAAGCTGCAGGTGTGACGAGTCACTCGGTGCTATTTACAAAGATAAATTTACAAAATATTCCACCATTTATCATCAAGTTTTGGTGCTACTTTGCTTCCTTTATGATTTTAAAACTCCACTTCAACTTATGGCTTTATTGTTAAAGAAAAAAAACCTCAGCTGATCTTTTTTTCCCCCCCACTAAGTTGATTTCATTATAGTGTGCAAATACCTTGCGACCTGAAAAAGGTTGCATTTAATAAATGTATTGAATCAAAAGAAATTTGTTTTCACAAAAATGCATCAAGATGAATGCAGCAATGAGATGCTGTGTAACTATGCAGCAGTAACTATTTTGGTCTGGGGAAAAAGAGGAACGCTTTCTGCTCTAACAGACTTTCTCTCCGTTTGTCTACATGCGATGTCTGAAGCACGAGGACATTTCCTTTGAAGAAGAGAGTTCCTCTGTTAATGTGGTGAGCTATTTCTGGATGTGTTTTTGTCTCCTGTTCTAAGTAAATGCAATGTAGAAGTAGCAAACATTTACATCCCCTTCGTGTTCAGGACTTTCTGTGGTATCCAGAGGCAAATAATTCAATGAAGGAGCGCTTGATATCATGGACACACGTGAGTACAGATTTTAAGTCCCGTTATCAATGACAAGTGGAGGACATTGTTAGTCAAGGAGGTTTAATAAAGTTGAAGCTGTCACACGGTTTGGTTTGGGTTTTTAATAAATTCAACATCTCCTGTGTGTTGCAGGAAGCTTCAGTGAAGCCAGATGTTGTCATCCTCGGAGCTGCCACAGTAAGCTGTCCACATGAATGCCTTTTAAATGCTTTCAGATTTTATGCTCGACAAACACAAGATGATGGCTAAATTATGTCACTCTTAATCTTATCTATTTATCATTTTCGTGATGCACAGTGGTCCATCAAGTTGCACAGTGGCAGCAGCGAGACGCTACAGCAGTACAAAGTCAACCTGACAGCCATCGCTGTGCATCTGGAGAGGCTGGCTGCACATGGGGAGGTCTACTGGGTCCTACAAGGTGAGCTCAGCTTCTAGTAGAATATCTAATACAGGAACTATTTATCATCTGTCATCTCAGTCTGGCCGGTAAAGCATTAGTGTCTGTTCCCTTCACTGCAGCAATTAATCTCTCATGTCATGATTCAATTCATGTCTAATGGCATTACCATAAGGACGACTGGATGTTTGTCTGCAGACATTACAACAACTGCTCTTTCTGTCCATTTAGATTTCTCCTTATTATCTACAGTATCTTAATTATGCCAAATTTTAACTTTGTGATCCCAAAAATTTAATGTATGATATTCAGCTAACAAAACTTTCAAATAAAAAACAATAAAAAACTGTTAATAGTCGGGCCCTGCAGGATATTTTAGGTGCATCACTAACAGCTCTAAATACCATTTCCTAATTAGTATTTTATACTAAAAAGCAGACATCATTGGTAGTTTCACTCATTGCACATTGCAGGATTTTTTTTTGAATATCAATATTTAATGTATCTAACTAAACCCTGTTCACACAACACCGTCACACCTCCACTCTGCAGATCCAGTAAACGAGGAGGTGTTGAGTGATAACAGGAAGATGATCACCAACCAACAGCTGGAGTGGTACAATGAAGCAGCAATCGACGTGCTCAATGGCAGCAAGCGTAATGGCAGATCCCGGGTCAAGCTGCTGGCCGCGTCCCGCCAGGCTGCTCTGGAAACTATCACCAAGTCAGATGATGGCTTGCACCTACCCGAGAGCACCAGGAATGTGGTGGGCAGGATTTTTGTTTTGTTTTGGGTTTTTTTGCTCATTTCAATTGTTTGATGTCGGTTTGTGTATGTCTGAAGATTACTGGCGTCCTCTTCCCAACCCTTTATAACCCTCCTTTCAGGGAGCTATGGTCCTCATGAACTCTGTGTGCAACAAGCTGCTGAGGCCCATCGACGGTTCCTGCTGCCAGACATTACCGCCCCCTAACTTGCTCCAGAAGCTCTCGGCCTGTTTCTTCCTGGGCTCGGCTCTGGTCTTCCTGGTCCTCCACGTCCTTGGCAACAACCGCCACCGCCGACCTGTGCCCCCGGACGTGGAGAGCCTGGAGGAGAAGAAGCCGGCGACCGCAGCTGTCCACCTCGGCCCGAAGGCGCCGTTCCAGGCTCTCTGCAGGATGGGCATCATAATGGGCTATTTTTACCTTTGCGACCGAGCAGATGTGTTCATGAAGGAGCAGAAGTTCTACACGCACTCCACGTTCTTCATCCCCCTCATCTATATATTTACACTGGGAGTGTTTTACAGCGAGAACAGCAAGGAGGTGAAATGGCGCTGCTCGGTGCAATATTTTCACATTTTGTTGAAGCGTACTTAATTCCTGAACGTTAATTCCCCAAATCAGGACGGGGTTTCCTGCTGTTAATGATGTACTCATTTTACACAGACCAAATTACTCAACCGGGAACAAACGGACGAGTGGAAAGGCTGGATGCAGCTCGTCATCCTCATCTATCACATATCTGGAGCCAGTGCTGTGAGTCCCGAATATGTCTGTGGGTGTTCTCTGCTTTCAGGCTGCTTGTATTAATATTTGAACGGTATCATGATGTTTGTTTTTCTCCCGTCTCAGTTTATTCCAGTGTACATGCATGTGCGCGTGCTCGTAGCAGCGTACCTGTTTCAGACTGGCTATGGACACTTTTCATTTTTCTGGCTCAAAGGAGACTTTGGACTCTACAGAGTGTGCCAGGTGAGTCAGTCATACTTAATGCTGCGGTGACTTAAAAATAATAATAAACCAACACTATAGAGTACGAGGTAGAACTGTGACTATTATCCTGCAGTAATTTATGACTGCAGCTGTCATTGTTATGAGCTGTTGGATCAGCAAATGGAGGTAGTATTTGGACTTGTGTGTTCCAAATCCATCATTGTGTGCATATTTGTTCCCAGGTGCTTTTCCGCCTGAACTTCCTGGTCTTGGTGCTGTGTGTGGTGATGGACAGACCATACCAGTTCTATTACTTTGTCCCCTTGGTCACCTTCTGGTTTGTCATTATCTACGGAACACTGGCCATGTGGCCTCAGATCCTGCAGAAGACGACCAACAGTAGGTGTCAAATGGCCGCTTTAACTTTCTACGCTTCACTCACTCGTGTTCCTGGACAATGTGAATTAAAGCGCGCCATCAGTTGTGCAGAGTAAATGGTCCCAAACTTCAGTAGCCGGGGCTGCATTTGGAGAAATGTCTTGTCTTGTTTCCTGAACAGATAGTGGCATGTGGCATCTCGGGGTCTTGGCCAAGTTATTGGGCCTCCTGCTGTTCATCTGCTGTTTTGCCTTTTCACAGGTGGGTGAATTTTACAACATTTGGATCTCATCACGATTATGACCGCACTTTAATTTCACGAGAGGGTTGTTGTCGGTTTTATTTTTTTCTTTACTTCATCTGAACTTTTCAATTGGACAGGCGTAAACGGGCACATATCCATAGTTCTTCACACGGCACAATATCAGACACTGAACTGTGCCGTCATGGTTTGTTCCTGCCCACTTTATGTGACGCTCCCGTTTCGGTGTCGTGACTTGCAGGGGTTTTTTGAGAGCGTCTTCTCCGTGTGGCCCGTCTCCAAGCTCTTCGAGCTGAACGGAAGCATCCATGAGTGGTGGTTCAGATGGAAGCTGGACCGATTTGTAAGTCAAATGTGGTCGTGAGGCTTTGAATGAACAAATCCTTTGCACGCACGTGTTCTTCGAGCGCGGCCAAATCTTCCAAAAATGTGTAACATTGGTTTAACGTTCTTTCGCAGGCGGTGATACATGGTATGTTCTTTGCCTTCATCTATCTGGTGCTGCAGAAGTGTCAGGTGCTGTCAGAGGGCAAAGGCGAGGCTCTCTTCTCTGCCAAGATTTCCAACCTGCTCCTCTTCCTCTCTGTTGTCTCCTTCATAGTAAGACTTCAAGGTTTCCTCTTTTTACTCACACCAGCACTGACGTTGAGACATAACTTTTTATCTACTCCATATTTATATCCCACTAATTCCTTTTTTTTTTTTTTTTTTTTTTTTTTCTTTTCAAATGAGAAAATCAGTCGTTTTAGGTAGGTCTGTCAGGATCATGACATTTTTAGTCGGCGATTAATTTTCACACATTATTGTGATTTAATGATTTAAGTGTCTTTTTCTGTTAATTTTATGCCTCTATTAAAGTTTAAGCCTGATCATAGTTTAAATAATGCACATGCAACTTATAAAAAAAGGAGGACACGTTTACTGGCTGTGTTGTTTGGCTTTGCAAATACATCCTTGAAACGTTGTTTGCTGAATATTACAAGTTAAGCACGGCGAGATAAAGAAGTGGCGGCGCTAACTCTCCACTCGTGTGTCAATAAACTCGCAGCGGAAAGGGGGTTATACGAGAGGATGTCATTTAAAGGAGCGCCAGTCAAACCTCAAACAGTGCCAGACACACCAATAGCCTCAGCAACCACTATTGCCTGCTCTTTACGCTTCGTTTGTGTCTTGGCTTGTAAACTGCTTGATTAAAGGGCTGGTCAGGTCCACATGACGTCAATCACATCCTGTTAGGCAAAACCTATCTAACTTGACCTTGTCCTCATCATTCTAGACTTACTCAATATGGGCAAGCAGCTGCAAAACCAAAGCAGAGTGCAACGAGATGCATCCTTACATCTCTGTGGTCCAGGTACAGCTATTATCTATCCTGTCTGTTTTTTTGGGTTTTTTTGTCTTTCTTTTTATTTTATTATGCACATCCTCTGAGAGTCCGATAGGGGTGATTGTTGTTCTTACTACTTAATATAAATAAGACAACTGTCTTATAATTAATTGTCCAATTGTATTTTATTTAAATTTGGCTTGAGATGCCGTTATCCTGATTACGTGACTGGATAATATGATTCATATTGGTCATCTTCAATGGGTAAACATAATATCTAGAACCAGTCCACATTGGGAAACTGTTTGAAGTAGTGCAATAGATAACATCCCTGTCGATACTGTTATGTCACTAGAAGCGGTTTAAACCGCCTTGACTTGTGTAACTTTAAATAATACGAAATCCACAGCATGCCCTTTGTGTCTCCATGCTTTGACACTTATAGAAGTGTCTTTGTACTGTGTTTTCTCACAGATTTTGGCCTTCATTCTCATCAGGAACATTCCTGGCTACGCCCGCTCTATATATAGCTCATTCTTTGCGTGGTTTGGAAAGATCTCCTTGGAGGTAAGGTGGTGCTGGTGGTAGAGCCACAGACCTGTAATGAAAATGTTATTCATATGACCCTTATAAATGTCTGTAATCACAAAGTGCTCTTCAAAGGATGCCGTCAAACAATGGAAAAATAAGAAATCAATGAAACTTGAGATGAGATGAGGAAGCAGGACTGATTTTAAAACATCAGAAATGAAAGTTTGATTCCAAACAATGGTCAAAAAGCGACTGACAATCCGTACCAGCTTTGTAGATTATGTTCTGTAGCTCCCTGGAGACAACCGAGTCCAAAGGGAATACAGCACGCAACACATTGCACTGTTGAACACGCTTTCTTTGTCTCCCCCAGCTGTTCATATGCCAGTACCACATCTGGCTTGCGGCAGACACCAAGGGAATTTTAGTCCTGATCCCAGGAAACCCTTCGCTGAACATCATGGTCAGCACCTTCATCTTTGTTTGCGTGGCTCACGAAGTGTCCCTCATCACCAACGACCTGGCCCAGGTGGTCATCCCCAAAGACAGCCTGGCCCTGCTGAAGAGACTGGGGGCCATGGGACTCTTCAGCCTGGTCGTGTTGCTGTTGGCCAGGGGTGGCCAGCCCACACCTGGCGACTGATGGACGCCTCGTGACGCGGAGGAGGGGGTTGGGTTGGGTTGGGGGGGGGGGGGGGGGGGTGAATGGGGGCGGAAGAGACTTGCTAAGCCCCTGCTGAGATTGAAGCGAGGTACGGGAGCAGGCCGTTTGTTTTAGCTCTCGTCGGCCACACGAGACGGCGTCAGTCTGTTTGTCTGTCTGTTGGCCACGTTCGAGCAGAGCCGGTACTTTTTGACTGCTGTGAAAGTCGCACACTGAAGTAAAGAAAAAAAGAGGGATTTGCAAACTCCAGGAGAGGAGGAGAAAAAAAAAAAAAAAAAAAAAAAGGACAAAAAACTTTTGTTTACAATGTCTGGCTTCTTGATTTGGAGATGTGGAATCTTAAAACAAAAAGAAAACATCATGCTTGCTGTGTGAAATTTTGCAGCATTGCTTCTATTTAGCCAAACACACTACGAAGAAGTCGATTTTTGTCACGTACCAGTACTTCCTGTCATTACTTCACTGTGGGAGGGATCACTCGGCACACAGTCCGTCCAACATGGCAGTAGCAGTGGAAGGGGATTTCACTCGGGTGGATCCATAACCTACATATTCAGATATCTACTCTTTTACGACAAAAACATTCAATTGTGCTGCATTTTTATTATCAACATAACTTTGTACAGTGTTTCTGGGGACTTCAAAATAATGTTAGATATCTAAATATGCATACTATGGACCAGCAACTTGGCTTGGGTGATCAAAATCTGTCAAGACTTAATTCAAATTTGGAGTGCAATTGTTAAAATGTTGGAATAACTTTTGACATGTTTTTGCCAATGTTTTTGTGAAAGGCGCTGTAGTCACCTGCTGTAACTCTGAAATTCTATGTTATATGTACAGTATTTAATGATTTAAATTAAGCTTATATTTTATACTTTTTTTTTTTTTTTTTTTGGGCTTTGTTTTATTTTGTACTTTGCGCCCATGACTGCTGTTTGTGAAGGAAGTATTACATAAATAATTTTGTATCCCATAATCTCATAGATGATCACCTGACGACGAGGTTGAGCCCTTTTACATTCTGATACCCGTTTGTCCTATTAGCAGCTCACTTCCCTAGTCTGTGTATATTTGTATGATAGAGTGAAAGATTTATTTTATACAGCAATGCTTCAGCAGTGATTTTGGTTCTTTATCCTTTTATTGCCAGTAAAACACACCTCACAGCTCTGGTAGAAACTGCCCCCAACCCTCTGCTGTCACAGCCGGTGGACATTTTGGCCAGTCAGTGAGCGAAGTGAATTCTTTGTCTGAATGCCTTTGAACACACAGCTTTTTTTTCTTTTTTTTTTTTTTCTCCAGTGGCTTATATGCACAATACATCTTCAGATGTAGCTGGGATCACAACCTTCCATCTTTAGGCACGTTGCATCAGGGCTCACATCGACATTCAAAAGCTACTCGGTAATGTACTGACTGAGCAGAGAAGACGAATTAGTGTTGCTTAAATGAAAAATACTGTATATTTTCCTCGGTTGACAAATGGGCTATTTGCCTATTCACCCTACGGACATTTAAGAGGGCGCAAGACCTGCGTTCTTATGTTTTCCTACTTCAGGTGAACTACGATGTTTAACACGGTACCGGTGCAGATATTTAATGCCCTTTGGCACATTCTTATTGGGTAAATGTTGTTGTCAAGGCCGTCAGGCAGATACAAAATGTAATAATCCAAGAGTGAAGCTGTATTGCAAACAAATTCTCAGAGCTACCGTTGGGTGGAAAAGATGGCGGCGTCGGCCGCTCTTTATTCATCCGTGGAGCTTCTCTTTAAAAACTCTTCGCAGTGGAACGACGTGTCCGCAGCTCGATGTCGTTCAGGACGCGTCCTCCGACTGAACGACGGCCCACGTCCATTTACGATTTCTAAAAACCGGTCACGCCTCATCGTGTAAATGAGAACGTCACCATTTCCTTTGATGTGTAAGGTTTACTGGTCTGTTCTCCCACCTACCACTGATTAATAGTGACACAGTGACTTTGGTAATTGTTTTCTCGCCTTAATTGATCTCTTTGGTCATGTAAAAGCAACAACTATTTATACCCCTGTGCAGGGCCTCTTTGAAATATGTTACACGTACTTTTTTTTGTGACGTCTTAAAAATGTGACATGTATCCATTTATTTATAAATGCCTTTACTCTGTTGTACATTGTTAATAAGACCTTCAGAAAATGTGCTGTTTTGGTTCCTTTTTTGGGACAAACACACACACACACACTTTTAATGTTTTTCAGACATGATCCGTGTCTTGTTTGTTATAGGGACAAAGGTACTTCAAAAAGAATTATTGTGAAAGGATTTATTGTTATCGTATGACACGTTACATAAATTAAAAACGTGGGACCACTGAAGCGTTTCCATGTAAAACTCCCTTTCCCTCGAAGAGGTCCATTGCGCAAAGCAAGTAGAGAATACAAACAGATTTTTTTTTTAACATTTACACAAATATTCCAAAATACTCTCAAGGTTTTCTTTTTAAAATCAGCTAAACTCTTCTGTTCTTTCACAACCTCAGCTCTTCAAAGTGTAAGTGCATACGGACGACAGATCTTTACTTCTGAGGCATGCAGATTGGCAAAAAAAAAAAAAAAATTAGAAAAGATAAAAGATGCGGAAACCGTCGGCTTGGATTCTTCTGGTCATAAATTCAGCGCTTCGGCCACTTTTCTCTCTTCAGGAATACCATTTACCTAAAAATAGATACAAGTTGAGAACATCAAAATAAAACACCTGTTTTAATGTTCCGTTTAGCTGAAGAGATGGAACTAAAATTACACCACGGGCAAAAAAAAATAAAAACCGCGTACAAATGCAACATGAATTCTCTTGAATTTATAAACCGCGGCACCTACCTCCAGCCTTCGAAATGTTGACATGACATAATTTTCTCCTTTGTTAGCAGTGAACAGAGAGAGCAGTGGGTTAGTGCATCATGCAGCTGTTCGCCGTGCTCACAGGAGGGCGCTCTCGCGCCAACATCACAATTAGCCCTTCTCACGCGGGAGTCCACAGACCGGGTCTGGACGCTCGCATCGTTTACAGTGAAGCAGAAGGGACAGACTGATGTTGTGAGCAACACGGACGGGTAACTATGAAGCAAAGTTTTTTTTTTTTTTTAATATGCATTCATATTATTGCCGCTGCAGTCGATGCATTGAAGGTCGTGAGATGTGATGACGCGTCGAGTGAATTGTAATTCATTTTACAGCGATGGTAATGTACTTAAACCTGCAGGGAAACAGGAGACACCCTAATGAACGTTACACAGGGAAACAATATGTTTATAGTTACGTGAAGTAGAAGCACTGTAGCGTGTAAGACACGCAGCTATCCTGTATGGCGGGGCTCTCCAACCTTTTTTTTTTTTTTTTTTTTTTTTTACTCCGAGAGCTACTTTGACCAGATGTCCCGAGAGCTTCGTTCCGTAACGTTCACGTAGCTGAGCTCCACCCAAACCAGCTGAATATGCTTCTCTTATGTGAAAAAGAACAACTCGATACTCTTCACGCACATTTCATATCACATCAGCCTGTGCATGTTTTATTCTGGATGCATTTTGTTTTACCTTTTCAATCGAGGGGAGGGGTATTTTCTGTATCTGCAATGTTCCCTGAATTCCTACTGCAGTGCACGCGACTCGTGTGTTGGTTTGAAAAGTGTCAAAGTGTTGTAATAAGATTTAACCAGGCAGATCCAGTTTGAGCTTCAATTGGGACCCGCCTCCCTTCCTGAAAGAAACGCGTCCAAGTCAAAAGATTTTTTTTTTAATAAAAAAAAAATAAAAAAAAATTCACGAGCACCCGTTTCTTTCCATTCTCTGCTGCGTTTTACAGGCGTGTTGCAGGTTGCACTTTCTGTCCTCTGATCTCTGTGTGTGTCCACTCAGGGGTGGAGCTTAACCTCTGCTGCACTGACACATAAATAGATCAAAAATGCTGAAATGGTTCGCCAAATATATCCGGGCGGGCCCGCCCAAGTAAGTCTATGTATGAGAAACACTGCCTATTGTTTGAACCTTCTGTAAACTACTCGGAACCGGGTCAAAGGCTACCGGTAGTTCCCCTGCTGTACGGGGACACTATGCCGTGAGTGTTTTACACAAAACATATCAATCCTGGAGCTCCCGCTTTACTTAAATGTTGTTCTGGCATCTACTCCTGCGTGCGGCAGCAGCTTCATTTGTTAAGTTACATCCTGTATTACACATGCAGATTGCTCGACTGCTATAGAAAAACTGAAGGAAACACTAACCTGATGGCCGTTGCTGTGGTATCGTGATCTGGTTTTGCAGATTCCTGTAATATAAACAAAATGATATGGTGAACACGCGTTCAAATACAAGAGCAATACTGCAACGTGAAAGCGTGTTGTTCTTCCATCAACACATTTTTCGAGCCCGTTCGGAGAAATCACGGGACAGCTTGAACCTTTAAGCTGCAGTCGCATTTTCTGAAGGTCTGACTTAGTTTCTGCAGCTTTAGCTGCAAACCTGGCACGTTTACAAAGAGCTGAAACAAGATTAAACCACGACGGTGTTGTCTCGACTTAAACTATAGCCTCATCTGTGTTTGCTGATGAAGCATGTGTGGTTTCATGTGCGACCTCGTGTGAGTGACTGCTTTATTCATCCACGTTGTCCGATGCGCATTTCCTCACACCAAATCTCCCAACTCACGCCTGTGTCTGCATGAGGGGCATGCTGGTGGTCTCGTAGTTGTCGGGGTGGATGGGCGGCACCACCTCGCCGCTGACTGGGTTGAAGACTGGCAGGGTGGAGAGGGGCCAGGAGATCTCGCGGTTCTTCGACATGCTGCGCAGCTCCTTGGTGGACTTCTGGATGGAGCTGTGGTGAACCAGCTGGATGCTGGGGAAGGGGAGAAGCAGCGAGGTTGTAATGCCGCATGTTTTGGTGTCGCGGGCGGCATTCACTCGCCAAAGCTTATTGATCCTGTGTATCTATGAGAAGATCTGCACTTAGTACATGCATGCTACAACAGAAACATAACATCCACCCTCTCCTACTGCTGTGATGTCTTTCACTTCAGCTTGCAGAATATGTTGTTAACCTATAAGATTGTGTTATGTCGAACTTCGAACAGCACTGTCTCCCTACGGCTGGTCATTACATTTTTTTTTTTTTTTCAGCAGCCCACTGGATGAATGGATGTCAACACACGTATGAGCATATGAATGGATATGAAACAGCCATCGGTGACAACAGAATACGACAAAATTGCAAACCAAAGAGAGAGGAGGGAACGGAAACAGACCCAAAATAAAGAAGAACACAGGAGAGGTAAAACACTTACTCTGGTGTTTGCATGTTTCTTTTTTCCCTAGAAACAAAACAAAATGGATGAATTAAATACTAATATTAATAGTTAAAGCAACATCTACACACAAGTGAAGGGTGAAAACAGGGTGGAGGTGGTGAGGAACATTGAGTGAACGAGGGGGCACGTCTCTCCCAGCCTGTAAATGATCAAAGGATGCACCATGGGTGAATGAGCATGAATGTAATGCTTCAAAACATCAACATGTACATGAAAACAGTAACGAAAACCTGTGACAGATAGCGATGAGGAACTTAACATAAATGGACCATACAACTGGATGGTAATGACAAGCTGCAGTTCCAGTCCAGATTTCCACTCTTATTTGATTGTCCTGCAGCTAACTGAGCCCTTCACTGTCATTTCTGTCTCTCATCTGGTTCTCATACACTTTAGTAACACTTTCACTGCTTTCGTCAAATGTTTTTTTTTTTTGGGGTGTTTGGTGCAATATTTGCATAAAATATAAGACCAAGCACACTTACACCCCTTCCCGTCTGCAGCACATAGAGTAGCCGAGGATGAAGAAGAGGACAACAGCCACGGCAGACGGTACGGCCAGCGTGACCAGGAAGTCGGAAACGTAGTCCCGGCTCTTCAGAGACTCGGATGGGGGGTTGTACTCCCCAAATTCAGGCAGGATCCCCGTGCCTGGGTCTGGACGGGTAATGTAAACCGGGACTACTTTGTTGATGTCAACCTAAAGAAACGAGTAAGAGTTAATACCGGACGTGTAGATAGAGCAGATACACTGTGATTAAAGTGCAGTATTTCTCAAAAGACAGTATTTAATCAAAACATAAGAGTTGTGCACTTGTTCTCTTCTTGCCTTATTATTAAAACCTGTATTTTTTTTTTTTTAGTCCATGGCAATCTGCACGGGAGAATCCTCACCAGAGAAATCTTACACCAGTCGATGTGAAACTGAGCTCTGAATTTCTTGTCACAGCTGATGGCAGGCTCCATCTCCTGACTGCAGCGCAGCTGGTTATGTGGGCTTTCCACCTCCCGCAAGCACGACGAGAAGGGAACATCAGCACCGACCATCACATAAACACTGGAGAGAGGAGGAGACAGTGAGACACAAGGTATGAGAAAAAGGTAAGGAAAGAAGTAAAACCATTTGAGGAATTGTCTGAGAAAATATCAACATTTGAAAAGCTGACATTTAGCAATAACTTCCCATAGATTTACCCATCAAATTGTACAATTCAAAAGTACTGGGGCGTGGTCAGCTTCCTGGGCTTGAAGGCCAGGTGCTAAAGGGTTGGAACAAAGATTTAAAAAATGGCAGATTTTAGTCATTTCTTGGTATTTTGACGTTTGGAAAGGCTTTGAATGGGCAACCAAGGTTCCTAAATGTCAGAAAGTGCCATTTTGAAATTTCACTATAGTTCAAGTTGAACATTTTGAACTTTTCTGCCTTATTTGGGAACTTTTCTGCCACTCCAGTTAACAACTGGGAAAGCTGATTCCCCCCCCCCCCATTTAAAAGATTTCCAAAGGAGAGATTTTTAGACATTTCCTAATATTTTGCCATTTGGAAATACTTTCAATGGGGTGACCAAGATTCCTAATTATTAACTTGAGTGGCAGAACAGTTCTCAATTGGCACATCAATGAATCACTAAAATCTGCCATTTGAAAGATCTTGAAATGGGGTGATCTGGTTTCTTAGTTGCCATCCCCCCCAAACCGAAGAGTATTTATTGACGTATTGGTATGAAATAGATAAATGTCCCAGAATAGGGGCTGCAGTACAAGGCTGACGGGGTTCCATATTTGACAGACACCCCATGAAAAAAAGTCAGCTACCCAGAGGGACTATGGAGTCTTCATGTGCTAAATCCAGGATCCAACATTGGACATGTGGTTGAAACCTTTGGCCCATTCAGTCCATTGCATGAAAAAATATGGGCATTTAAAATGGTGCATTGCGGGTACAACGCCCCAACTTCACCCACTTGGTCTGGATTATGGCCAGAATGGCAGTTTTATGCCCGATCCGTCATCCTGGCGGAAACGACATGTTAGAAAGGTCGACATTCGGTCAGTTACAATCCTGTTTGGTTACTAAAAATGTCAGAAGTGTTTCCGTGGAAGTGGAAAAAGTTTCCGAGAGGAGAGGAGAGGAGAGAGGGAGTCTCATTTTACATGGTTGTGCTGAGCCTTGTAGAAGTCTGAGCATTTCTCCTCCACTCAGTGTTCTCCTCGATGCTTTCATCTTCCAAAACGTCAGCATGAATTTTTGATGCACAACTTATGGCAGTATATGTGGGCTATTCCCCTGTGAACTAAACGAACTGACAGTGTCTGTCGGCGCTGACGGCCAAGTGTATTCATCTAATTCACAGCGAAATAAGGATCCCAAAGAACCCAATTAAATAAAATGTCAGCATGGTGTGAGTGAGCTGAAAAAAAAAAATCACCACAATTTGTTTGACTTAGAGAGGTGAAGGGGTCGCTCAGAGACATTCTGCAAGACTGTTAGACTTCATGTAGTTTGTGTAAACCACATGAACTTAAGTTATTAAAAGCAACATTTTGTAAAAGCAGATGAGGAATCCAGTTAAACTAAGAAAACAAATACTTAAATTAGCTGTAACTAGAGAAGGTTCCCTAAACAGTGAATACTCAAAGGGCCGGATTTACTAAGATCTCAAATAAAGGGTACTAAATTGCGTGTTCCTTCCAAAAGTTAGCAAATTTGGCGTCTTTGAAATGCGTGTATTTAAATGAGGGGTTTGTGTGTGTTAAAGTCATTCCAGCAATGGGAAAACAGAGCGACAGCAAAAGGAAAAGGAAATCTAATCCCATTGAAATTAACAAATATAAATTTAACAAGAAAAAAACGCATTCTCGGAGATTATCAGCAAGAAAGTCAATACTGCGGGGAAAACAAAAAGGCGGAGAAAAAAAAAAAAGGCTTAATAATAAAACGTCTGCAAATAAAAGAGGAGGGACGGTGGATGAGATCCTCTAACAAACACCGATCAGCAGGTCCAGATCTTTCTGTGATGAGCAGGTGGCTTTTCATTCAGTGCCTCGCGAGTGCTCGTGAACCTGATGAAGCTACCTGTGAATTCTGCGGGAGACATTCAGGACCTGTGACAGCACACCTGAATATCTGGACTGGACGGGACGTCCAAGCAGCGATACGCTGGAATGACCCAGAGGAAAGTAAATGCTGAGTCGTAAGAAGTTTTTTTAATTGCTGGTATTTCGTGGCTCCTCCTTGTTGTTGGCTGTCAATCATCATTCATTCGATTCAATAACTCAGAAATGTCATCGCTGGACAGACGATATGTCTGAATCATTTTTCCCTCCGTCATCTCATAAATGTTTAAACGTGTGTAAAATCACATTCTCTAAGTATTTTTTTGCTTTCCTGCGTCTCCTTCTCGCCACAATAAGAGCAGCCGTCTCTCCAGATTTCAGTCGTACTAAAATACACACGCAATCACTTCTCCTATTTCTACTTTCAGGTTTAGTAAATATCGCTGCGGGTGCTAAATTTCTGTATTTGCAGTTCCCCTCCCAGTGTTTTGCACCTTCAAGCAGAAATAACCAATATTACATATGCATGCAGGCAAACACGCAAAATGGACAACGTGTGTTAAATGACACATTTGAAAGAAGCAATCCTCACTGCACGTCGTCAGTAGAGCTGCTTGGACATTTGTTTGCGGGCGGTGTGGAGTTTGCACGTGATCTTACACACGGAAACCTTTAGTGAATCAGGTCCAAAGTATTCACAACTCTTAAATGCGATCCAGGTCGAGATCCTCACCCTTCTTTTAGGTTGTTGATGGGCAGAGGCACACGACCACCACGGTCCAGTGCCGAGGTAATGTTGATAGCATTGAGCCGCTCGGGCTGCCATACGTTCTTCACAGCTCCCAGGAAGTCCCCCAGCACCTCGCTGGCCAGCATCTCCTCCACATTCATGTTTCTGATGTAAAACTCTGCTTGATAAGGCAGAGGAAACTCTGTGCACACAGATGGAGAGACGGTCAGAAAAGATTATTTGAAAAAAAAAAAAAAAAAAAAGCTGAAAGGCAGGAGGATGGGGTTGGTATGAAGAAAAGTAACCCATTAAATCCAAAACCGCAAGAGAAGAGGAATGATGCAGTGGAGCTCTGCTGGCATCATTGTTACTGTATTACTGCTGCATAGGTGACACTGATTTCACCAGTCGGTTCAGCAGACCGATGTGCGTCGGCTCTGCTCTGTTATGACTCGGCCTCCCCCTGAAGCCAGATGGCAGGTGACATCACAGCATAGGGAGAGCGATGTCACGTTAGCTCTGCAAACAGCTGCTGCGCGTTCCCCCCTCCCGACTCACTTCGTATTGTAATGTATGCACCGTGACTGGTCAACAAGCCAGCGAGCAAACATACAGATGCACAGATGTGAAGTGTGGTTATAGGGCTGAAAGAGAACGGCTGCCTTCCACGGAAATACTGTCATAACTCCAACGTACCGATACCGGGCTGTGATTTTACTATAGATAGAAGATATTGTTTTGAAATGTTGTGATTTATCAGAGCTAATTTGAAGGATGAGAGACGGGTGCACGACAATAACTGATTTTGACAGTTGACAGAATAGCACCACCACAAGGGCCATTTAGCGTCCGTTCTTGAGCTTTTGATCATATCATATAATCTTTATAAGCAGATGCAGTTTCTAAAATTGTCAACTTTTCAAAAAATCTGATGAAACAAACCTGCTGAGATCATGTCGTATGACTGAAAGCTCCAGAACAGCTACTAAATGGACCTCTGGCTGAGATTACTCAACTGCTGCTTCCAGGGCCAAGAATAGAATTTAAAATCATATACAACATTGTTTTTCTTCAGATATAGATTGAAAATGATCAAAGAAAACATTTTCTCTTGAGAAAAGCCCATACCACAGTACAAGTACCAAATGTGCCCTCAGATTTAATCAGGGAAGTTGCACAGTCTGATCTCGGTTAGCTGTAAGCTCTCGTACTGGCCCCTCTTACCTTCTGTACCCATGATGTTTATGACCAAGTTGTGCCGTGCTGTCTCAAAAGTGCGTCTGTTGTAGGCGGTAATCTGCAACATACAGGGGTGAAAGTTGAAACCCAGATCAGTGCAGCTTAAATGGCAGCAGCTCTCTGGACGAAGCTGAGCTAGATGCACAACGTAGGTTCTGTTCCCAGCTGAGGCGCCGCATAGAGGCGCATGTTCCCCGTTGGAAATATTAAGCCTTTTGGGAAAAGAATTTCTACAGTAGCTTATGGGGGACAAAGACAGCATAAAAAAAACATGATGGAATTTAACTCTGAAGACTTTGAGCGTAACATTGTACTGTGCTACAACTAAATGCATACAAATCAGCTGGACTCCGTAAAATCACTTCAAATGCGGTGCGTCTCCATTACCGTGATGGCACAGACTGCGTATGTGTGAGAATTTCTTCCATTCACATAATTAAACTGAACTGATTCTTTCAATGAAATGTTATGTTTTTAGATTTATTTTTGGGGCTTTTTTTTTTTTGCTTTATTTGATAAGAGACGGTGAGAGACAGAGAGGAAATGGGGGGGGGGGGAGAGGGAGAGGGAGAGAGAGAGAGAAGGGGAATGACATGCAATAAATGCCTGCCAAGTGTGGGAATCAAACCGGGCACTCGCTGCTCAGAGCAAATGTGCCCTCACCACTCAGCAATCAGGTCACCCCTTCATTAAATATTTTAATTGTATTCGAAACATTTTCACCCTAAAAGCAGCTTCTCTTCCTTGACATAATGAGCATCACTGCAAATGGCTTCACTCTTTCCACTTTGACAGTGGTCCAGCCACCCACCTCTATGACAGTGGGCTTGCCAACATGCTGTGCAGTGGGGGAACCGTAGAGCACTCCATCACTATGTGGAGTCCTCTGGATGTAGCGCAGCCAGCCTGGCCTGTCGGGGTAACCCATCAGGTTGGTGTTGAAAGTGATCGGGTCACTGCTGGCATCACCTGTAGACAGAGCAGTTTAACAAGGGACCCGGTGATTTGTTATGGGTCAGCACCGATTCGAAAATGTGCATTTAGACCCATTGGCTGAATTTCAAATGTGTTGCCAATAGTAACGAAGCATGTCCTTCTAGTGACTTAGGATGAATAGACAATGCACTGTGGAATTTAAACCATGATTGTACCATTAACTACCTCCTCAAATAATTTGACGTCATTTACATAATTCAACATATCATTAACACGATGTTAAAGTGCAGAACATGTATATGTGATGGTTTTATACCTGATTTGGGGTAAGGAGGAAACTCTCCTTTGAAGTACTCTCTCTCCAGAACGTGAACAAACAGCACTCCCGCAGACGGGTAGACGTTCCGGTCTGCGTGGGACCTCGACAAAATGGTGACCACTGAAACACAGATTTCAAACACATTGAAAATGAGTTCTTGATAGCGGCTCACTTTCTATTCAGTGTGTATGTTATTCATCATTAATGACCTGCCAGCAGCGCTGAGTGGAGAAGAAGAGAAGACGTTAAGCTGCTTCATACTTTAAATCTATAGTATTAGCACCAACAGATTTGTCTACTTCTTGCCTGGCAACCGCATTCTTAAGAAAGTAAAAACTTTACATAATAATGAAGTCGAGGAAACGTCCAAGTTTGGAGAGGAAAAAAAAAAAAATCGAATTATTAGCTGCAGGAAAGACTACAAAAGGGCAAGCTGCTAAACAAAACCAGTCAAATTCAGGGGCAAGGAGCTGAGGTACTGTGAGTTAAAGCAGCAGTAATGAGTCATTCAGACTGTACTGGGCTCGTTTTATGCCCTCCCTCCTCTCTGTCTCTATTATGCTCTCTGTTTAGGCCCACTCCATTGCAAACACAAACATTTACTCTTTATTTGTGCAGGGCATCACTGGGAAAATGGCAGTTTGTTAACAAAAGAGGAGGAGGTGAATCCCCCCCCCCCCCCTCTCACTCCCTCCTTTTGTGTCTTTCACTATTTCCCTCTCCTTTGCTTCTTCTTTCACTTCTCCAACCTATCAGCATTTTTTTCTTCTCACCCCCCCCCCCCCCTTATCTTTCCCACAGTGGGTGGGAACTCAATTTTTAATCACCATGGGAGATTGAGAGTGTACAAGGAAGAAAAGGGGGAGGAGGAGGGGAGCGACGGGCAGCTGGAGATTTGTGCTATGAAGTGCAAAAGAGGGAGAAAAAGAAAGTTTGAACTGTTCGCTCCTGCAGACACACAACTCCAGACACATTAAGCAGCTCGGCGAGAGCCCGGGAAAGCTCGGTGTGTAAATGTGGCTTCCTCCTGCAAAATGTCACAGATTTTTTACCTTCTTTTTAATTTTCTCATTAGCACCTACCCCCGCGTATACTAACATTACTACGACATGCCTCATAACATAAAGTGCTTCTGCACTGCGTGCCCTCCGCTTGATCGGAAGCTGATTTCCACTGGAGAGAGTAACAGGGCAGGATTTACTTTTCAATCAGCACGAGATTTTTTTTTGGCTGCTGTCTGTTACCAGGGTTCACAAAGGGGTTAAAGAAGATTAGGTGGCACAGTTGGCTGCAGATTATTAAGAAAATTAACATCAATAAAGTCAAATTGCCTAGCTGCAATCTAAGTACACTGATGATCAGCTGGCAGGATAGTTATTAAAACGAGCCCCATGTGTATGTTAAACTGGAGCAAGCAACAGAGACGCTGAACTGGCCATATGTCTCATGTCCCCGAGGGCCCGGTCACAGCTAAGATACAATCAATAGCATTTAGCATCCGATAAATGTGGTGTTACTTGAATAACCTGAGGTTATATCCACCACAACTCTTTTCAGGGAACCACCTGAGCGTGACTAATACACACAATAGCTCTTCTGGCTGCAACTACTGCACCCCTGACATATAAGGATCCAGGTTATTCAGAGACCAAAAATAAAACTTCATTCAGTTTCAGCCGACCGCTCGCTCGGTGATGGCTTCAGTCGATCCGCAAATCCGTCTCTGAATGCACACCCTCGTATTGTATTATCTGACCCGTTGGGCCTCAGCAGTTCTTGGCCACTCAAAAGACCACTTTCAGACATGCGCGGTCAAGATCAAATAACGGCTCTTCTGCTCTAATCAGAGACCGACTGGATGTGGTGCAAACATTTGTGACAGGTTAAGAGATGAGACGTGCAGCACATTCGAGTGAGCCCAGATGGCCTCCTAATAGTCTGAGGATTAAGAAGTAACCTACAGGATCTGAAATGTGTTTTAGCCTATTAAATCTTTTACTTAGAAACAAATATTTAGACCAAACAAACAACTCCAGCAAACTTATGTTAGTCAGTCGAGCTTTTAGGCTTCTTTCGCACTGTTTCACCATCACCTTCGATTGTAGTCTCTTCCAATTAGAGAGCAGGTGGTGTAAGTAAAGATCAGTAACTAACCCACACTAAGGCTCTGCTAACAGCATCAGATCTGCTTATTTGTGGCAGGATGACTGACTGCCAGGCCTTCTTGAGATGATGAGGTGCAATTCTCCCACTGCACACACAATACATCACCAATTAAAGGTTAATACTAAACTGTCCACTGCAGACTAACCTGTTGGACTCAGTATAGACAGACAAAGACATGCATGTTCATACATATAAAAACGTTCCTGACAATCAGGGTCACATGCACACTAAAATATATATTTTTTTTATAAATTGTACATAATCTTACACACAACTTCTGAAACGGGTGCAACAGGCCTGTAAACACCATGTAGCTCACTAACAGGTCTTGGGGGGTGGTTGAAATAGCTAACCAGATTTTATGCTTTTCGAGGCCGACCTTAGACTGGCTGAAGTATCAGGAGTGATGCCTGAGGTAAAACTGCCTTCGGCATCACGAAGAAAAATAAACCAGCCTTCTCCCTGTAATGACTCCAGCTAACTGAGGCAAAGACAAGGGAAGGGTGTCCTTTAGTTCTGTTGAGTCAGCTTCGTATGCGCATGTAGTCTAGGTCAGGAGGATTGCATGTGCTTCTTTGGTGTTTATCGGGGAAGCACCGACAACAAGGATTGCTTCTGTTTGGGACGAGGGTTTGGTAAGCTGCCCGTGATGAGTTTGAGCCTCTAAACTCAGACCTGGAAGTGAAAGTAGTCGGCGTCACATCATGCAGAAGGCGAGGGCTGAGGACGAGGGCAGACACAAAACAAACAGCTCGATCTTCCAGCACTTCATAAAAGGTAAGCTAATCATTGATTTATCGAAAAGGAGTGTTGAAAAGTTGTTTTTTTTAATGATTGCTGTTGTTTGTTTTTTTTATCATAAAAACCAGAAGAAATATAACTTTTCTCTAATAGGTCATGATTTAGGATACATAATACTTCCAGCAAGAGGGAGGTTTAGACGAGATTTAAGTGCAGCAAACTGCTTTTACAGCAAACAAAAAGTGGGCCAAGTGTGAGGGGACAGCACACAACTCAAAACAATAATGCCAGTATTAATGGGGAACCAGCTGAGCGTGTCACCGGGTTATGACAGAGGGGAGGGGACAGCGGGTCCACACATGAAGCGCACCACTGCACACACCCACTCACCCACTCACCGTCTCTGTACAAGGCTGTTCTCTGCTTCAAGGCCACAGATTGCCCCGTATGGACATTTTTCTCATGTAAAGCACCATGTTTCGTATCATAGGCATGCACAACGTAAACTATTGGATCAATGAAAAAAATAAAATAAAGCATGAATGGAACAAGTGTGCGTTTTAAAAGCAATTTCAACAATACACCCAGCTGCTAGTTTTTCAAGTACATGAAGCTAAATCGAATTCAGTCTATTACAGCAGTCCTCAAACGAACCTTCATGAAGGTTATAATGTTCTGATGTCATTCAAACTATTTTTATCTAAATTTATGGTCATACTGGTGGCTTTACGACTGAATTGTCCTGAGGGGGTGTTTCTAATATTTAATTTACCCTCGGTCATATAAACAACGTGGACAAAATATCTAGTGCAGTTTAATCCAACTGCACCAAAAGTGTATTCGCATCCAACCTGAACACTGCTTGTCTTGTGTTTTGTTATGAACCTGGAGACAGTAAGAAACCTGCTCTGGATGGCCTCCGACGTCTGCAAGGTTAATAATTTAGCAGAAAATCATAAATGTATTTTGACCCTGGAGTAATGTTTCTCACTTTTTTGTTGTTAGTTACGACTCTAGCAGCAGTGCCATAAACTTCTGTTCGGTTTCTGTTTGACTGGATTTTTATTGAAGCCTGTGAAGACATTATTACGGTAGTCGATTCTAAGATAAAAGTAGAAGTACATAGATTACTGGATTAATCCATTCATCAGCAATTACTTTGATGAACTGCTTTAGACATTTATCAAGCAGACATGTCAAACATTTATTGGGAACAACCTCTGATGTGGAGATGTGACGCTTTTCTTTGTCATACATGACAGCAAACTGAATGTTCTTGGATTTTGATCTATTGGTCAAATAAACCAATCCATGAATATCTCTTTTTTTTTTTTTTTTTTTTGGTGAGCTGTGTGACATGATAATGATCACTGTTTATCAGACATTTTATAGACCCGACAAGTAATGAATTAGTCAATTAAATAACGTGCATTTAATGCTGCTAGATTCCTGGACTGGTCTATTTTCTGAAACATTAGGAATCAAAGAGGAACACTGACTGAACAAAAACCTTCATGGAGGTGGGATTTATCTGCAGGGATGTTACGTGAGACTGAATCGGTTTTCAGATACGTGTACCTAATAAACCGGCGGCAATGCGTGCGCCAGTGATAAGCAGCTGCAACACACGGGCTGCTGTCACTGTGCAGACTTCGCATTGAGTATTATAACGAGGTTTCACCTATTCTCCACACGCAGTTAATGGACAGCTTCAGCTGCCACGCATAACACAATGAGGCATTCGCCTGATCTACTTCAACGCATTAAACGTGGACCAGCAAGGCAAACGTAAACAGCGTTATTACACTTCGTTTAAAACGTAAGATGCTACAGAAAACACATCGTGATCCACTCCATTCGTCTACTACGGGTTGCCATCTTTCCTCGTCTGCTCCTCAGCCTCCTGGAGAAAAAAAAACAAAAAAACGAGCAGAGAGGCTAAACAAGCAGAGAGCTAACTAGCCGGCTAAGTAGCGTGGACACCTCATCCAGGGCACAACGCGTGACAAATATCGACGTCCGTCGGTACGTACCCGAGCCCAACCACACCGCGACAGCCGCAGCGGACATGGTGCCTAACATCCTCGTAAATCTCACGCGGAAAGAAGATGTTGGTGTCTACTCGCCACCGGGTTTGACAGCCATGATAATAAGCATCCTGCAGCATTCCTCCCTCCTCCTCCTCCTCCTCCTCCTTTTCCTCCTCCTCCTCCTCCTCCTCCGGCTCGGCGGAGACAGCGCGTCTTCTCATTGGCTGAGCATCTGGATGGAAAAAGATGGTGGTCCCGTTAAAAAAAAAAAAAAGGGCAAAACATGATGTGAATCAGAATAGGAGCGCCACGCCTCGAGCAGATGTTTAGGTGTGGTGTTGGTCGAGGAGTTTAATTTAGTCTGCTGATCCAACACGAAGGGTGGCTCCCTGAGTATCTGTGGCTCTGGCTCCTCTTGACCTGAGGGATGTCACGTTGTAGGTCATATGACTATTGTCACGTTGTTGTCACTGTGTGATTCTCTCTTTTATTTTTCCTTACATTCCGCCGTTTTAGTGGCTTCACTGGTTTCCTCTGTGATCTTTCAGGTTGTCGATTCCTCGATAGTGCCTCCGTACTGTGGCTCGGGGCTCGTGAAACCAGACACCCTCCCTCACACAAAACACCCGCCATCACCTTACCGGGGCTTGACCTCCACTGCACAGCTGTAGAAGGGCAGGGGCACGTTTGGAAAGTCTGCACCAATCGGTCCGGACGTCCTGCTGAGACAGTCCTAGCAGACAGATGGTCATGTTTTGGCCCCTTGGCTTCCAGTCAGGTCTGCTGAAGGGCTTCAGGCCCCTTAATTCATTAATTAATTCACCCCTCTTGCTCCCTTTATATCAGCTACCGCTAAAGAGAGCACTTTGATCCTGCAGAACAGCCTTCCTAATTCTGGCCAGCACATTTAGTGGTCACTGCATGCTTGTTGTTGATAATTTCATATCTCAAACTGGATTCTTGGCTTCCTCTGTGGCGATAAACACGATGACATCCATCGTCTGTGTTCTGCAGTGCGTGGCTGTTTTCTTCTCTCACCCTCCCTTTTATCCTTTTAAGATTATTTTTAGGTTGCTTAGCAACATCTTCACATAACCTAGCCTGTGTTTGGACTGGGAATGGATGTATCACAACAATTACTAGGTCGTTGGCTGATGCATTGGAATTAAATCTAGTGAAGCCATGCATTTTAGCACGAGGCTAAGGTAGCGGCCAAATGTGTCTAATTTAATAGGCTACTGATTTAGACTCATTTTAATCCAGCACTTTCCTCGGCACGTAGTCAGCAGTAAAATTCAGTTTAAATTATTATTAATATGTTATAATTATTATTATTAATTTCAAATTTATTAAGAATATACATGCATTACTAAACTTGGATTAATATTTGATTAAACTATCATACGTTTTTCACAGAATGGTATCCAAATGTATTCATATTTACAGTTTGTCCTTACAAAGTACATATGTAAGCAACAATGCCATCTATTATAACACATCAGATTCAATTATATAACTCATGGCTGTTTGTAAAAAATAATCACACATCTGAGTGTTGACAAAGCCTCTTTTTTTTTTCCCAGTGTTCTATCACATGAATCTAGTCCTGTGCTTTAGCTGGTCTCTGTTAACTCTTGTGTGACCCAACCACCAAGACATTTTCAGACTGATCTAAAACAGGGCATAACAAACTGAATGGATTAACTGAGGAGAGAAACTGCTAATTTAAGAGATCATTACATTTGGCCCACTTAATTTTAATTTAGTCACGTGAAGGTGTGAGATAGAGTTATTGCCTAAATTTAATAGCCACTTGCAGGACCTTTTTTTTTTTTTTTTTTTTTTTTTTTTTTATTACATTTGATTGAACATTCAAATTGTTGCCCTGTAGACTGAATTATTGTCCAGCTGCACCGTGTATGTAACCTGATAAGTGGATGGAATTTTTTTTCATAATGGTCTATTTTCTCATTCCACTGATTTTGAATGACTGCGTTAAAAAAATGAAACCAAACTTTAATTTCTCTGACTGGACTCATCTCCTTAAAACCACGTCCTGGTCCTCACACCAGGCTTTGGGATCCCCTAATTTGAACACACATCAACACAGCCAGCCGGAGTGGTCCTTGACCCTCTCTACCCCACCCAAAGCTCATTGATGAAAAATAAACAGCCAGTGAAGTTACAGTTGCTATGTGTTGGTATTTATGCCAGACTGCAGCGCACTGAAACCCCCTCCGCGCAGCAGATTATCGGACCGAACCATTGCAGCACTTCAGGTTTTAACACCTGTCACATGAGGCTTTACATCTGCAAATCCTCCGGTTATCATTGCGGCTAAGTAAGTTTACTTCGCCACACTGCGGACGTATATCGGACGCTGCCGTCCTGCAAGTGCTGCCACAGTGCAGCTCTCAGCGAGATGAGCTGCCAAATTGCACCGACACCCCCATTGTGCGACTGGCAGCATCACCCACTGCCTGCAATGGCGTTGTAGCGGCTCTAGTATGTCCAAGCGTTTCTGAAGTGGCGATACCGTCCCCGGACTATTTACGAGCGACGGAGAGAAATGTTATTTTCGAAAGGTTTTTTTGCGACGAGAGCATCTGCATTTCAGACAAGTTTATCCTCTGGATTACAGTTATTTATATCAGGCGCCCAACGGAGCCGGAGCCGTGAATGTAAGTCTGACTCTTTTGTTTTTGTAACAGTGAAGCAACATCGCCGTGGTTTGTGGTTAACAGTTAACTTGGTCTTCCTGCGATCATTGAAGAAGGTCAATCATTTGTGTCCCGCCTCATGCAGAAATGTACCAGAGGAAACATGTAAATAAAAAAAAAAGATGTTAAACGGTAGCAGAGAGGGGGGGGAAAACCTGAGCTGTCATGTTGTGTGCGGTGTGGCTGATGTGCGCCTGTTTGTCTCATCCCACTGACAGTGTTAAAGCCTCAAATCTATTTCATCTTTCACCTCTAACATTATTGTCCTTATTTGCGTCCTGTGCAATGTCCTCCGAAGCAGCACAGGATGTTCCTCAACTTCAAAAGGATGCATGTTCTTGCACAAGGATTTCACATAGGTGTTAACATTGACCAGAAAGAGTCCAGCGTGGTGAATAATGAATAGTGAAGCAGGACATTTAGGTTTCAGTCACTGCTGATGTTGCTGCTGCATCTACACCATCCATTCTGTGGCACAACTTAGATTAATGGATTCTCTGTGTCCCAGATGAATGTTTCTTTATTGTGTCATATTTCATCTTCCTCCCTGTAGCACGCATTTCCAAACAGGATGAAACATTAATGGCTTTAGGTATGGAATATTTAACTACCCTGCTCTAACCCAGCCATTTTAATGGTGAGGAAAGGCCTTTCATTAAATGTATTTTTGCCTGCAGGATGGTAACAAATCACATCTTTGAGAGCATCCTGCAACATTTTTTCTATACAGTAAAGGTTGTAGCTCCCATGCATGGCTATGTTGGAGGGCTGATATTTAGAAGGAGCCAACATAATGCCAGTGACGGTTTAGAGAGCTGAGGGATGTCTTAGTCTACGAGGGTCACAGCTTATAGAAAACAGAGGGAGGTGGAGAGGCAGGGCGAAAAGAAAATCCACACAACAAATATGTCCATCAACATATAGCACCATTTTCAACAAAAAAAGAGTGCAAAACCTTTACACTGATGTCTATGGTAATTATTGATTTAAGAAGGTTAACAGCCCGGCAATGCTCAATACAGTGTCATCAGAGCGCTTTTAGAGTCCAATAATAGGCTTCCATAACTACAGTAGCACGCTTGTACCAAGAGCTTTTATATCCTACATCAGCATCTGCAATTCATTTGGCCCCCATGTTTCTGTAGAGTGTTTTTGATGTTGAAAATGATCTGTTTTGTGTTTTCGAGGTTTTCTATCACGCATCATTTAGATTCCAAAATGCCTCTATCTCAATAACGTCTCTTTTATCTCTGCAGGTGTGAATGGGTCTTGAGGAACTGTAACAGCAGCTGGATCAGATTGAGCAGTGCTGCAGTAGGTCAAACTAGACTCCTCGCTCCCAAGTTCTAATGAGGTCACGGCAATGCTGACATCCCCTCTGAATCCAAAGACCTCATCATGATGAAGACGGAGGCCTCGGGGGAGAGGACCAGCATCCGGAGTGCCTCCCCCCACCGCAATGCCTACCGGACTGAGTTTCAGGCCCTCAAGAAGGCCTTTGACCAGCCACGGATCGATGGAGACTCAAAGCCCAAAGACCTTGAGCGGGTGAAACAACCAAGGGGCCGCCAGTATGGTACCCATGTCAGTCGCATTAAGGACATGTTCATGCAAATGGGCTCAGAAAATACCACAGCTAAGGCCAAGGGTTGCGATGAGTCCTCGCCACAGAAGCTGGTGAAGCCCACCAACTTCATCAACAAGGCTGATGGATCAGTGATAAAACTCCAGCACTCCTTGTCATCTGAAAGGGTTGGAGGAGCTGGAGCAAAGTTCTCTGAAACCAGGAAGCTATTTGAACAGCAATCACGTGACCAGTCCCAGTCACCTGTCTTTTCATACGGACGGGATAAAAGGGGTTCCCATGAGCACCTTGATGACTGGCGAGGGACAAGGTCCAACAGAGGCAGTACAGACTCCTTGGACTCCCTGTGCTCCCGAACAGAGGCGTCCTCACCAACTGTCAGTCAACTCAGTGCTGTTTTTGAAAATGTCGACCACAACAACCAGGGCGCTCCCTGCAAAGGAGTCACCAGGCGAGCCCTCTACTCACCTGACGGATTCCACCGCCATGGAGGTGATCTCAGTGAGGATGATTCACGGCAATCTCCAGTTTGTGGAACCTACCGGAACAGGATAGGGGGCAAGTTACCCACTTCTTTGTCTTCTGAGGACCTCTTGAGCCCCAGTCTTGGGGCTGAAACCCCAGAACCACCACCAGAGGCTCCACAAGAGGAAGGAGCCCAAGAAATAGCTTGCAAGGTTACAGAGGGAGATGGACGGAGATTGTCTGGCGCCACCACCAATGGAAACCAGGTGAATGGGTCTTGTGAGGAAGAGGAGAAACCTTCAGACACGAGAAAACATATTGAGGATCTGGGGGTCTCCAAAGCCTCAAACCCTACTCATGGTGCTGTGATTACCGACAAAGCATTTGAAGATTCCACTCGTGAGCCACAGCCGACTCCAACTACACCATCTGGGGAAAGCCAAGAGGACAGGGACGCTTCAAAGGAAGTCAAGACCTCTGAATCTCCCAAGGACCAGATGGAAGAACCCGATGAGGAATACATTGGGAATGAGCGGGTGATTTTTAATGCAGATGGTGACGCCTGTTACCAGGGTTGGGGGGAAAGCTGCACGGATCCTGAGGATGACCTCTACGGTGATGACGATGAGGATATTGTCTACGACCCGGGCTCTGATCTGACTGAGATGCCTGGTCTGCCAGAAGAACACAAAGAGGACATCCCTCCAACGAGGAAGATTCGCTTCAGCACTGCTACCATTACGGTAAGCTGGATGCTGTACAAAAGTGTTGTGAAAGCCTAAATTGTTTAAACACCCTGAACACAATCCAACATAAAAGCCCTTGTGCAGCTCTCATCAAAAGTAGGTTAAAACAACAGAGAACCCTTTTTACGGGCTTGTATTTATAGTAACCGTTGAACCATTCATTGTGGTTAGCTTTGTTATTTGAACACACCTTTTTATGAGGTTAAATGATCCTGGTAAAATGATCTGACCTTAGTTATTTTTACCCCTCTAAGACCTTCTGCATTTTACATTTTCTTCTTTTGATACACTTAGTTGCTAAAATGTCAAATTATTTGTATTGTTTGTAGTTGTCGCTCTCTAATGGTAAAAGTTGTTGCTGTTTTGTGATGCAGAGCTTGAGGGTCAAAGCATCGCCTGCCGTGAATCTGACATCATCATGAGCAGAACATCTGTGCATGTGTTAGTCATGCTGGTTCTGCACCCACACAATTTTCACACAAGATGCTGTGTGTTTTTCATCATTCAATCTCATCTCTTGTTTTTTTTAAAATCAGGAAGCCATTGGTGAAACCGTTCGAAGAGGAGTTTTTGCACATTACAGTTTTAGAATCTGTTAAATATACTGAAGCCATAATGTGTGTGTTCAGTGCATAACCTTGTTGTGTTACACAGCAAGGTTACCTTAGGTTATTGATAGTGAATACATAGGTCTTTACTATCCATGCTGCTACATTTTTAAGAGGTAATTACAGCAAATATAGCTTCTGCTGTAGTTTTTGGTGATAATGACACATTTCCGCAAAGTTTCATCTTCCTGGTAACAAGTCAGCTTTTCAAGAGTGTTTTTTTCAGTGAACAGAGTTAACCATAGTATTTGTTGTATCTGCATTGGAATGTTTTGTTTCTGTTTTCATTGCTGAGTTGGACACAGTGCAGTCAGTGTTGTTTGTGGATTGGGGAGATGGATTTGGAAGATTATGGGAAATAGTTTTCAGTCTTTTATCCCCAAATTGAGTATATAGAATCAACAAGCTTAACGTTTTAAGTAGTAAACAACAGGCTTTACGTTGGCCTTTTCCTTTTTTTAATCTCTTTTATTTAATTTTGCCAGTGAAATACATTTTTATTTTTGAGAGTTTCAGCTTGATGACATACAAGCAGTGTTTGTGTTTTTGTATGGGAGGTAAATCTACTATGTGAAACACAGGCGTGGTCGAGAGGTTATGGATAATAGATCTAACCTGAGCTAACACAAACGTTCCACAGGTTGTGAATCAATCTTATTACCACGTCGTAACGAACCAGAACAATTAGCCCAGTTATTCTGAGGAAAAAACGTGATGTTAGCTCACTAATTACCCGGCGCTGTCTCTGCAAAGTGTGTCCTCCTGCTCTTTTCTCATTTCTTCCCTCTCAGGACCCACTGCACGTGCAAGGAAACACACCGATGCAAGCACAGATTTCCACAAGGGGTGTCTTCAAAATGAAATGTTAGCACTAATTTGATCATATTCTTGGATCATACTAATGATGGTTTATATCTAGTTGTTACATTATCTGGCATTAGCATAGCACTAAATGTGATATGTATGGATGTTTTGCCATCCCTAATACTATTTTATATATCAATTAAAAATACCTTCAAAATCTGATTTTGATCAATTTAAAAATGCCTAATTTGACATTCATGTTTTCAACTTTCATTTTCACTATGCGGTGAATGTGAACACTAAAAGCTTGTTGTCCCATTTAGGTTGAACGGGCAGAGAATATGCTCCTCTGTTGTTGTCTGTCGTTTCAAAGCTTCTGTTTTCTATGAAAAGGACTGACGCTCATTCATCATATGGAATATTCAAGTGAGACACCGCCCCCACCCCTACAGCGACGCACACGCACAATTAGACACGCACCCCTCCCACTTCTCCATCATACGCCCCTATCCTATCGGCTCACGAGGAACAAACAGGGTTCTGTCTTTTGTTCTTCATGCTATATAGTGAAAGACACAAAGCTTTTTTTCTCAGCCCTCAGCCCCGCACGAGTCCAGCTTGACCCCTGTGGGAGGAGACTGTAGAGGAGGTCTGCCCAAACAGCCGTCTTATAATCTAATACTTAACGCTCCCTCTTCTTTGTGTAACATTTCTGAGTCCTGCCCATCCTGTCCTGCAAAGCGGATAAATCAGCCCAACGTCCCAGCTTTGAAAGCTTAATTAATTTTGAAATCTTCGTGGTAGCTCCGAGGGAAAAAAAAATGACCCACTGCTGGCTTTTGGCGATGTTTTGTAAACATCTACACAGATTTCTGTTTGAGAAGAAAACAAGATTATCAAAGAAGCTGATTATTGTGATGACTTTTCTCGTACTGGGTTTAGAAATCTAGTTTTTGGCATCATTGTTCTGGGTCTGTTCTCCAGATCACCACTTCAGAATGAAATATCTCAACAACTATTGGACGATTGGCATGAAATTTGTTTCAGATATTCACATCTGCTTCAGGATAAACTTGAATAGCTTTTGTGAATCCCTGACTTAATAACAGAAAGAAAAACAAAATCTTTCAAATTGATTCATAGAGTTTCCTATTAGTCTCGGTTTTACTTTGTGTTTTTGGTCATCAGTAAATATTAACATGCTAGCATTACACCTGCTAGACATCATCATATTGGAATTGACAATGTGAGCAGGCTGATGTTAACATTTAGCTCAGGTTTGCTGTGCCTACAGTCAGTACAGCCCCACAGAGCTGCCTCCTTTACACTGTGGCTGTAACAGCCTCACTGACCCAGTGAAAAGTGACTGCTTGGAGCTCCAGAGGCTTCGGCAGCCTGCCTTCAAGACGCCACTGACCTACAGAGGAGAACCAGGCCTCATGTTCAGTCAGGCAGCTGGTTTTATCCTTGACATTTGTGCATCCAGTTTTGGTTATTCACGCTGTGGCATACAGATCAATGTGGTAGTATCAAAGTAGATTTACTTTTCTAGCGCACTTAATACATGCTGTAGTCAGAGTGTGTTCTGCTGTGACATTGAGAAGACATCGTGTGATCTGAATGTATCGCACACATTTCAGCCAGAGTTCAGTTCCTCTGTTTAATTCTCTCTTTTTTTAAAAATTTTTTTTATATCTTCTAGCCTGGATCATACTCATCCTCAAATTTTTTTTAACCATCTCTCACTTGTTGCTGATTTCTTTGCATGCACTGTGTTTTCTTTCCCTCTTTGTTAAACTGCACCTTCAGAGTTTGACAGAAAAGTCTTCCACCTCTTCAAGCTGTCTGCTTTGTCAGTCCTGTTTTCATCTCCTCTTCTCTACGTGAATGGCATTTACGTCACCTTTTAAATTACCCTTTTTGTGCCCGGAGAGCAACTGTGTTCATCATCAGTCGAGATGCACTGCAATATCTTAATAGAATTAAGCAGATGTGATGAGTGGAGCACCAGTTAAATGCCTTCTGAAGTGGCTGTATAATCAGGCCCCTCCACTCTGCATGCTGTCTGTTACTGGATCAAAGAGACTGGCATTTTGTCCATTACACTCTGCTGCTGCACCGTTACTGGACTGCTGAGTAGAGCCATGATCGATATGATAGATATGTGTCACTCCAGTTCTCTGTAGAGAAGGTTTTGTAGATACATTTTTATGGATGTCTTTTACTAGATGTTTTGACTGCTGTGTTGTTGTGCAGCGTAGAAGGGATGGTCGTGCGTGTCATTTTCTGTGGTGTGTCTTTCTTTTAATATTGAGACTATAGAAGTGTAGCTCCCTAGATTTGAACAGGATACGCTGTATGTACAGGATGATATGTCTTCACTGACTCATTTGCCTTCAACTGATGTGTTCATACTTGCAGATTAGATCCCACTGCAAACATTCAGTTACAAAAACAAGCTGCGCACATTTTCTCTGTGTACTTTTTGCCGAGTGCGTGTTTGCATCTCGGGCTGCGGTGTATGAAACCAATTCACAGACTCATCTTGCACTTTACTGGAGCATGAAAGAACATAAAGACAAAGTTGCTGATGCCGAAAAACAGACTAAAAACCACCTTGCATCCTCACGGTGCCGTTCCTCAGACTTTGTCAGGCATTAAGAGATGGTTATTTCTCTTGAGGATTTTGGAGCTCATTCATTTGCCCTTAATACAGCAGAAGACTGCAGAGGCTCCCAGCTTTGTGCCACAAGTCTGAGTTCTGGCCTTGCCATCCCTTATGTACATGACAGTTAATTCAACAATGTTATAGACACAGATAAACAGTAAACATTTGTGATTCCAAAAGCACCCTTATCTGGAGCATTACCTAATACAGTCTTTAAGGACCAGCTCAAATTAAAGGGCCTGTTGCCAAGAACTTTGCTTTCTGACCGTGTTTTCTGATAGAAAGGATTACTCTACTTTAGTTTGTCAGCCTGTGTGATGATATATGTGACAGCATTTCTTGATCTTTGGATCCAAGGCAGACATGGATTTTGCCAATGTTATTTGTAAATAGTATCTAAAGTCTGCAACAGCAGTGCTTCAGCTTAATCTCCTTCAGTATAGTCTTGTGTTGCAGTGGATGCTTTTTCAGCTTACAAATCTGTATTGCAGATGTATAATTTCTCCCTCTTCCAATCGATGAATGAGTCAGAGTCGACAAAAACACAACTCATAACAGGGTCACACTGAAAAACTCTGCTGTATTATTTCCATTATAGCACTTTATTGATCTGAATGTCTATCCTTCAGCCTCCAGTTCTTCCTGTGGCCTGAATACTAGAGTTTTCCCTCTGTGAGCTGGATGAAGCTGGCTGTCAACTTCTTCATTATGCAGTCTGTGTCGGGTTATAATGGGAGAGAACAGGGTTTTGTATGAAGAGAGTTCTAACTCTCTGTGACAGCAGCTATACACTATAACAGCTGACGTTTTGGTTCGACAGGAAAAAGCAGCAGCTGAGCGCAGTTAGACTGACAATCGGGTGTTCTGGCAAAGCCTCTTTTGGGAAGGCTCATGGAAGCTCTTGGCTCGTAACTAGTCTTGCAACAGTCTTGTGTGATGTTATGTAGGTATTTGCTCCCAATAGTCTGCATAAACAGCAGTGTTTTAAGATACTTTTCAGTCCACACTGTCCTATGAAATGTATTTTTTTGCAGCCAATGGAGAAACAAATCATCATGACTCCAAAGATTTTTCCTCCCTCTCTTATCTCTGACAGGTACAACTACTCTTTACTGTTGTGTATGTGTGTATTTGTGCATGTGTGTGTAGCTTAGTCACTCCATTATTAATGCAGTTGTGTTTTTGTTTGCTTGTTTCGGTGCCACCCGATCCTCCCCGGGGGATGCATTTTTAATGATCCGGGAAAGGTGAGATGTGCCTCGTGGTTTCTGAGGCTGGTCAGTTGCACCACAGCAGACTGTGTCAAGAACCATCATCCAAGCCCCCACCTACCCAATCTGGTCCCGTGCTAATGGCACAATCAGTGCAATGTCATTTTTTATTGCAGTAAAAAAACTGCACAGAACAGAGTCGACGTGACCAAATGTTCTCTGTGTTTGCTAAGCTTGTGTTTCGGAAGGTTCCTGCACTGTTACCATGACCTTGTTCATAGTGAGTCTGAATCCCAATTAAGGAGAACTCAAACGTTATCAAACACTATCAACCATTTTAGTCCTATTTAAGATAATTCTATGGATCTGTGCCACATTCACATTAGTCCAGATAACACTGAGTGGTTTGTAAAAATATGGTCCCACACTCTGCCAAATCATTATCGCAGCCTAATGAATTACATACCATAGCAAGTGGGCATGGTCTGTAACAAGCAACATGTTGTGTTACTTCTGATCCCTGCCTCCCACTCACTGTATATGCTAATTGTCTCCGCCCACTTATTTTTTAGCTGGCCCCTCTTTCTCCTCCCTCTCTCTGTGCATCTCTTGTCCTGTCGTTTGCCAGTGGCTTGGATGTTGGTGGGAGTCATGGCACCCAGTTGTATTGTACTGTAGACAATAGACTGAAATGCATTCTTGAGAGTAAAACACGAGCCTGCTACAGGAAAAAAAAATCACAGCTCTAAAATTAAATCTTTATTGCATTTCTAAGAGAACATTGTGACAGTGTTTTTTCCTTCAAAGATGTCCACAGTGTGTGTGTCTGCTCTGTATGCAGAAGCTCTATCTGAAGTTAAAAAAAATAAATGCTGACTTCTAAGATTGTGGCATCCCCTGTCAGTGTCACTTCCTCACATGAGGGGTGATGTGTGTCAAGAAGACAGACAGGGTGGCCTTGAATTGACTGTAAATTCCTGTATGTTCTCACTTCTCCTCTTGTATAAGCATATACTGAATAGTACTCTTCTTTCTCACTCGTCCCATCTCCAAATCTTTATATCTGCCAATCTCAGTCTGTTCCTGCAAGTTATTAATTAATTTCCATCATCGGTGACTGTCTCGTCCCCTCAGAATCCAAACACTTTCCTCAGCACCTGTCAGCTCTTCAGCCTGGTGGTGTGTGTGAATGTGTGTGTGTGTGTGTGAGTGTGAGTGTAAGTGTGTGTGTGTGTGTGTGTGTGTGTGTGTGTGTGTGTGTGTGTGTGTGTGTGTGTGTGTGTGTGTGTGTGTGTGTGTGTGTGTGGCCACAGGTAGAAGTAATGGAATGCAAATATTGCTGAGGTGTTGCAGCAGAGCAGCCTGTGTGTGTCTGTGTGTGTGTGTGCCAGGCTGTCGTTAATCCATTGCAGGGTTTGCTGGGCTTGTGCCACAGCAGTAGGAACATTTCTCCTGGGTTTTTCAGCCTGTTATTGCCCTGGGCAGCGTCCACTGTCTAGAAGGCGCAGGGCGGGTGACAGCGCTGGCACCAACACACCAAAGGCCTAGTTTAATACCATCAGAGGCTGCTCACCGGGAATGGGCGCCATGCCGTGCCATCTTAGGCAGGGACCCAGACAACCCTGGAGCAAATTACCCCCAGCCTCACCCGCTCCTCAGTTTATCTTTGTTTTTTTTCATTTTCCTTTCTTTATTTCTCTCTTATTGCCTATTTCACTCTTCAATAGCCTCTCTGTCTGCTGCTGCTCTAACCCATGAATCATACGAGTCATTCTGTTTCTCTCTTTTTCTTTGGATATTGTCTTCATTTTAATTTACTACTTCTCCACTCTCGCAACATCTTAAAGATTCCTGCATCTCCCCCAGCATCTCCTTTCTTTTGCTGTCGTTGTCCTAGTCCACCCTCTCTCCCTCTCATTTTACTTCCCCATCCTCTAATTCAATTTTTCTCCACGTTTTACTTTTTGTTCAGCTTTCCCTGCCTCTCTCCTCTCCGATGTCTCAGTATTAGCCTTTGGCCAATCCTCTGCCATCAGGGGAGCCATTGGACGAGCCCAGAAGCTATCCAGACAGACTGCCTGAGGTGGCTGCAGGGTGTCATTCAACAGCGAAGCCAGTGACTTTAATCTTTATTCTGCATGTATAATAGCTGAATCCATTTCTCACTTTTGTCCAAAGGCTGTGAGCTACCTTTTTAAGTTGGACTGACCATTAAGAGCAATATTTCGACGAAGATTTGATCAGTGGATTATCCACCCTACCTATTCAGCAGCACCACCTTTGTATGCATGCATCTGCAGACATGAACCTGCAGACATGATCCTGCAATGGGCTTTCAACTGACTGTAACTGACAGGACATACAGAGAAAACCTTCATGAAGACACACTCCTCTTGTTATCACTAAAATACCTGATTTACAGTTGCACCCTTTGCATGCACACAATTGCATACAAACACAAGGACAGAGGCTTTTCTGCTGAGAGAGGCCTCAGCTCCATTTAAGTCCGTGGTTTAACGTGTTCAGGAATCTGCAGGGTCACAGCATCTGCAACAGCATCCAAAGATCACAGCAAAGTCAGAGGAGTAGAAACAAACTCCTTCCATCCTTCTGCGAGGCCCAAAGATAAGATAATAAGAAAGCATGTCCAAGCAGAACCGCTGTCTGGTCTGCACTTAACTGTCAATACTTCTGTTGTTGGAGGTTTGTTAACTGACAAAATACAAAAATGTGTGTGTGTGTGTTTGGTGTCAGGGGTATTGATCAGTTTGTTGTGAAAATGATCAATGAGGACAAGAAAGGGAGGAGAAGAGATATGATTTGTGACAGTGAGGAATGGCAAAGTAATATAAGAGCAGAGGCAGTCATTATTGGACTTTACAGTTTGTATTTCTGTGTAAGCCTCTGTTCTTTATGTTTGTAAATGAGTTTATGAATGGATCAGACATTGAGAGGCTTGCTGTAAGATGATCAGTGCATTTAACTTTCTTACTGTAAACCATGTACAGAAGTTTTAGGGTTTAGATATTTTGGATTAAAATTATTTATCAAGAAATGTCCTAAAATGTCCTTAAATTTTGTACTTGGGATAAGCTTTTATGTTAATCCAAAATTGTGTGTTACGCTTAAAGGAAAGTGCAGGCAGTGTAGAAGAATATATTTACATGTAAATGGTTGCGTGTTGCGTTAAATCCTCCAAAAGACTGTTCAAATTCAATTCCAGAGAGACATCACATGGGGACACGGCCCATTATACTTCAGTCCACTTCCACTTTTAGTGGCTGTCCTTGTGGGAAGCCCATTCAATATATACTGAATTGCAATTGAGCATAATGACGGGCCTCGGTGCACACCGACTGTACATGACAGTGAAAACCTGTATATGTTTGTCATGGTGTGGTAATCAGAATATAGATTTCACACAGTTATTAACAGATAACGGTGGAGTGCTCTGACTCTGACTACTGTTTCAGGGATCAGTTTATTGGATTATGTGGGTCAACATACTGATATGCGTCAAATTGGGTTTAGTGGAGCTGTCAGGTTTTATTTTGTCTCTTTCGTCTGTCCCAGCATACAGGCGATGTTTTGTTGGCTCGGCCAAGTTTTGCCGCCCCCGTTTTGTTGGCAAACTGTGCCTCGTGTAAAGAATTTAAGGCCTTTTTTCTGAGCTACCTGCACTTAAAAATTGTAAATGGAGCGATGGCACATGAAAATGTATAGGTAATTTATGGTCAGTTTAAATGCTGGTTGAGTACAGCCATTATGGTCCCTAACAGTCTACCCCACAGCTGTTGGACGAGTGGTTGCCAGCTGCATGTATGGTCTTCTGGCCATTTTTCACCTCCCTACAGTAATAAAATCAGCAGGCAGCAGTATCCTACCATCCTGCCAAGGTTAAACACAGTTTCACACAATGCTGTACCAAATCCTCTTTTCTCTGTTTCCCCCTTATCTCTCCGCTGTTAATTCAAATCAGAACAAAATCCAATTATTGTCATAGAACAAGAAGATATTATACACCCTATCTTAGAAGAGAAATGTGAACACTTTTCTCAACTCAAAGTGACTGTGGCTATACAAGGTAATGGGATCAGTTATTAGCATGCTCCTGTTGACCTTTACGTGTCACCAAGCTCCTTTTCCTCTTTTATTCCTTCTTAAATCATTTTTTAGCTGTGACTTTGCTTTGTGAGTAACTGCAAACCAGTTTAGTGTTTGGACTGGATGAAGATGTGTACTGGTAGTTTCCTTTTTGAGCCAGATAACCATCCGTTGTCTTTGTGTTGTGGGTCAATGCTTTCAATTTGACGATGCAGTCTGTCTCTGTTTCTCTTTCTTCCTACATATCCTTATTTCCCCTGTGCACGCTGTTTCATTTATCTTGTCACTCCCTCTCAGTCTCCATTGCTCTCTTGTCCATCTTTTGCCTTTTCACTTGGTCTGTTTCTCAGATTTGTTGAATTCCCTCTCCTGCCCTTTTCTTATTTCTCTTTCGCTGTGCCTCCACCATCTCTTTTTCGCTTGCCTTCCCTCACAGATCCATCCTCATCAGTCCTCCTCTTCCTCCATGACCTCCTCTCTCTCTCTCTCTCTCTCTCTCTCTCTGTCGCTGGCCACATGCTAATGTGTTTGTAGATAGCACAGTGACTGAGAGAGGCCATTAGAGATGGCACCAACTGCCAATGGTGGCATCGCATCCAGGACGTCCAGGACAGTGCAAGGGCTGGTGCTAGCATTTTTCAGGTGTGTGTGTGTGTGTGTGTGTGTGTGTGTGTGTGTGTGTGTGTGTGTGTGTGTGTGTGTGTGTGTGTGTGTGTGTGTGTGTGTGCGCGTGCGCGTGCATGCAAGCATTAATAATGCAAGGCTGTTGATCACACTGAATGATTGATGACAGGGAGGTCATGAACAGAGTTCACACGGGATCACACAGAGGAAGGAATAAAGCATCACGCTATATCAATGTGCCCAAGCTGTTCACACAACCAATACACTGTCTCTTAACCAGAGGACGTGTAGTCTGTTGCATCTATATCATGTGGTGAGGTACTAGTCATGCCTCCGATACGGCATGAAAAATGTGGAACTAAAACACAAAAATATTTTGACAGAGATTTTTAATTTTTCATGCATATTTACGGTTTAAAATATAACAGAAGTCTCCATTGCCTATTGCGAGATCTCATTCTAACTCTGCACACATTAAAGTGCATACATGCACACATGTTACAAGTGACAAACACAAATCTGGCGTGAGGCTTGAATCAATACATGTGATGCGACATGACGCTATATTGATCTCCGCTGCGAATATGTGATCACAGATGAGTAGCGTGCAGCGTTGTGAATAACTGTGAGGATTGACGTCATTAAGCTAAATCGTGTGACACCCTCTTCGGGAATGCTTACAGGAGACAACACTATGTGGCAAATGTCACTACTTTTTTCAGAGTTTAATAATAGCAGCTGCAGTCGGAGTGAGTGTGCAGGTGTTTGTCTGACGGAGAGACACACGAGGCCGCCGGGATGATGTTCATGCCATCGTGCAAGCATGTTTATCTATCTCCATAAACACTTTGCATACCCATGCACCGCTTTCTTCAGTAGCAGCACCCAGCGTTCTGCAGAACACCACACTGTAGATGTGACACGAGCATGCCCGTTGGAGTCAGCTCTCTCCCCTCCTCCCCTTCCTGCTCGGCGCAGAGAGCAGTGGGAGCGCCTGGTTGGGATGAGATGTGAAGTGACAGCTGACTCTTGCAGGAGGAGAGGTTCCTACAAGGACCACACAGTTTAGAGGAGGCGAGAGGCATCCCAATCCTCCATTACCACATTATCTGTTTCCACATTGCAGTTTGTTGTTGGTCAATAGGCTGATTCGTGGTTGTAGTTGTGGCTTCGTTATCGAGGCCTTGTTTACCACATCGTTGTTTGCTTAGTTTTGTAGATAATACTTAAAAGAAGTGTTGTATTTACCATGGTTGGGAACGTAAAAGCTCTTATTCTTATTCTTATTCTTATTCATGTTGATAAAATTGTGAGATAGCAGCATTACTCCCTTTCCAATGTCATCATTGTAAAAAAAAGTAGTCCCTATATTTGTATTTGTTGGCAAGTGTAGCTTTGTTAATGTTATTAATGCCAAATTAAAGCCACTTGTTCAGTATGATATCTCCTTTATAGAACTTACCTAAAGATCCATAATCATTGCCTTTAATCTAGTCTATCTCTGTGGACTGCTATATTATTAATTGTGTGCCTCCACTGCCATGTCCTTATGTGTCTTTTTCAGGTGTTCAACACCTACTCCAACGAGGACTACGACCGACGTAATGAGGAGGTGGATCCTGTGGCCTCCTCTGCTGAGTATGAGTTGGAGAAGAGGGTGGAGAAACTGGAGCTCTTCCCCGTGGAGCTGGAGAAAGGTGGGAAAGAAAAATCTAAAAGTGTCTTAATGCGGAGGTGGATCCTGTCAGTTGCCCATCAAACCCAACAGAGAAAATCACCCACATATGGGATGTCACAGTTCTTCTTCTTCTTCTTCTTTTTTTTTTTTTTTTTTTTTTTATTTTTTTTTTTTATTAAATGTGTTTCTGTTTTTTTCTTTGTATCTAAGTTGTTTCTCTGTCACTGTCTTAATTTGTTTCTTTCAGTATTTCTTTATCCATTTTTCTCACATGATGACTAAAAACTTAATAATAAGGCTGTCTTATTTTAAAAACAATTAAATAAATATATTCACTTTTTTTGTTGCAAAGTAGCAGTTCTCTACAAACCTCTTCAACTGCACTAAAAACACAATTCACAGGTTCACAGTTTGTCCTTATTCCCCCCACATGAGCCACAAAGAGGTGATACTGTATCTTTTCCGCTTGTCTTGTCCTATTATGATTTTCCTGCTTTGAAATTGAGTATTGCCAAGAACCTAAAATAGAGTGACTGTACATTGTAGGATTCCACCATCCACTCACTGTTATGTAACCCTAACAATTCTTGAATAATTAATGCAGGATGGGGATGAATGAAGGGAATTTCCCATCAAGCACATTTCCTATGTTAGTGAAAGCCTGCCTATGTGTTGGAGGAATATTTCTCTTCCTCCTCTCAATTAATAAATCAGCTGTACAATGGTGCTTCAAAGTTTATGCACCCTTCAGAATTTGTTTATATTTCTGCGTAAATATCCCCTTACGCATCATCAGATAAAGGGACCCAATTAAACAAATGAGACAAAAATATTATACTTGGACTTTAATTTGAAGGTGAAATTAGAGACATAAGTTTTCAGTTAATGATATGATGATCAAGTGTGAGTAGGTGCGCTGTTTTATTTAAAGAACAGGGATCTAAAGATCAAAGTCTGAGCTTCACAACACGTTTGTGGAAGTGTATCGTGGCATGAACAGGGGGAATGCGAGCTGTTCATGCTCATCAGGCTGAAAAAGGTTACAAAACCATCTCTGAAGAGTTTGGACTCCACCAATCCACACTCAGACAGATTTTGTACAAATGAAGAAAATTCAAGACCATTGTTCTTCTCCCCAGTAGTAATTGACCAACAAAGATCAAGGCATGTAGCCTGCGAGGTCTCAAAGGAACCCAGGGTAACTTCTAAGCAACTAAAGGCCTCTCTCACATGAGTTGATGTTCATGAGTCCACCATCAAGAGAACACTGAATAACAACAGTGTGCACAGCAAGGTTGCAAGTATAACGCCTCTGCTCTCCAAAAATTGACAAAATGTTTTGTGAAAAGATTAGAACAAGATAAAGCTTTTTGGTTTAAATGAGAAGTGTTACTTTTGGAGATAGGAAGACACTGCAGTCCAAATGAAGAACCTTATCCCATCTGTAAAACATGGGGGCAGTACTATTATGGTTTGTGCCTGGTTTGCTGCGTCCGGGCCAAGGCGGTGGGTGATCATTGATTAAACAATCAATTCTGAATGAAATCAACACATTTTAAAGTATCAGGACATCTGTCTGAATTTCACCGGAAAGTGGGTCATATAGTCAGACAACAGCCCAACGCAGACAAGTCGTTCTACCAAATATCGGTTAAAGAAGAATAAAGTTAATGTTTTGGACTGGCCAAGTCAAAGTCCTGACCTTAATCGAATAGAAATGATGTGGAAGCATCTGAAGCGAGCCGTTCATGTGAAGAACCCACCAACATGGCAGAGTTGAAGCAGTTTTGTTCGGAGGAATGGGTTAAAATTCCTCCAAGGCGATGTGCAGGACTGATCAACACTTACCGTATAGGTTAGGTTAGGTTAGGTAGTTACTTTATTAATCCCCGAGGGGAAATTTTTTTTCACGACAAAAAAAAAAAAAAAAAAAAAAAAAAAAAAAAATAGTGTGGATGCAGTTGTTGCTGCACCAGAGGGTCACACCAGACACTGAAAGCAAAGATTCACATACTTTTGCCACTTACAAATATGTCATATTTTGGTTTCATTTGTTCAATTGGGTTTTCTTTATCTTTGTTTTGGACTTGTGTGAAAATGTGATGATGTTTTTGGTCATATTTACGTATGTATGTATTCATACATATTTCCTCGTATCCCACACTACACTCAACATGTCATTACCAGAGGCTATTATATATATATGAACGATTGGATATAAGCTGATTGGAAAGTCAGGCCCTTAACCCCATCACACTAACACAAATATAGACTTTAACTCTTTAACTGTGTGCTCTTGATGTTTTCAGATGAAGATGGCCTGGGGATCAGTATCATTGGGATGGGTGTTGGTGCTGATGCAGGTCTGGAGAAACTGGGCATCTTTGTCAAAACCGTCATTGAAGGTGGAGCCGCTGAGAGAGACAGCAGGTGAGAGCTGCTTTCCTAATGGGTATCCTACACACATGTCCATGTGTGGAGACAACAAAAGAAAACACATGAAACATTAGTGTGTGCAGAACTAAAGATGCACTTATTGTAGAAAAATACACACAGCAGTTAATCAGCTATTTTGTTTACGCCCACCACCACTCTCACTCTGTTTCACATACAGTCACACTATGTCCCTGTCAGATTTAGCAGCAGGGGTTCAGATTAGATCCATCGGGAGAGGCACGCACAGTCTGGGACATAGACTCTTGCACAGGACTGTACGTGTGTAGGGACGTGTGTGTGTGTGTGTGTGTGTGTGTGTGTGTGTGTGTGTGTGTGTGTGTGTGTGTGTGTGTGTGTGTGTGTGTGTGTGTGTGTGTGTGTGTATGTACATGTACATTAGAGTATATTATGTTTCTCTTCTGTTAGTTTGCTGGAGTTGCCAGTTTCCCATATTCACAGCGTGCTTCTGTGTGTCCCTGCATGATGTACGTGTGTGTGTGTGTGTGTGTGTGTGTGTGTGTGTGTGTGTGTGTGTGTGTGTGTGTGTGTGTGTGTGTGGTGTGTGTGTGTGTGTGTTGTGTGTCTTTTGTGCATTATAAAGTGTGAACAGTGCCAAGTAAGCACTCAGTTAGGGGTAGAGGAGATGACAGCTTCTCAGCAGACAAGCTGTGGTTTTCTGCCTCTAAACTACGAGCTTCTATCTATTAGTTTGTCTGTGTGGTTCAGGTTTTCCATAAACAGATTAAAACGCTGATAAGCAGCTCCACTCAACGCAGTGTGAGAGCTGTAAGCTCTTTATAGAAACTGGGAACCCTAATACACTGGGGTTGTTTGCGGTAGGTGTGTTTTCTTTGGGGATTAATTTTTTGTCTTTTATGTAGCAGCCACGGCTGCCATTTTCAGGAACATGACAGTGAGATTAGTTAGAATGTAGGAAGCAGAAAGAAATGGAGGAGACAAGCTGTAGAGGAGAAGCAGCTTGTTCAAACGTGAGTAAAGTTGATCTGTTCTAAGTTGACACTTTCACTGACTCCAAAAAGTCTCATTTCCCTCAGTGAGTGGGAGGAGTGGGTATGAAAAGTTGAGAAGATCAGAGGAAGGCTGTGCTGAAGCATAAGTTCATTGCTGTGTCTGTAGATTTGAGTCGTTTCCTCATTGAGTTAAAATGAAGAAACTTTGAAACATTTCTGGTCCTCAGTTCTTTACAGTCTATCCAGTGTGGAGGCTGTTGTGTTAAAAATTAATGAAAGCTTAACTGAAGACAGGGCCTGTGTTTTTCCTGATAAACCGTACCATGCTCGCGGCATTGCTCCAGGGACGGCAGCCACTTTGGTTCAAACTAAAACATCCTACTGTGGGCTGCCATGAAATGTTGTACACTCACAACGATATTAGTGGTCACCAGCGGTTTCACAATTATTACATAATCAATAGATTGCAATTATTTGGGATGTTTATTTTTCACAATTGTCAAAATGGTTTTGTTCCATTTGTATAAGAACAGCTAGATGTTATGGATTTATGGCTCGTGGAGAATTAGCACCACCATTGTACATTGTTTATTTTGATTATTATTACCTGTCATTGGCAGTAGTTTCTTTCTATATTTCAGTAATAGGCTTTGTATAATAACATTGTTATTTGTGTGGCATAAAAATGAACAGAAAAAGACAATTAATCGCAATTATTGGTACAAATCACATATGCATGGAAGCTGCAAAAGTCCAAGTTTTTGTAATTTTCTTCTTATTTATATTCTTTTAAACTATTCACATCTTTCGCTCCCACCCAGCACTCACACCCCTCCTTTTTCTTCCCTTTCAAAAAAAACAACAATTAACTGATTTTATGTTACCATTTGTATATTTCCTCCCTTTCTTTTGTTTGTCTCTTTAAAAATTATTACGAAAACATTTTTAAATGTAACTACAAATGAAAGTAACTGAAACTCAAAGCAGCTTGAATCTGGTTAAAGCGAAATGGGCAGAAAGTAGTTTTACTTTAAAATCGTTCTGCATTTTATAAAATGCTGAAGTTAAAAAAAAACATAGGTGCAAAAATTATGCGGCCAGTTTGGACATTTGGACTGACAAATGGACTCTGCTCAGGAACATATTTGGTTGTTTTTTTTTCAATCTACTCACTACCACCAGTTTATAAATATTCTGTCAGATGAAATAGTTATGGATTAAAGTTTAAACGGTACATGCGATTAGTTTTCCAAAGTGTGTGAAATTCCACAGGGTACATCACACTGTAAAATCTTTTCATTTGTTTTGCTCTCAGTGATGTTCACTATTCAAACTTCTCCGTTTGCTGCTGAACTTTCCACAAACGTACGTAATGATAATTTAGTTTAGTTGGGTTAAAAGCGGTGTTCCAGCATTATTTTACATCATTTGTGCCTCCATTAGACTTGGAAACGGGATTGTTCTTTGTTCCTCATAACGGATTTCACAATATACCTTGATCACCATATCAGAGAAATAAAATAAGGACTCGGGATAGTGGTGTCTTGATGGCAATAAATACTTGATAACTTTTGCACATTCATTCACCCTCTAAGTGCTTACAACTCTCGCTCGCATACACACACACACACAAGGGAGGAGTCACTATCCAGAATGTAATTATCTGTCTGTCATTACCTCTGCTGCTGTATTGCTCTCTGTCTATTGCTGAGTCGGACTTAATGGTCTGCTGCGCATGAACACACTCACTTACAGGCAGACAGAAAGATGGCTCTTCTGCAGCTCACTGTTTCGTCTGTGTTTGTGTGTCTGCTGGGGTCAGATGAGGGTTGTAACCTCAAGGTGTGTGTACTTTTTTTTTGCACTCATTAACATCTTCCTCTGTTTTTTTTCTGCTGCTTTCACTTGGCAGCTGTATTCCTACCAGCCTTTGCCACACAAAGCCACATTAAGATGTTAGAAGCTGTGAAGTTCAGAGAAGCATCTAAGATGCTGACAGACAACCAGCTCGCTGTCTATCTACCTGTCAGGCAGATGTGTCTCCATACATCCACATGACAGCTCTGGTTCATGTGTTGGGTGTCATGGTCATATTAAATGCTGCTCAGCAGCTGGTTTATGTTGTGACAGAGTGAGAAAGAACTGAAAGGACACTGAGTACTGCAGTTGTGGATGCAGCCATCAGAAAACGTCCTTTTAATCTTGTTTTGCAGGATGTATGATACAAAAAAAAAAAAAAAAAAAAAAAAAAAAATTAAATGTATTTTCTCAAGGTTTTACATGTTTTTCAGTTGGGAATTTTAGGTTGCTACTATTTTAGAGCTTAACCTGTTTAACGACTAAAAAAAAGCTATTTCAGCCTCTTCTGTGATGATTTTGACCACTCTTGAATAAATCTATCTATTTTGACCCCCTCGTGTTTATGGAAGTGTAATTTAAGATCCCGCGAGTGCTCTTCTGATAATGGATGTCTCTACGAGTGAAATTGAATCCTCAACTAATAATCTATTCTTTAAAAATTAAGTACATGGGCCCTTCAGTTGTAGCTCCATCATGCAAATCAAGAAAAATGGAGCTAAGAGGCCTTCATCATGTAATAGAAATGCTATAATTGGACAAGATTAAAGTGTTAAATCTGTGTTCATAGCTAGTAAAGAGATGTTTTCATTTTTTCAGACTGTTGTTATTACATGGATCAAATAGAAGCAGGACCTTTACAATGGAGACCAAAGTGTTTTGTTGTAGAGGGAAAATGATGTATGTGTTGTGCTTTCAAGCGGTGAAGTACTATAACAATATGCTGTTTTGGTGAAAAATAATGAGAGCTGTTTTTTTATTTTATTCATGCAAGTCAAAGAAATTATTTACAAGCCAAATTCAAAATCCTTTTAGTCTGTTTTTTTATGCAGATTTTCGAGCAGATTTAGATTGAATATGTAGCGAGGATGTCTCTTTTAGGTGATCCCTGTAATGAAGACTGGATCATCAGGAGTTTCATTTCGGGTCAAGCCCCTCAGTTACCTCTCATTATGTCCAGGGCAGAGCGGAAATGCCGGATGTGCTGTGGCCCAGGGCGAAAGGCTAGCCTGCCTCCATGCCCCTCGTTAGCCTTCCTAGTTTGTTTTGAGTCTCATCTCTTCTGTCTCTTGGTCGGGCAGTAGTCTGGAGCTATTGCAGTGGAAATTTGTGACGGCAAAAAAGTCTGGCATTGTAATTTTTTAAATAATGTGAACATGCATGATATTCCAGTTTGTTTGTCCCTCGTGCCTCTTTTAGTAGTTTTGCTCCATCAATGTAATTAGAATATTTCCCCCTTTTCTTTCACTACACAGTCATTTTAAAAGGGGACAAAGTTAAACCCTCTAAGAACTTTCGGTATCAGTCACTTTCAGTTCACATGGACACACTAATTTGTTAAACTCAATAAATCAAATTTACGTTTTCTATGCACAAAGTGTTGAACGATGCTTTTGTCTGTGTGTGTCAGGATCAAGGTGAATGACCAGATCGTGGAGGTGGATGGGACCAGTCTGGTGGGCGTCACCCAAAGCTTTGCTGCCTCCGTCCTCAGGAACACATCAGGAGTGGTCCGGTAAGACAACCAAATCCAAAAATGCTGTTTGATTAAAAATTAATAGCCAGATGTTTAGTCTTACAAACTAATGTTTTCTTAAAGCACATATAAAAATGTCTCCACTTTGATGAGATAACATGAATGTGGACTTTCTGGAAACATGATAGAGTGATTTATGTCAAAAGAGTGAGATGTAAATACAAATAAAAAGATCATAGTTGATGATGAATATTGTCAAGTAAAATTGTGGGACTCTACTGCCAAATGAAATGCCTAAAAAATAAGGTTTAAAAAATACATGCTAAATTAAACTTTTGATTTTGTTATGTGTAAACAGATAAGATTTGTATTATTTTTATCCAATTATGACCATCTGTGGTCTACAGTAAGATTATAGGAACTAAAGTGTGTCAAGCAGCTGTCAAGAACCAGACTCCCATCGTACTGTTAAACAAACCGCAGCCTCTAAAATGTCTTCTAAATTCATTCACAGTCGGTGACATCTGAACAGTGTGATTCTGAATGCAGTTCGTCCTGCTGTCAGGGTGCAAAAGTTGTAAAACAACCGCTTGAGCAGCCGTACTCAGTGAGAAAATGTGACAACAGTCTTGTGTGTTTGACAGACGAGCAGTTTTTGGCAAGGGGTCTGCTTGGAGCAGGGAGGAGCAGACAGTGCACACATATACTCACACACACACACACACACACACACACACACACACACACACACACACACACACACACACACACACACACACACACACACACACACACACACACACACACAGAGCATGGCGGCTTTGATTGGGAAAGCCAGAGCTGTCCTTGGCAACTACGTCAGCCTGCCATCTCAGCTTTCAATTGATTCTTGCTCTTGTCTTTCCTTTATCTTGGTATGGTTTAGTGTCGTATCTTCTCTCTGGTTTGTCACCAACGTGTGTTGTTTTCCACCTTCTACTCTCTGTCACTACTTCCTCTCCGATCATCTTGGGAGGAGTGCGTCATCTTGTTTTTACTCTTTGACATTGCTTGTGAAGCTTCCTTTCTCGCGCTTCAGTTTGCCCTAATTCTTCTCCATCTGACCACCCATAGAAACAGTACGCACGGTGAGACACCCGTTATGTTGAATAATCCAAAGGCCTAAGTGTGGACTCCTCCCTCTGTCATATTGATGGTTGTGTGAAAAGTAAAGTGCCCGGATAAAAGCTGGTGGCTGAACAAAGACATGTCCAATAGAACATACTGCAGGCTGGACAGCTGCTGTTTGTTGAACTAATATTGACAATGGAAGTTTTCCACACAGGATGTGACTGTACTCGTATAGGCGAGAGAGCCTTAAAAATGTTCCATCATCATCTGTCTGTCTATGTAGCAAGTATAAATAGATTAATATAAGAAAACCATATAGTTAAAAATCTACAGCGAAAATAAATTACTCATACGATTTGAGACATTTTGAATCCAGTATATGAAAATGACAACCTGGCATTATCATAGTAAGTTGTGATGATAATTTTCGCTCCTCACTGTCACTTTTCCAGAACAATTTTCACTCTTCCTGCACTGCTCTCCTCACTTTCACTCTTTCAATCTTCCTCCATCATGTCTCACTCACTCCACCCCCTCCTTGTCCTCTTCCTCCTCAGTAAATCCTTCCCTCACTCTGTCTGATCACCAGAGGTTTTATGGCCAACTGTCCCAGATTTGCCATTTTAGCTATATTTAACCCTGACTTCCAGCAGCAAATCATCCAGGTTTTAGGCAGAAAGCTCCCACCTTCCCTCTGAGCATAAAAAAAACTGTGTTTTAAAGGACCTGCCACATACAGTCGAAGTTAACACAGGAAAAATATGTATCTTTTATATATATATATGACATTGAATACACAGCAGGGGCTGACACAGTAGTGCAGAAGACTGTTGCTAATTTTATATCTTATGTCAGCTAGTATGATGCAGTGCAACTTTACTGGCTATAAATGTAGTCACTTGTATTAAAATATAAAAAGTTTGAGGTCACTGCTGTTAATTTTTCGGGCCACAAATAAGCATTAATTTGAATTATGTATGTACCTTCATCCGCCGATTTTCCTAATGCTAATAATTATTGTCTTTGTCTGAAACAGTTTATCTGTCTGTGCCAGAGAGCTCCATTGTAGTCCAGTGGACTATTTAAAATGCATCACTGAGCAACACTGTTGCTCTGGTTGGCATGTTTCTTTGATGAATAAGGCTGCTGTAGTTTATTTTGAGCCAGTTGAAAACACCAAATGTGTATTAGTTGCAGCTGAAAATTCTCCCTGCTTGAGTAATGCTTGCCAAAAAAAAAACAACAACTATATTTTATATTACTTTAAAACTATGTAGTGTTTATGATCATTTTTAAACATTTATATCTTATTTAGGAACAATTTCCCTTTGGGCAGAAGGCCACAGAAAGTATTCATAAATGGACTAACACATTGGTGCCGCTTGTCTTTGTGGAAAATTAGGAAAATGTAAAATAGTAGCGTCTTTATCTTTTAAGTAAGTTTATCATGATGGCTCAAATGTTCACGAATGGCCTTAAATATGATAGATGTCTCCACCATGGTTGACCAGTCATATCTGTTATGTGTGAACCTGTGCTGACATCCTCAATCATCAGTCAACCCAGTGCAACCTAATGCAGAAGACACGTGTCCTGTAGCGCTTCTCCCAGCATCCCTTTCTGTATCGTTGCTTCTTCTTCACTAATGGCTCCAAAATTAAAATGTGGTCCCTTCAACTTACTGCACTATTATGTGTATCAGAGCCATGTCCGTGTTAATTTGGGGTAAATGGGATTGATCAGTACTGAATGTTTCTGGAGTTGAGCTGATGGAGCTCCCTGTGTGGCAGATCCAGAACAGTGGGAGGTAGGGAGGAACCAAGACAGACTCCCCATGCGTGAGGAAGCTGTTTCCAGGTCAGCTGCTCCTCAGACCTCCCTGCTGTCCAAAGGCTTGTTCTAGTAAAGTACTTATTCAGGGCATCTCCATCTCTCTTCTTTTTTTACTTTCTCTCTGTGTCCAGCTCTTTAGTTGTTCCATCACATGTAGATCAAATATGGCTCTCTGCTGGAGCGTTAGGCCTTTTCTACATCGCCTTTAGAAATATATGAAAGAGCTCTGGGGAAATGAATTCACTTGATTAGGCCCTATCTGGAATCCACTCTCGCTCTCCTTTTCTGTCTTCCTCTCTCACTCTAACACACTCACTTACACACTTACAGTAGATTGTACTTTACTCACATACACACAGTCAAAGGAACCCTGCTGGGCTGGAGAAGTCATCGAAATTATTTTACAATACTGGCTGTTTTTAAAAAAAATATTTACAAGGAGAACAAACTGGAGATGATGCTTTCATCTTTTGAGTAGCAGTGCCATTATTTTCTGTAAAGTTAGGCAGAAGCCTGGAGAGAGGGAAACATCTTTCTGTCCTGCTTTTTCCACTATTTTAGTTTATAATGTGTAAACTATGTGCGCTTGTATTCAGGGTGACTATTATGTTTCTTTCTCCTTGTCATACGGACAAATTCAAATGTAGAAACACAAACAATTTTCAGGGGAGCAGGTTATATCTTAGACAAACTAAATCTTTGAAGAACTGATTTTTATCTTTTGCTCTTTGCCATCATCTCTCTCTCTCTGTCTACATTTGATTGGGATGTTTTTTGTACTTAGGTCCCATGTGTAACTATAATAGTTAGTAGTCAGTAGCTTGTAGGCACCCTCTATGGTTTCCTTCATTTACCCCCTGCCTAATAACAGGCCGGCTGGCCGAGCTGACTGTCTTCTCACATTATTATGCGTGTCCTGTCTCCCGGCCCTGCCCTGATACGTCAGCAAATATCGCTGTCATTGCTATGTGGCTGTAGGCCTCTGTTGCTCTCACTCAGTGACTGCTGAGGCAGTTTCTCTGCATGAATGTACATCAGCACGAGAAAAAGACACGAGGAATCCGAACAGAAATTTAGTATGTGCTTATATATTCCTTAAAAAGAACACAATATGTTCTCAATGAAAAATCTGTGAAAAAAACGTTTCATGTATTTAAAAATGTTGTCTGCCTCCTAAATAGGGCATAGTAAAATTAATTGTTACCATAAACAAATAAGACATAGACAAGTGCTTGCCCCCTAAAAACATTTTTTTTAATTAATAGTAGCATTACCCTTTCACTTCTTGTCACAACCTTGGCTGTGGAAACCAATAAAGCCAAACCGATAACACTTGCAAAATTCAGTCTTGATGCTTGCAGAAATGATTTTAACAACTGTACTTTCAACATACTTGTTTATTTATTAAATCAAGGTGCTGTAACAGTTATGCAATCACAGGCTTGTTTACTCTGTATATTGGTTGTCAGGACTGTCAGTCAACAGTGCGTGCCGTTGCAGGTTCATGATCGGCCGAGAGCGTCCGGGTCAGCAGAGCGAGGTGGCCACGCTCATCCAGCAGACTCTGGAGCAAGAGAGGAGACAGAGAGAACTACTAGAGCAGCAGTACGCCCACTACGACGCAGATGATGATGAGGTAATGACCACACACAACCCTGACCGCCGGCAAGGATGCTGTAGTCTTGAAAGTCCAATAAAGGATTGTGAACATAATATTGCATGAGATTATGTAAATCACTGTGTGGATCTTAAAATATTTCCAATGTGCAACGAGGGTAAGAGCATTATCTAGAGCTCATTATATCTGCATTTATTTGAAGTTCATCTACTTTTACACTTCTTATACATGACACTGTGGTGGAAAAATGAGGCTTCTACTTGTCACGTAATGTAAATCAGTTCCTTTCTCATGACAGTCGACTGGAAGCTTTTGCTTATTAACGCCATGAAACTGAGTGACAGTCGGCTTTGATGCTAGCACACAAAACACTCTTCTTCATAGCCACAAATACTCTGAGGATGCCATGAGAGCCTCAGTCCTAGAAAGCATCATTCAGCGTTTCCTTCTCTGATTCTGCTGCTTACTCACTGCGTGTTTAACCCACCAGACATTGAGCTCATGGCCCTGCAACTCATGCTAACCATGTATGTGTGTGTACATGTAGACACACTCTCAGTGTGTATACACATGAAATGATAGAGTGTAGTAAATCATTACAAAGTGTATCCTCACTTACAGGAGCTGCATTCATGTGTAGATGATTTACATGCAGACACACCCAGGCAGCTCTCCTTGCACTGTTTTCATCGGTGCCGTTTTAAGACTTTAATTTAATGATGGAAAATAGATTGAGAGTCTGCACGTTAAAGAAACTGCTCTGTTGGCTGATCCCAGCACTTTCATAATCTCATGTAACACTGTCAGCTCTCATTAAATCTCCTATAGTGAGTCAAGGCTCTAATTCAGCTGCTAGAAACAGCCCTTCTTTTGTTTTCTTTCTTTTTCGCTGTTTGTTATTATTTCAGATCTAGGTTACAAATGAAAATGAAAATATACTTAGCGGTACATAATGAGATTTATTATGTGAATGAACAGCCTTTCCCAAAAGTCCCCACAAGGAAATATAAACATACATAAGAATGCTTGATTTTGTTCAAACTGTTAATCCATACACAGATTACAATCAGTTGTAAAAACACACCACCACACAGCCACTGTGGAGCACCGAAGCGTCCATAAAGACCTACATAACCGCTGATAGGTTAAACAGTTAGGAAACTATTACAAAGATGTGTGGGAGAGTAAAAAGAGCTCATCAATATTAATACATCTATAAATATTAGAAGGAGTCTTCATTGGGTGGGTGGGAGGTATTTCTCACTCTGTGGGCTGCACAGCTTGATGTGACAGATAGCTCTTTGTTGGTGCTGGGCATCGGATCCCAAGAGGAAGAGGTGCTCCATCAGTTAACAATAGACGTCACACAGACATGTCAGCCTTTTAGATTGTATGTAATCTAACACACATGCATGCCCATCTGTCACTAATTAAATGAGAACGTACACAAGAGAAAATGAGGAAGCCATAGTGTATGCTATTCAATATGAAAGTCCTATATTCAACCTTAACTACTTCACTGCTTTAAAATAATGTAAGAGTTCACATAAATGAGTTATTTTACTGTTCTGACTATTCATTTATATGCACTGATGATTTTACTCACTTATAAGTAAATCAACAGAACCTTAATAGGAAGCATCAGTAATTTACCAATAAAAATTAGCAGGATGCTAGCAGTACATTTAACTGTGCTAAAACATAAGATATGATGAGGGCGATGTTGTTCACAATATTTAGTCGTAGATTAAAGTATTGGAAAAATTTAAATTTTGATCTAATAATGTCACTGTACGTTAAGTTAAGGCACCATGGGAAAATCTTACAATTAGACTGATGGGAAAGATTTCTGTGTTTATAATAACGTGAGCATTCATGTCATCAGTTAAGTGTAGTTGTGTAAGAGCTAAAACCAAGGAGAGCTAAAAGGGGTCAACTTATCACTACGTCCATTAAATTCATTTAATTCCCTTGTGAAACAGATTTAGGCTGATGTGGAACACCCAATTTTTTGCTTACTATCTTCTGTAATGTTTAGTGTGAGGTTAGGTTTGAGAAAAATGTGTTACTCTGTTATTAAAAGATGTTTAAAGGGTCAGAAAATGACAACATTAAAATGAAAAAAGGAACAATTTATGGGTTTTCATAATTTTAACAAACATCATTTTTTGTTCTTCAATTAATAGATTTTTTGATCTAATTAATAACCTTGAAATACAACTTTAAGAAAACAAATAAACAATATTGTCAATACTGTCAGGGCTTACAAACATACACACACACACAAAATTAAAGCTTGTCACAGTTGCTTCTCCAGTCAAAGGAAGAATTGCAGCACTTTCTTCTCGCACTTTAACTCATATTAGACATTCATAGTGCAGATCATCACACGCTGAGCACCCACTAAACAACAACAGGATTTTTCCTGAAACCGTCTCCTCCTCTCCCAATTCTTCATGCATGAGGAAGGAGGTCGTTATCATATGTAAATCGATGTCTGACTTCCCCTCCATGTGTTTAACGGTTAACTCCACCCTCAGTAAATGGGACCTTAATGTAGGATAATGGTGCCATGGCAACAAGCAAGTCTGTAATAGAAATGGAACAGCCATGCATGCAAACAAATCAGGCCTGAGCACAGTTATCTGGGTGGGAGATAGATGGAGGGAAAAGTGCAAGGAGAGAGATGGATATAGGCCAAGATAATGGGAGTAGAGATGAGACCAGAGACACAGAAGTGTGTGTTTGAGAGATCCAGAAAAAAAGACAAGCTACTATGGAAATATACATTTATTTTACTACTATAGATATACCAAAGAAAACAGAGGACACAGAAAGAGACAATATAAAGAGAAATAAACAGACATGTGCTAAATGTCAGATACAACGTTTATTTTTATTTATCATCTATGAATAGTTATATGAGGATAGGTGAGATGGAGAGAAATTTCAAAGGGATTGTTGCATGATGGCAAAAGGGAGCTAAAGATGTAGCTCCACTGGAAATGTTAGGATCTGTTGGTCTTCAGCCAAGGACTGAATCAACCTATCTATTTGGGTCCGCTGCCAACAGCCATTATGCAGTATTTTTGAAAATTAAAAAAAATAAAAAGTGGCTTGAATACATGCTGCATAATGGCCCACATAGATGTCAAGCCACCAAATGTTTTTCATTTCAGTGCTGTTAAAAGGCTAAAGCTTTACTAATGATTTGTTTCTGGTGACTTTCATTAGTCAGAGATTTTTTTTATAAATCCTGGAACATCTTGAATTATCCCCATCAGAAGTTCAGACCTCACTAGTTTTGACCTGTAACCTCCTTTGCACTCAAGGCGAGATGATGACTAATGTTTCAAAATTATCAAATGTGGCATTCAAGATTTTGTCAGCGTAAGTTATTTTTGTCTTATTTTTATAGGAATGATAATTCCAGCTCGCCAGGCAGTCATACCGATTTATTTTAGACAAAATTTTGGCCAACAGAGTGGGTTACCTAAATGTTATGTAACTGGCATCATTAAAATAGCATTAGTTATGTAAAATAGAAAGTGAAGAGAGGATGGTTTTAGGAAAATATATAAGTTTCAGGAAATGCCTCACGTGAAACGTGCAGCAGGGCAGGAGAGCGACACAATGCATTCTGACCGTTTGGCTGTAAGGAGCGATGGGAGAGACCCAGATGAATGAACTCTGGACAGCTGGATGGCTGACTGGTTATCTGGTCTGTCTGTTCGAACTATTCTGCAGTCCATCGACTCCTCATTAAAGAATAAATGCTGTAGCTCTACTAGACATAAAGCAGATCCTGGTTGTCAATATAGGAGTGGCTAATTGCCCCTTCGTTAAGCCCTGCCACCTTATTTATTGTTGTTATGTTGGAAGCTTTCCATTTTCACAGATATGCATTTCATGGTAATGAGACTGTGGCTGATTTACCACTTTTTAATTCCTACTGTTGGTCCATGATTTCAGACAGAGGTAAACAACAGCAGGCACCTAGTGTCGAGCTGGAACTGTACATTTTGTTCTTTGCAAATGGTATCTGTCATTCAGAGATTTCATTGCCTTTAGCTAAGTAACTGGTGATAGCTATTTAGACTGACATTGGCTTCTTGAGTTGGTTGACGAGAGACTGAACTAGATACCGGACTCAAAGATGTCCCCGTTTGAATGAAAACTGGTCACATATGTTAAGTTTTATTCCACATTTACAGCACACTGCACTTTTACATTAGTGTTTAGGACACTGGCTCCGCCCACACTTTCCTGCTCGGCCTATAGATATCATGAAAATAAAATTACTTTCTTAGGCTATGGAAATATCTTACAATATATGAAACTTCTGCAACGTATACATGTATACAGAAAGAGGGAAAAAAATGATTTGGGGTTGGAGGTGTCCTGTCAACAGTTTTACAGATGTTTGTTATATAAAGGCTCTTTATAATATCGTTCTTTCAAGTATTTTATGTTTCCATACATGTGTCAATGTTAACCATGTTTGATCTAAAAGAAAACAAAAAAACAACAACAACGAAGAATCTCATGTCCAGTTGACTGAAATAGGAAATACAATACTTCATTTTGATTGCAGTAGTGAAGGGAAATTAAATATCACTCACATCTGTACGTATATGAACGTATAGAAAAGTCAACTACATGACCAACTTTACATTTCCTCTTAAAGCAGACAGGAGAGTACGCCACGGACGACGAGGAGACAGGAACAACGGTGGCAGGCGAGGAGAAGAGCATCGAGGTGTTTGACCTGCCAGAATCAGAGGACGTTTTGTCCCCATCAGAGTTAGATGCCACTAAACTCTACCAGAAGTTCAGAGAGGTAAACTCAAATTATTTTTCATCCATATTTCAGTCCTTCCTAAATATCCCAGAGTGAAGATTACACAACACATGGGAGCTTTTGTATCTGTCAATGCTTTGAAGAATACATTTCAAATATACCCAAATACACACTACAATAATTTAGCCACATAAAAAAAAAGTAATTAAGTTTCACAACAAAAGATTCAAATACAATAGAGTCTAGCAGCTCTGCTTCACTTGGCAGAGTTGTATTCTTTTATCAAGATCTAAGATCCGCTTACCCTCGCTAATTCCTAATCTGGATGATTAGAGGTGTGAATACAAAAGCAATGTAATTCCTGTACTCATTACACCTAATTACCCCAGAAAAGGAGAAAGAAGTTTAAACCTGCTTTTGAAGCAGTTTATATCCTGATAATGGTAACTCTTCACACAGTCAGTTTCCCAGAATAGAAACCCATTTTGTTGAACCTTCGGTGCCATCGCTAGCAATGAGCTCATCTTTGACATTATAGCAATAAAATGGAACATGAATTTACTGACAGTTAACTCATTTATGTTTCTTAATCTGCTGTGAAGCTGGTAATATTGATTGAACGCCCCGGCACTGTTACACTGTGGCACCATCAGCCTTTCTGTAGAGTTTCACAATAGCTGTGTGACACATTTTAACAAATGGCCTCAGCAGCACCGCTGGCACCGCAGTGGATATTGAGTGAAAATATGATATATCCCTGGTCTCACTGAGTATACATTTATTCCATTTTCTCTGTGTCTTGACCCCTCTGTCCCATTGTGTAACTCCTACCTTTTCTGTTTAAAGGGCACTCTTTTTGCTGTCATTTAGAAGCCTGCCTGGCTGGCTGGGAAATAAAAAAATTAAATGACAGGAGAAAATGGGTACTTTGAAACAGCAGTCATTATTAGTGCAATTGTTTACACATATGAGGTACGAATTGATTTAAATGCTCCAAAAAGCTTAGTCTGACCAAAGAATGTTTAGAAAAAGGGACACCTTTTTTCTGAAAACCGAAGCCAAGATGTGCCTTACAGTGCAATACCACTGAGGACCACTAGAGGCCTCTGGCTCCAATAGACTCCCATTCAAAAAGCATCAACTTCTCTCATGAAATAATCATTTTTACCCACAAGTCATGATGATGTTATTTGCGAAATTCACTCCTTCTGATCAGTGTTCTAGTGGTCCTTCTGAAAATAATTAATCAGATATTTGGCCTCAAGGAGAGGTATGTCTGGGGGCGTGTCTGTTTGATTGACATGCATGGTGTGCTGTCAGGTTTTCGATATTGGCTGGCAGATGTAGTGACCTCAGGTGCTCAGATCTGCTCCTCATTCTGCCACAGCTCGCCCAAATATGGTCGCTTATGGCCTCACAAAATTAAAATGGAGCCAGAATTTTAAACTCAAGGCTTCAAGCGGCAGTTCTCAAACCAGTTGATAACACCACAGTGGATTGCCACTTGAGCAGTCATTATCCTGACATGCGCTGATTTTTTTGTATTTTCTTTTCATCTCTTCACGCTAGGCTCTTGCCTGCTGTATGGCTGAGCTTTGTTCACACTGATTCCAAAAATGCTGAAAGGCATGCAGGAGCAGAGGGAATGTCGCACTAAAAAACTTTGGAAGATACACTCTTCATTTGTCTTACTCAGCGTGCTGAAGACACATATTAACACCTGATAAATTTTTTAATTTTTGCACAGACAGAGAACTGTGAATTTTGTCACTTATTTCTATCAATGTGCAGGTACATAAGTGAGGGATGTCTTACCTGCCAGTACAGAACAGGAGGAATGAATACAAGTAAAACCAGTTTCAATGCATGTAGGGGGCACCTGACAATTGTTTTTGAGACAGACATAATGAAAAATGAAAAATATCAGGTATCTAAATATAACAGGAAGTACGATAATGTTATTATGGGTATATTTCAAACTTTGCCAAAGCTCCCAGTGTCACACTTTTCCTTTTCACTTGGACCTCTCATTTGCTCCCATTTCAGCATCTCCTCTTTCAATTTCAGTTCTTTCTCCCCAACTCTTCTTCTATTTTTTATTTCTGCTCTGTCATTATTTAGTGTCCCCTCTGAATTACTGCTCATTTCAACTTTGATCTATAATGTTGCACTTTTATATTTTACTCATCAGTTTTTGACACTGCATTGGAGGAGTAAAATACATTTCTTTTATTGTTTGAAAAATGTATAATTTTTTTTAAATTTAATGCTGAGTTAAATTACTTTTTAAGACTAGTTAGATATTTATGTTCCTCTGGGCTTTCCTTGCCTCTCCTCTGAGAGTGTGTGTCAGTGTTGGAGCCGGGATGCTGTCAAGAGGAGGACAGGGTCGGCTGCCTCCGTCCGTCACACTGTATCGACAGCAGAGAGAGCCTGCGCAGCCATGCATTTGATTATCTGACCGCCCTCTCTTTTCTCTCCTGTCTTCTCTTTTTTTCTCCGCCTCTGCTCCCAACAGCTCCAGATCAAACACACAGTGACCGAGGCCGAGATCCAGAAGCTCAAAAACAAGGTAAGAGATTAAAACTGTCAGCGACTGATGCTGGTTGTGAGTACAAATTGGAGAGTTCAGACAATTTGTAAATGTGTGTAGGACTAGTGTCAGGACAGCAGGGGAGCAGCGGTTCAAGCCTCCTTGTAGATGTTTTATATGGAGTGATAGGAAAGAAATTTTCTTTCAACAATTAATGAAGGAAATAGGTGTTTTTTTTTCTTCTGCAAAAAAGGCTTTAAATACAAAAAGGGGAAAGAAATAGTGTTCTCCTTAGTGCTCAAAGTTGTAAGAGTCTCCAAGTAAAAACTGAAGGTTATTTTTATTTATTTCTCCTTCTGCAACATGATAGTTCTGTGAATGCACATTTCTGTGTTTGTGTCTACATCCACATCTGAAGTGTATAATCCATCCATCCATCCATCCTAATTATATTCATTTCCAAATTGATATGTCAATCTGATGAAATTTAATGGTGCCTTAAAAACTGTGTAGTGTAATGATGATACAGTTTGTTCTCTGAAAACAGACTTTTCTCAAAAAAATACCTTTTGTGAAATATTAACTTTGAGTAGCTGTGTGGGTTATCATTTCCAATTTTGAAAATCTGGGTTTGCTTTGGTCTTGACAATGGAACATTTTTTAGATGTTCTCACGTAATAATTACTTGTAACTAAATCAACTGTTAATGTTTTGATGTTATGAACAAACTTTAGAATTAAAAAAATATGTTGTTGTTTTTTTTTTTGTTTTTTTTAAATGAACGCTTTCATTCCAAAATACAATATCATTTTAGGTTTTTTTTCTATTTAAAAACTGAGTTCTTAGTCAATTTTTGTAAAATAATAAATATTTTTAAGTAGAGATGTTTTTGTTCTTTCACAGTTGGCATCCGTGGAGAGAGAAAAGCAGCGCTGGGAGAAGGAGAAGAGCCAGCTGAAGGCCAGCATCGAGGAGAACAAGGAGAGGATGTTGAAGCTGGAGAGCTACTGGATCGAGGCGCAGACACTCTGCCACACCGTCAACGAACACCTGAAGGAGGCCCAGGCCCAGTACCAGACTCTGGAGAAGAAGTACAATAAAGCCAAGAAACTAATCAAAGACTTCCAGCAGAAGTGAGTACACCTCAGGTTAAACTGCTCACGTTGGACTTCTGACTGTGACCAAGCAGATTTTTTTTCTGTCATGAAATATCAGTTAGATTGTGGGCTTCAGGCCACTGACAATGTTTTGACTTCTATTTACTTACATTGTTGCAGACTCAGTTTAAAAATGTTTTTCTGCTGCACACAAAGAGTTACAAGAGTAGAAGCTACGTTTACTAGAATAATCACGCATTCTTTTTAGTAAAAATCGATCTGTGAGCTGGCTCGACTCTTTACTTCCGAGTCTTATCCCGTTTTAACAGTAAGAACTGAGTTTATATTCTCATGCCGTGCAGTTCCCCCAGTTTTCTGTGCATTGCTTTCTTCGGTCAGTTCGGTCACAACCTCTCCCGCTCAGTTCCAGTCTGACTGCCTCTAATTGGCCGTGCCCCTGCCGGCCAAATGGAAGCAAAGTCATGCAACAAATTCTCCATGCTGATCTGTAGCTGAGGACCGAACTAAAGAGCAGAGGCACTGACCAAGGGCAAAGCAGGCATGAGAAATTGGCTGCATTGTAGTTCTGTGTGTGTGTGTGTGTGTGTGTGTGTGTGTGTGTGTGTGTGTGTGTGTGTGTGTGTGTGTGTTCACTATGAAGAGCAGGGTCAGGGTGAAATGAGTCACATGTCCTCAAACAGCCTCGACTCCAGAGCTGAGTTCGAGGCAGGCCCGGTCGCACATGGTAATATTGGAAAGGTATCGTGTTTTCCTGTGTTAACACACACCTACTCAGCACATTTCCACCCCCCCCCCCCCCTCCCTGGTGTTCCTTCAGAGAGGCCGAGTTCATCCAGAAGGAGGATGCAGAGAGGAGGCGGCTGGAGGAGGCTGAGAAAGCTCACCTGGCTGAGATCCAGGGCCTGCAAGTCAGGGTAAGCCACCTTTTTAAAATCTCATTCTGTCCATCTCCCGTCTCTATCATAACTACATACCTCTCTGTCGATGAGTTGCTCATACTGTGTCTGCAAAATTCTGCATATTGGCCTTAAAGAAAACAACAATCGATGCAGTTTCTGTGAAAATACAAAACAATGATCAACATGATCAAATAGATCAGTAACAGCACTACATTACTTTTGTTTTGCCTCTTGAAGATAGCCTTGTGCGAACCAGAACTCAATTCCACAACCAATCAGCATGCGCCAAAACCGGTCGACACTCTGCCAGCGCTGCAGCTACCTACGGCCCTTATACAACAGATTTTTCCTGAGTACAGCATATTTTTTTAAGTTGTTTTAATGAACGTCAGCAGCTTGTCGATGTGCGTTTATTCTGCGCTGAACGTTGGCAATTTTTTCCGGTCACCGAGAGTTGAAACATATTCGCACTGCGCTGGTCACTGAAGGGCGGGACAAATGTGACGCTGCTCGTTGATTGGTCCGCCGTTCACAACGGCTGTGCTCTAATCGGAGCCGAATTACCAGACTGTTATAACAGCGAAGAAAATTAAAGCTGTGAGCCACAGTCGGCGCAGCCAAGCTGTCTTGAAGATGCTCTTCAGGTGCTATTTCTTCCACTTTCTCCTCTTTGTGCTGTGACAGTGGGTGAACTTTGAGTTCAGGTCCTTGTGTTCACTTCTGTTGTCGAACTCTGCATCGATTTTCTGCTTTCCTTAAAACATAACAGTTTCAGCGACATCACGTTAAGATGCCAACAATATAACCGCAACATCCAAGGTCTCATTTCAGACCTTTACTGCATGCCTCTCCACTTGTTTTCCGTCTCTTTCAAATAAACAGGCAAAATGCCACAAAGGTAGTGATGACAGTTGTTGTTTTCCGCTCAACTCTCAGGCCTTTCTCTACAGTTGAATGGGCAGTCAACCCGACTGTCCCCTACAATTACTCTGCACACTGAGCACTCATTCCTCCACTGTCCTACTGCACTGCATTATAAAGGGCGAATATTGAAGTGTAGCACAAGCAAGATTGATGGACAACAGAATATTTAAAGTCTACAATAAGACAGGAACGCTGGTTTATGTTTTAACTAAACTGACATCCAATTGTACTGCAGGTTCAGATACTTGGTCAACCCCGGCAAGATACTTTAGTATGAGTAGAAATATGTGTCACCAGAAACTTAGAGTTTTTTTTATTTTTTTTTTATTTTTTTATTTTATACACTTTATTAATCCCCGAGGGGAAATTTTGAATCACGTAACTTGAATTTGATCTATTTAACTTCAGGAATTGCATTGGAAAACCGTTCGCTTTAAAACTGTATTTGACCTTCGTGGAAAATGTTGTTCTCTGTATACATCCACATTCAGCTCCTCACAATTCAAACTCAGCTCTTGATATATAATTTCAGTTATAAATTCAGGTTGCAACTAATAAATTAAAGCTGAGATTATTTCTCTTCAGATTCAGTTTTTAATGCAATTATTCAAATTGAGGATTTCAAATTCAAATATGAATCATTCAAATTCAGTGTCTGGTGACACATATTTCTGCGCATAGTTTAATATTCTCAAACTGAGTGAAAATTTGAATCATGTTTTTCTCCCACTCCATTTATTTTGTGCTTTAAAGCAGCTGTTTTGACTGGTAAATGCCTACAACTGATTAACATTGATTGGTTCCTCTCTCTACAGATTGCAACATTAGAGTCGGAGCTAATGCAACTGATGAAGCAGAACGGTATCCAGGTCAACAACAACAACAGCAACAGCTCTGAGAGGCTCAGCGCTCAGCAGCACAGCCCAAACAGAGCTGCAGCACAAGCCAGAGGTCTGTTTTTGAGGGGAGCAGGGTGATTATTATGATTATGTCTTGACATTGTTCTACATTTTGGTTTACTCTCTTACCAAGAGTTAGATGAAAAGATCAATGCCACTCATGTCAGTCAATATACTGTATGTAAGTAAACATAAAGACGGAGCTAGCAGCCAGCTAACTTAGAACAAGTCTGAGGATACGAAAATGCCATTGAGCACCTCCAAAACTCTCTAATCAATATGTTTAATCCAATAGAAAACTAAAGGATAAAAACTGCAAGTTGTGGTTTTTCAGGGGGGGTCATTTGCATGACTATATCTTGCATTGCATAATGACGTTGTGGAGACTTTTGGCAGCCACAACTTGGCATTTTTACACTTTGTTTTTTGTGCAGATTAAACAAACAGGCTATAAAGGCAAACTGTTTCCCTCTGTTCCCAGTTTTGTCCTAAGCTAAACTAACTGACTCCTGGTTTCAGCCTTGTAATCATGAGAGTAGCTTTGATTTCTCTGTCTAACTCTAAACAGGAAAACAAAAAACATATTTCCCCAAAGGAAATACTGTTTCTTTGATTAAAAAAAATAAATAGTGGCAGCTTTACTAGGACAGTAAGTAATAACATGAATATGTCATCTAAACTTTCTATATTTATGTCTGAAAATATGACCTAAAGTACCTTGAAAAGTTGTTTGTCCCTAATTTTTGTATTTTCCTATATTTTAATTAAAAAAAATCAGAAGGCCGGCACAGTTTAAAGTGACTTAAAAAAATAATTAAAAGATGACGCATGATGCAACTCAACAGTGCTGCCATACGATTTAAAAAAATATATAATTTCTGGAGTTTATTGACTCCCCTTTCACTCTTCCATGAAGTACATTAAAAACATTACACTGTCTTGTTCTATACTGTAAACACAGACATGCACACACACACTCAAAATACATTGCAGACTCAGTGCAATCCTGGCATTTCTTTTGCACATCACAAATCCTCCTCTGCTATGCTGCCTCAACTCAAGTTTCACTTTGGATCTCAGCAAACAGCAACAAACTAGTAATCCGTTTTGAGCACATCTGTCTGTCTTTGTTCTCCTCAAGTCTTTTTAAACTCCACTGGCTTTATTTCAGAGTCTGTATCTGTCAGAACAGAGTGTGCACAAAGAAGTGTCATATCTGATACTGTTCAGTGCAGACAGGATAACAGAGTGATTGGATCAGCGCTGATATGATTGATGCAGCCCCATTATGCAATATCAAAATGAGGGAGCCAGGGGATGCAGCTGGAACAGGAAAACTAAAGGAGAGAGAGGACGTGGGAGGAGAAGACAGGATCTGCTGAAATTATCTTTGTTAAATTTAAATGAATCAGTTTTTGTTTTATCTGACAGGAGCTCCGTGTGCACTCAGGGAATGAACAGAAACATGATAATTACCTGCCTAATTAATAGTGGGAGAATATTTGATATTTTAACTGAGCTGATACTTTTTTAATGTGGGTGTCAACAGCATTCAATGCCTCAAAATTACAACTTAACACATGCACATAACTGCTGGACACATGCCTTTATATACTAGGGTATATCCTTTACCCTACTGACCTGAATCACAGTTGTTTGCGCACTCTTTTCTTCGTGTGTGTGTGTGTGTGTGTGTGTGTGTGTGTGTGTATGTGTGTGACTCCAGACCTGAGGGAGGGCTCTCCCCACTCACCCAGCAAGAAGAAGGGCTACAGAGGAGTTGCCAGAGACAGCATCAGCTCTACAGAGGGAGAGGTTTGTATTAATACACACACGTTTACATTATATATTTACTCAGTAAAACTTCAACAGGTTGAGCCAACCAATTTCTTATTTCACAACACCTAGATGTGATGTGGATAGATGTGATTTTTATTCAAACAAGCTTCCTTTATTCTCATTAGACTACTTTTATGTTTAAAATGTCTTTAATTTCACCACAGGGTGTTTAATTACTGTGTGCACGCTCATCAGCCTGTTTGTGTGTCTTTAACCCCTGTCTCTTCCACTTTATTTCTGTTAATGGATTAATTGCTGCGTGTTGCTCTACCGATCTAATTGAGTGTGTGGTGCTGTCACATCTTATTGTCTCTGCCAGCGCGATATTAACGGCCACAGTCTTTTTCTGGATGAAAGGCTCTCGTCTGCCTAATGCTGTCACTTAACTCGGCTCGAGCAGGAATGAGTTCAGATTAGATAAACAACTCGAGAACTGGATCAGAATTGGCAGGAACACAGAAACCCAGGCTCTGTGGTGCTTGCAGGGGAAACGAGGGCAAGGAATTAGAAATGATGAAAGTATGTCAAGTGACTTCTGTCAGATTAGTCTGCAGCTCGGGCTGTTCACATCACTTACTCTTTGATTGCACTTTACTTCTCCTCTTTATTGTGCAACTACTTCTGAGCTTTGCTCTCCTCTCCTTTAGTTTTTCATTCATTTTTGTCCATTGCAATTCCATCTCTCTTCCTTTATTACATTTTTCGCCCTTGTTACTTTCTTCATCTTCCGGCCTCATTTCTCTTCCTCTCCTGTTTTTTTCTTCTCTTTGACTGACTTCCTCTTTCTTTCTGTGTCTGTCTTCAGGTTTTAGAAGGACATTGCAGTCCAGCTCACAGTCGCTCTGGTTCGATTCGTTCTGGGGCCTCTTATGATGGAGGAGCGGCAGTCCTTAGGGCCCCTGGCAGTGGAGAGGGCTCCCCCAGAAGAACACTGCATGGTCAGGATAATGCAGGATATAATGGTCACCACATACACCTGTAACCATATCTACTGATATTGCCGTATATCTGCTGCTCGTATTCTCACATTTACCTCATTATTGTATATATTTTTTTGCCGTGTAAACTCATCCCTTGAAGCAGGAGTAATCTCAGTGTGTTTGTGATCACAGGTTCTCAGTCTCCTGCGATGTCGAGCCCCTCTTGCAGTGCGGAGGAGCACAGACAAGCTCTGGAGCCCGGGTAAGAGAGCAAATAATGCAACGGCATACTGTCTTTTTGAGTGTATCAATGTGTCATCCATTTTAGTTTAGAGAAATGTAGTAGGAAGAAGTGGATAGAAAATCATCCGGCACAAGGATTTGTCAATTTTTTGGTGGATTATCTGGGATCAAAGCATGACTTTTATCATTTGTAAAATAATTGTATGTGTTTTCTCTACATATTTATTGTGAAAATACAGTATAAGAAACAATGTCATGACAACTGCTTTACTTTGAAAAACTGGAACATTTTGTTGAATAATTTTTAAGAGTTAATGGTTAGGTTGGTACCAGTGAGAAGAAAAGAAAATAGAGGAAAGGTGGCATGTTTATACAGCATTTAGTGTTAGAATAACTCCTAAATTTTGTCCCAAAAGTAATCAGCCATGTTAATAAAACTTCATAGTAAGCAAACAAAACAGTCAAAAATTCGAAATACTTTTACATTTACTTCCAACCAAAACCATTTTCACATATTTTCCTCAACTACACTTTCCTTTCCTTCAGGTCCTCCCTCAGGCAAACCACAGTGAAGGACAAAGATCCCAGAGCCTCACCTGGAAACAGGTAAAAAAAAAGTCATTACAATTACAGTGCTGTTTCACTTGTCTGGCTCCATCTAATAAATTGTCGGACAATGTTCTGCAGCAGGTATTGATTTTTATTTTGGCTTACCTGTACTTAATGGTTCAGGAACTGTTTATGAAGGTGTGGTACAGTAATTGTCACCAATGACCTCCATTCAATGTCTTCCTCTGTCCATCTCTTTCCTTCTCTCAGCTCCATGGAGCCGTCTGCAGAGGACAATCCAGAGAAACTAAAGGCCAAGGTACATACATCGGGTTTGGCTAATAGTACAGTGGGCAAATAATGATTGACTTTACAGGTAATTTACATTGAGGACATTAAAGGACACTTTACTTTGCCTTCTAAAATGTCATTATAAGTCTAGTCAAAAGAGACTTCTTGCCATCGGGCTCCATTATATTTATAATATCTGTTAATGAAAGTAAAATATGAACTGAACACTGAACTTCTGCAGCGCCGCCTCATCCTGCAGGTTAATTCACAGTTTTGTTATTGTCCTGTCTGTGAGCCCTGTAGCTTCAATGTATTGTGTTATTTGTGTTGAACAGACCTCACTTAAATGGCCACACTTCTTCTCCTATTCATATTATTTGGTATCGTATTCCTTTATGTTTGGTGGCTGGTAGTAAAGAAAATTACTGTGCCACAAAATCATAGAAATGCATGATTGCATTTTAATTCTCATATTAATTGCTAAATCTATCAATTAGTATGTCCAAATGATCCTAAATATCACTTGTAATTTTAGCAGCAGTGCAACAAATATCCATTTTAGCAGTTGTATGATCTGTTTTAAAGTATTAATTCAAATTTTGCTGAAAAATCTAATTGGAAACGTTCCTTGATCCAATGAGTGAGTTTCATAATTCATCTTCAATCAGGTGAATTCCATCCTGATACAATAAGATTAAAGTTGTTAACATGGGCATTTGTTGCGGTGTAGGAACTTGCATGAAAACGGTTTTTAATCCCGTGTAATATCGGATGTGGTTAATATAAGGGTTAAAAAGGAGATTATTTTTGATCCTGCACCAATCGAGCCCTTTTCTCTCTCCGAGGATATGCTCATTTTAAGAAGAGCAGACATCAGAAGATAAATCAATGCAGAATTTATGCGCATTAATAGTTATGTGAAGCTTTTAGATAAGGCCAGAAAGCTCAAAATCTGAGCCTGTGAAATTAGTCTCACTTTTACCTCATACAGCACTGAGACTCAAAGAACTCCTTTAAGCTACTTTAAATTGTTAAATGTAAAACAAAGCTCTACAGCTTTAGCTTAAAATCTTTTGTTACACTTGTTGAAACCCTGTAAATCAGCCCTTTATAGAGGGCCAACAGGAATACTGTATAATCCTGGAAAAAGCTGTTTCTCTTCTTCTCTCCCTCTCACATTCACAAGGACACACAGAGCGAGAGAGTTGGACAGCATCCATCTTCATCATTTCTAACCACTAATCACATTTACAGTTTGTGCTGTAAGGGAAATCGAGAGATGTCCTCAACCCATCCTTCTTTCAGTCTATCAAACAGCTTAAATATATTAGTCCACTGCTGTTTTTATTTGCTTTAAATCATAGAATGAAGCACATCAGTCATTCTGGTACGTGCTCGGAGGAAAAGCCTTCACTTTCTTGATTCATTCACTCCTTATCCTCATACAGCCTCTCTGGCAAAGAACCAGATGTAATATCTCATGCTTGACTAAATTTATAATATCAACATACTAATGCAACATCATGTTCCTTTTGATCAATAGCACTTCACAGAAACATCAATAATAAGAGAGAGGCACTCCAACTAATCAGCTAAATTCAGTCTTAAAGCTAGTTGGCTCTCCCCGCCGAGTCTTATGAGTGTGCTGTTGATCTTTTAGGGGCCCACTTTGAACGACGATCTGAGTGCCAGCAGCAGCAGCTCGGTGGAGATCAGCGGTCTGCTCAGTGAAGCCAAGATGTCGGGACGCTCCCACACCCTGGTGCTCTCCTCAGACGAGGTACATTCTAAACATATTATAAATGTATACATATTATATTTTGTTCAACCACATAAAAAATATGAACCCTGAAAACGTGCTTACAAAGTTAATATTTCACAGCTTGTCAATTCAATTATAAAATTACGGGACAATTTTCTCTTGTTTTTCTTGCAGAAAGTAAAAATCAATGTTGGAGTTTTGGCTCATTGTCTTTGAATATTGGTGCATGCTGCTATAGACGAAGCCATTTTGTTTCTGCTCCGCTAACAACCAGTCATTTTTTTGTTATTTTTCTTTATCTGCTGCAACATTCAGAGTCTGGATATGATAGATGATGAGGTGAGACTGAGGCTGCCAGCCTCCAGAGGACTTGTGTTCTCCTGCATGTGCTGCCTGTTGAGTTGTGCATAAACCATTTGTCTGTCTCATTGCCAAACGTTATTGGTGGAGAAGGATAATTTTTCTCTGCATGTCTGACAGAATTAATCTGGTTTTTGGGCTTTGGTGGATTTTTTTTTTTTTAAGCTGTTTTATTTCATTTAAACTCATCAGTCATCCATTTCTGGTTGAAGACTTTTGGTAAAGCTGGTTGGTTGTGCATTTAATCTGCTTCTTTCTCTCTGTCTTTCTTTTTATCTTTGTTATGTATGTTCAGATCCTGGACGAGGGGCAGAAGCAGTATCAGTGGCAGCACCACAGCATCACAGACTGGACATCCCAGCAAGTGGCCCGCTGGCTCATGGGCCTCAACTTAGAACACTATATCCAAGAATTCACTGCCAAAAATATAGATGGAGAGCAGCTGCTACAGCTGGACAGTGCTGAGCTAAAGGTAACTAAAACTTTTTAATGCGTACATTTTAATTACATTTTAATGCATAAAAAGTCAGTTGGTATAGGTATTACACTACATATGAATACATTGTACTCTCAGGACATATGTTGGTCCCAAATAAGTGATTCTTATTAGTTCGAAAAATGATTATTTATGTTGATAAAAAAAAATAAAAAAAATAAAACAATAGTGAGGGTTTCCAAAATCGTTTTTTAAACTATCAAATATCAACACTTGTACCAGTCTCAAAGTATTGGTTGGCTATAATATGAATATAGAAAAATATAGCACATAGACTGTCATAACAATGCAGTGTTTTTTTTCTGACCGTAGGGGTTACAATGTACTCATTAAGGCTGTACTAAAAGATAGACAACAAAGACAAATAATTATTAAATACATGTACAAAATTATATACACTGATTTGTTTCAGGCCCTTGGAGTCTCTTCTTCCCAAGACCGCACCCTGATCAAGAAAAAGATCAAAGACCTTAAAGTTCTGATGGAGAAGGCCAAGAGGAACCAGGAGAAAGTGGAGAAGCAGCGCGAGAAGCTACGGAAGAGAGAGCTGGAGCAGCAGCAGAAAGATGCGTGCAAAGAAAATGCAGCAGAGTGAATTCAGCCTCTCGGATTACCTCCCACCTTTACTGTAGCACCACACCAAGTAGCAACTGGCGGAACAACATCAGTAGGCCCCGCAAACGAACCCTGAGGGACGCCTACTTGGTAGTTCATTAGTTCTCAGTGGTGGAGCTCCATGCCCAACTGTCAGAGGTTGTTCAGTGACTTTTTCACCAAGCAAATTAAACCAAAATGAGCAGTTGGATAATTGAATGCTGCCCTTCATTTGCCTCATTTTAAATCCATCCTCTGTTTTTAGCCATTTAAGAATTTACTTAGTTCTATTTATTTTGCTGTTTATAGCTGTAAATTGGGTTTATTTATTCATATCCAGAGTAAGTCTGTGAAAAGTTCATTTACCTCTTTCTCCCATATCATCCTCAGAGCCGTCAGTTACCCACCACATCACCTGTAGACATGAAGACCATGTACATGTACAGTGATGAACTCAGATACAAATATGTCTGATGTGCCATTTCGATAGAGTTATATATATCCCGTTCAAATAAATAGATCAGTGGAATCTATCGCTTTGATGAAGCACATACAGGTCAGGTCTATGTGGTGGACTATATATAGCAGTGCTCACCTCCCACCACTCGGTGTCCTCAAGCTGCTTACTTTCACTACTGAAGAAGGCAACACTGGAACTTTCCAATGGGGGAAATAAACTGGAACCAAGTCTCACTGGGAGAAACAGGCTCTCTCAGTACTTGCAAGAATACTGGAAGTGCAAACACTGTAAATTTGACCTGTGCACTGGCTGACAGTGCTCCTTACATATATGTGTACCATACAAAAGTAGTTCTCAAAGTATGAATGACAAAGACATGCTGTACTCACTGGACTGGTTCTACTAGAGATTTCAGGTACTGTCTAATCATTAAATTTGTAACTTTACCTAACCCGTACCATAAAAACAAACAAAAAAAAAGTTGATAAAACAAAACTTCCTGCATATATGCATAATGTTGCTTTGACTCCGCTTGTAACCTGCTTTTGACCTCTTTTTATATTCTCTGAGTAACAAAGTAATACCCCGCCGCTGCCTTTAGAAATTCTAGACTAGTAGAATTTTTGTGAAATCTACCCGCTTCTGTGAGTGTCGAAACACATACAGTAGATGAAAGTCATCCATTTTTGTCACTTTATTATTTAAAAAAAAGAAGAAAAAAAGTCAAAGTTCACAATGCAAATTTCTCTGGAATATTCTCAGTAACATTTAGGAATGTTGCCATACAGAGGGTTTCTGTGGGGAAGGACAGATGCAGCAAGTGCAGATAAATGAAGATTACTGTACCTGATACTTCTACTGGAAATGGCTCCTGATGGATGCAAATTTATTTTTATTTTTTATTATGAAATTGGTTCAGTTAAGACTCAAATCATTTTGATTTACTTGTTAGATAGTTTTGAAATTATTTTGACACATATTCTTTAAGAAAACTGTTTTTGTTTTACAGTAGGATTATGAAGCTCACTGAAAGACACGTTCCCTGTGTTACTTCTTTATCATTCCCAAGAACCATTCCGTAAGTTTACAGTAAAAATAGAGATACCAGAGTCACCGTGATAGAAATGAAGGCAGCTTTGGTAATGATTCCCTTTTGTCTTAAGAACTCTACCTGGCGTGCTGCTAACAGGTTATGAACAGGAATAGTTGGGATTACAGATACTTCCATGCAACGCCACACTAAAAAAAGGTATCGCTGATCGTTGTTAATGTTATCATTTATTTATTTCTGTATTTAATGAAGCGACTGACTATTGTTTATGATAACTTATACAAAATAAGAGTATTATTAACAGCTAATAATGATTTATCCAGAATTGTATGATGACTTCTTTTTGCCAAAACGGTATATTAAAAGTGATTTAGTTACAAATGTTTGATATTAAATGAAGGATTTAAGGTTTGGTAATGTAAAGGCAGAAGAAAACACAGTCGTATTCCTCCATCGTGCTTGTGGTTTTTCCTCAAATCCTACCATAGTGCTGCTCCAGTGCTACTCCAATAAACTGCTCATGATGTATTCTTATGAAATATTTTGTAACACTTGAACCTTTCTGTGAATACCCCCACGCCCTAACAAGTCAGTCAGCAGACTGCACTCTTTTGACTCTTTTGTATGTATAGTAAAACACTGAGAGCAATATGCTGTAAGAATCCTGAAGAAGCCTTGTTTTATATTGTGTAAGTGTGCGTGCGCAGTTTGTCAGAGGGCTGAGGAGGCTAAGAGGTCAGACCTGAGCTGACAATGTGATTCCAGATCTTTTCTATATATACTTGACTGCGCCTGCCTGGCATGATGAGACCAACGTATGGATGAGACCCTGTTGCTCCTGGCAGGCAGAAACACCAATGTTTAGAGTCATGTCTGGAAGGGTTTGTCCTTCATTGTGTGCGTAGAAAGCTAAAGATAATCGCCACAAACTGCTAGCCATGCTTTCACTCTTAAGAAGCTGTGCTTATTCTCCTCCTCCTTTTTCTGTCATTGCCTTGCTCTCTTTTTCGCATTCTGAAAAGTGAAAGGGCAGCTACCTGTCACACTGAATAAAATGTGCAGTCACTGTCCACAGTTTGCTTTTGTCCCTTCTTCTTTTCACCAAATCCGTCTGCCAAACAAACCAAAAAGCCACAGAAACATCTGAGAGTGTGTGAATAACTCACCCTATAATTGTGTTGTACATTGCTCTTCAGTCTCGCATTTCTAATGGTACATCTGATAGTTTACACTCTTGAAAGTCCCTTCTACATTTTTTTATTTTGCCATGCCCTTGTCATGATCCGGGATGATTATTTGCCTTTCTGTCAGTGGAGACCTTAGCAGACTAGTTGCCCTGGAGTCAGCCACAGCTGTAGCTCTCCAGTCCCTCCCTCTCTGATTTCTATTTATATTCATCCTAATTTCTCTCCAGGACATATTGTCCCTCTGACGACGCCCGCCTGTCACTTGTTGCCCCTCTTCTCCTACCTCATTTCTGTCTTCCTTCCTCATACAACTCCTATGGCTGGGTTTATGGAGGTCTTGCAATGGTCGGTATGCTTGATTCCTTCATTATCACCATTTATACATTCATTTGCAATCTCCTCTGTGCTGTGTGGACAATATTAGAGTCTGAGCCAGCTGGTTTGGCAACTCAAGGCCCTTCCCTCCGGGACTTCATGGAGGAGTTGAGCCCCAGACAACTGGCTGTCAAGCAGCTGAAGAATCGTTTTCTGTGGGCCTTGCGGGCCAACAATGTGCAGGAGGTCCTGCAAATTCTGCACACTGGCCAACTAGACATTGACACTGTGCTGGAGGTGGACGACCCCAGCATGGTCCTGGCCTCATACAAACAAGGTTAGATAGCAATGGTTGGGTTTGATATGTGCTTAATCTTTGTGGTTGTTGTTGCTGTGTTGAGTAATTTTGAACAAGATCATGAGACAGTCCTTAATACAGTCCGCCGTTACACAAGGTAGGAGGATTAGGTCTTTAGGTTAACCACTAGATGGTGCTAAACGTCCATAGATCCCTAACCTGGATTCAAGAAACTACACAGGGTGGATTATAACAATGCACATCTTCAGTCTACTTTGGAAAACACTGTAATGCATGCTCTGCAAACTTCAGCATCATCTGTATACTTTTGCATCAGCCTTTAAAACTCAAAAGTTATAGAGCTGTTAAAGATTAAACCATTGTATATCAGAAAAAATACAAGCAAAAATGTTCTTTACTATTACTCTATAACACTTCTGGTTGTCTGATCTCTCTCAGGATATTGGCTACCAGGCTACAAACTGGAGAAGTCCTGGGCAATGGGTATCCATGTGTGTGTGATGTACAATGCTGTTGAGGCAGCATTGGTGCTCCTTCAGGAAGGTGCAGCTGTCAACCGGATGCCCAACGGGAAGACGCCACTTCACGTGGCCTGTGAGGTCTCCAACAGCGACTGTGTGGCCTTGCTTTTGGCTCATGGGGCAAAGATCAACAGTCTGTCACTGAGTGGACACATGCCGCTGCACTACTGCATAACCAGGGAGTCTGTGGACTGTGCCAAGCAGCTCATCCTCAAAGGTCAGAAGGCAAGGATGCTTGGGTACATGGGTTTATTCAAAATGAAAGACACTGTAAAACAATATCGTCATCATTTTATTCTTTCATGCAGGTGCTAAAGTCAACGTCGCCAGCCACAACAACGATGAGGACACCCCTTTACACACAGCAGCCAGATTCGGCATCCCAGAGCTTGTGGCTCTGTTTTTAGCCCACGGAGCATCTGTGGATGCTGTCAACTCACTGCAGGAGACACCGCTGATGACTGCAGCCTTCTGGGCTTTTGACTCCAAAGAGCAAATCTACAGCGAGGATCACCATGTTGTCTGTCGCCTCCTGCTGGACCACCGAGCTGGTGAGAGGTTCTGGATACTTGACTTTGACTGAAGACACACTTCTTATTACTACTATACTGTTTGAGAAATTGAGATTTGGCTTCTGTTTCAGATCCAGACCTTAAGGAAGATGACCATAAAACAGCTCTTCACAAGGCTGCCTGGAACTGTGATCACGTCCTGATGCAGATGCTGCTGGAGGCCGGAGCAGACACACGAGCCATGGACATCAACGGCTGTGCCCCCATTCAGTATCTCCTTAAAGTGACGGACAGCCGGCCCATGGCCATACCTGATCTCTGCTATCAGCTGCTGCTCAACCACAACGCAGCACGGATCTACCCACCGCAGTTCCACAAGGTGCACAATTTTGCAGCTGATGTGAATTTGTGCATGTTTCAATACTAAACTATCAATGACAAACTATAAATTAATAAGGAAAAGTCTTTGCGAGATTATTGTGCTGTACAAAGTCCTGATGTTTGATGTTTTGTGCAGGTGTTGGAGTCCTGCCATGACTACACCAGAGTTGTAGAAATATTGGCCAACTCTTATGAACGTTTAAAACCGACAAGGAAGTGGAGAGCTGCTATTCCTGATGACTGTTACAAGGTAGTATTTGTTAAGATTGTCCCCACTTTCTTAGAACATAGGAAATTTAAGAAACTCCTTAAAAAAAACTAAATAAATTCTTCTGTTTTAAAGAGTATGCTCTTTAATCTAGCATACAAAACTTTAAAAAAGTAAAAAGTGAACACAACATTGAAAAAATGAAAGACAACAAATTACATAATTTGATATATATATATAGGAATTCTCCTCGTGTCAAAGAGATGAAATGAACATTATGTACTGGCCTGTTTAATCCAACAGATCCACATGCAAAATATGGGGAGCGTCCCTTCAAGGGACTCAGTAGGATAACATATGCTGTCCTGGCGTTGAATGGTAAAAATGACTTCATTTTATAATTCCTGTTACAACGGTGTTCGTTTCACTTTGCCTCCCAGCGACATAAAGACTTCTACGACTCTCTGTTTGCTGTTTGCACCAACACTCCTCGCAGCCTGCTCCACCTCACCAGATGTGCCATCAGAGCCGGCCTGGGTGGGTTCTGTCACACCAGAGTACCGCAGCTGCCTCTGCCATCATCCATGAAGAAATATGTATTATTGGAACCAGAGGGGATACTGTACTGATGAAGACACTTTTGTTTATGAACTTCAGTTACTGCATGGGACGGCATCTGAAGAGAAACGTCGTTTAAATACCTGTTTACGGACTGGAAATGGCAAATGCTGCTAGTCGGAGCATGAACATCTTTTTACAGAAGCTTTTATCTGCAACATAACATTTTTTTTGGTCCTGGCAGAAGAAACAACAGCACATTCAAGCTCATACAAGCCTCCTTTGCTGGAGTGAAACCCGAATCCCATGATGCACTATATTGATTTGGTTTGAAGTAGGGCATGACAGAGGAAGCCTTCCAACCTATTACAAACTATGAATCAACCGACTGGTCAACCCTAAATGTGCACAGGTTTGAGAGACAGGTGAGAACAATTCTTTCTGTCCTTCTAATACCAACATTTTTCATCTTCTACAGAGGCTGTTTTACCATCTTTTTAAGAGCACTTCAAACTAAAAATCATTTTCTGTTGTAGTTTTTTTCCACCTGCAAAGTGTTGACCAACGTGCCTCTCTGCTACAGAGCTGCCTCATGCCGAAGAGGATCCAGATCCACCTGGCAACCAGCCTCCATGCTTGCTCACACACGGGCTCGTGTTCGTCTGATACTCCACTTTTTTTTTTTAGAACAAACAACTTGACAAACCACTCTACACCGAGTGCTTGTTTTTCCAGTGGATTGCATGTCGTGCATGAACCTGCGCAAACTATGCAGCACAAGAGAACACAAATAGGGAAATAATTCACTCGACTCCTTGCCATAATCGTAATGTCATATACCACTAATATGTCAGGTTTTAACAGAATGTCCACCTTGACTCAACTCCAGATGTTACCTTTGACCTGCCGTCCAATCTTTTCCATTTCTTCTCACCAAAGTACTGTGATGCTGTAAACTGTCACCCAGAAGAAAATAACTAAACCTCTCTGAAAGGTCTTATAGCAGCCTTTAATCCTGTGCGAAACATGGCCTGAATCATTCATCCCAGTCACAACTACATGCTGTAATGGTCTCCATCTACTTCATCCAGATGTTAAGTCTAATTTAACACGGGGAGATAATGCTCGTTTACAATAGCAGAAATCAGTCACTCGAATGAGAAGACTGGAGGAGACACTGAAGGACAGAAAATTAACTGTCAGTCTAAGATTAAAGCTTCTTCCTCTTTTTCATCAAGAATTGGCAAAGATGGTTTTCAGTGCTACTGAACAGCGGCCTTCTGAGACAAAAGACAGGCACTCTTTTATATCAAATAATTGCTTAAAACGTCTTTTAGAACATGTCCTCTTTCCACTCTTTTCACAATCACAACTCCAGTATTTATCAGGTTTGTATTGGTCCTTGTTTGAATGAAATGTGACCACATTGACCTCAGCGGCTGCTTGTATAACTTGTAAAGTAAGTAATCATTATGAACCTTATACTAGTCCACAGGTCATGCACATAAACAGGTGTGTCTGTAGCAGACCTCTATTTTATTTACTAGAATAGAGGATGTTTTTTTTGTACATAACAATATCAAAATTTGCTGGTTGAAATCCAAAAATTAAACTCAATGATCTCCAACTTTATACATCTGAAAGTACCCTTTTTTATTTTTTTTTTATTTTTTCCATCCTTCGGTCATATCAGTTTGAAAGCAAACATGTGTTGAGTCTAATAAGTAAACATACAATGTCAACAGTAAGGTGTCTCTGTGTATTCATGTGATTCTGTGTTTTAAATATACACAAAATCATGTGGTATGCTCCTGTCACAGTATGTGCACACTTCTTTATGAATGAATACAAACCCTACAAGGTGCACAAGTTATCACAAACATTTTGTTGTACTTCTAGTATTTACTCTTACTTTCTATTAGCAAAGTAAATTAAAAAAAGCAGCTGACTAAATTCAGTTTAAGTTAAAAAAAAAAAAGCCAAATAAAATCTGCGTTGTATCTCCGAATGTCTGCATGAGTGTACCGGTCACGTGCTGTCGAGGGAACATTGTCTGGATCAGACTGGGCTCCCCGAGCTCTTAAAATAAACCTGTGCTTGAATCTGACATCGCATTGATAATTTATTCATATATTGAATATATTTATTGTCTTAGCTTTCAGAATGACCTCGCGTAACGTTGAATTTGTAGACTGTAAAACTGGACTAAATGAAGTAAACAGAGAAATTTGACAGACCCAGGAAAGAGCGCGGCATAAGTGGGGACACTAATGAAGCTGCCTAACAAAGCAGAACAGTCTGTTCTCGGTCCCTGTTGGCAGCTGGCCACGAAAAGTCACTGGACCGTGTCTGCTACGGTGGCTGACAGCAAAGTTTCCGAAAACAAGCTGTGGACAGGGAGGGAAAGCAGACAACAACTTCCAGAGACATTACACAGAGCAGGAGCACACGGGGCTGTTCACACACAAGAAACACTTTAATGGTTTTCTAAACAATGACTTGATGAAATGGGACTTTTTTTTCTTGTCGCATGCATGAATTTCTTGCAAAATATCACTTAACACATTAACAGACAATGAATAGCAAAGTTATACATCCTACAATGAGCTGCAAAAAGCTGAAGAAATGACACAATGAAAGGTGACATTCATTTTCATTTCCACATTCACTGGTCTTTTTTAGTGGCGAACCACAAACTCAGCATCGGGACAGTTGGCCTTTGTGTGATGTTTAAAGAGCAAAAAGTGAACAAAACATGTCCTTTACTTCAAGAGAAATTCACAAAATTACACCCAACATGAAGGTATTCATATCTCATTTAATACTTGTCAGAGACAGATAGATAGATAATTACTTTATTAATCCCACAAGGGGACTTTTTTTTTTTTTTATTATTATTATCAGATGATATGTATTATGACAGAGCTGAAGTAGTTTTCTGTAGTGCATCATCTGATATAGGCCTTCACATCCTTATATATTAATAAGTCACTTAAATATATAACACTTACATCAATACAAAACACTTGTCTTGTATGATTGATTTTATCAAATGACCTCTAATATGCTGATATCTGTTCCAGGTATTCTCAGGGAACACTGACAAGTTTCTTAAAAAGTTGAATAGTGTGTAATTTAGGTTCAAGATGGTAAAATTATCGTAAAGGTCAACGTTAACTTGGAGGTTTTTACAATAAACAAATTCAACTTGCACGTGTTCATCGTTCAGTCAGATGAATTTACAATCCTCTAACAAAAGGATCATATTTTGTTTACATCTCATTTTGTCGAAAACTAAAAAGGGAACAACTGATTATACATATATTCATGCGATCAAAACAAAAGCAATGTTGCAGTTGAGCGCTGACAATGAAATGCAGCAGTCGTGTGTCTGAAGAAAAGCTGCAGATGATAGCGGCAAGTTAAGAACAGACTTCGCTCCCTGCTTGTCACGCTCCCATTCTGTTTAACTTGAACACTAACACTTTAACTTTAACAAGCATTGATACACATTTAACCTATGAGACAACGTTACACATTTATTTAACATACGGTTTTTAGATTATGAATTTATACGCTGTGAATAAAATCAAATGCAAGCAGTTAGAGTGCTTGTTTCTGTGTAAAGACCGAGGCAACAGGTGATCAACACTTGACTTGTTCCATCTCCATTAGCAGCATGTAGTCATCAGATAGCAGAATGAAATGTGAGCTTTTGGTGGGTTAAATTATCTGGAGGCTGGTTTGAAATTAGGTTCAGCCACTAATAGATGAGGCTGCTCATCTGTTGGTGAGCAGCCAACAGATGATTGTTGATACCAACAATGAGCGTTTTTCTTTGTATGAGTTTCTCTCTTAAGTGCCAGAAGAATCCAAAAATCATGAACAAAAATCAAAGCAACACACTGAAAGTATTTTGGTTCCTTCTCCTACTTTCAGTACACATTTGTCCATTTTCTCCAACATGAACCCTTCTTTTCTTATTTCTATTATTCTTTCATTCAAACCGATTTAGAGTGTCCTTAATTGCCTCCCTTGGTCCACTACCACTGAGTCCTTTCATACTTGCCAAGATTCCTTGGCTCCTTGCTGGGCATGCACCAGTCATCAGCCTCTGTGGTGGTCTGGTAATGCCGCAAGGCTGACTTGTTGAAAACAGGAAGTCTCTCCACTGACTCTGAGGACAGGGCCTGGTGATACAGCACAGCGGGGAACTAATTAGTCTGGATCCTTATTATTCCCAGGTTGTTTCTCATCAGGCTTTCCTGAAGTATAACTCAAGACAACGGGAAGGCAAATATTTCTGATCTCTAATATGTACCATGTGACTTATAACTTTGAAGGAGACACACATCTGTATTATCTAATTAGTCTCTTTCTGTCACCACTCAGTCAATCCAATATGTGTAGCTGGCAGTACATTTGTATGTGAACTTTGCACCTACTTGGCACTCACAGTTGTTGTTAACATTGTTTGTTAGAGGTGTTCTCACCTTCAGGTATATGACAGCTGAGGTGCCGTAGCCCTCCATAGAGTAGAGCTGCAGGTCTCCCTGGAAATACTTGGCATACAGGCGGGAGATGGGCAGACCATAGCCAAAACCAGCCTGAGTGAAGGAGGGAGAGGGGTTAAAATACAGCAAGAAGGTTACAGTATTTCTAATGATTCGCCTTTGCGGTCTCATGGTTACAGTTTAAACCAATGAAATGTTGCTGACTGCATTCCTTTTTGTAAGAAGCTAATTTCCAACCATGTGCATGTGTTTGAGCCTCTGTTTAGAGCAGAGGCTTGGTTTACTTTTAACACCATTTTGACAGATCACGACAAGCTTTTACTAAACTCCCAAGTTTAAATTGACAAGCTTGTAGTCTTGTAAGTGATAATGCTGTGACAAAGACCCTCAACACTGAGGAGTTAAAGATAAAAAAAAATAAATGTCTCAGAGCGACAGGTTTAGTCTCACCAGAGGTGCGTTGCGAGAGTTGTCTTGGTGGACCGGACTGGGAGCTGTTGAGTACATGTAGCTGAAGAGACGCTCGATCTTCCTCAGAGGGACTCCACCTCCTCTGTCAGACATCTTGAAATAAAGGAGAGGTACACAAGGATCATCTTATTGTTCTGCCAGCACCGTCATGCTCAGTGAACTCTTTATTACTTAAACAGAATCTAAACTGTGATGTTTTGTGTATGAAGTCATCGAGGTTATTTACAGTATCAACTGAGGTAATACAGACTCAGAGCACAGTACAGTGTGCACAGTAGATACTGCCTTTAGTGAAAAAAAAAGATGTGGCCTATCTTAACCCTCATCACCCTTATGGTACCTTGATAGTGAGGTCCTCAGTACCCAGTGACACACGCACTTTGATCGTGGGCAATATTAGGCTCGTCTCATGGGTCTCTACTGTAGCTCTCATGGCATTCTGACAGAGAACAGAGGTTACAAAACGACCGAGCAAACAAACGGTGAAAAAACTGTCTGGCTTTCAAGCTTGTTGGGTACTATACCTTGAAGAGCTCAAACAGCATGTGGTAGAGATGGGACGGCACATATACAATGTTGAGGGGCTGGTCAGGGTTTTTGGCTGTCAAACATTTCATAAATGTTAATCATCAGAAAAAAAAGACACTTTATTCGTGTTTGCTTGTTAAAACTGTAACAAATGTATAACCGTGAGAAGCGTGTTGAAAAACAATCCAGTGAGTCTGCAGCTGGAAGTTGTAAAAACAGGCTTTTTGGATGATCAGGTGTTCTTTTTAAGTACATATTAGCTCTGCCTGAAGACACGTTAATCATTTGAAAAACAATTACAGCCAAACCCCCCCATCACAGAAAAAAGGGAAGGGAAACTCATGTTTTTTTCTGTAAGGGTCACCATCTAAGCTTTATTTTTCAAAAACATGCTGGACAGGTTCGTATATTTTAAAGTGCTGGTTCATGTCCTCACTGATATCCTTGAATTTTTTTTCAATCCCTATATGTACAACATAAAACAGACAGGCTGTTCTTATTTAGGTTGCCACTTCCTGTGTAGGTATAACCTGTATAGTTCAAGCCGAGGAATGTCTAATGCTGACTCAGGGCTTTTGGCAGACACCCAGGCCCGCAGTTAAACCAACAAAGATTAGGTCCAGTTGTATTTCAGGAGAGCACCAGCAAAACTATCCTCTCACATAGATGCCTACTGTAGGAAATATCCATATGGCACAATGCTGCATTCTGAAAATAGAAACTATTTGATTGTTTTTAAGACTTACAGTTAACCTCTGTGACCTCCACATCAGGAGACGTCAGGTAATACTGCTCACACAGCATCTTTGCAGTCTCGTACGCATCTACAAAGACAAACAAAACAAATGATTATTTTTCACGGTCAGAAATTAAAACTACAAAGAATAAATGAGTCGTGCTGACTGGAGAACAACACTGGCAGACTTTATGATTTCTGTCCGATACTGAACCAGTTAACACAACATTCAAAGGTGGGTCCACTACAACCATAGGCAGCATGATAAACCAGATGATTTAAGGTCAAACAATCATGATATCTGTACAATTAAAAAAGAGATAACAAATTCTGTGTGTGTGTGTGTGTGTGTGTGTGTGCGTGTACACGCGCGCATAGATGAAGAAACATCATTCACTACCTTGTATGACCTCCACAACCTCACAGTTGGGGTCGATGCTGCCGATATGTTTGGGATGAGCTGGGTTTACGCTGCCATCAAAGATTAATGCTGTAGGGCACAAACAACAAACCCAATGTGTGACTCGAAAATTCCACACAATTCACATAATGTTATTTGCGAATGCTAAAGAACTATTAGGTATATTAAAGTTTGTTCTTTGCAGTGTGGATTGTTAACAATAGCTGAACACTTATTGTTGACAAAGCTACACTGTGTGTACACTCATTTTCGGCTGGCAGTCGTGACAGACGCATTAATCGCTCACTGCAATATAAGTGAGCATCATAAAGTCAGCCAGGGTGGTGACTATATGGCACCTATATGTCAGTTAAATCTTAAATCTGTCTGAGATCACTGCCTACTGCTGAATCAGCACATTACGTGTAAAATAAAGGCTCCTCGTGGAGTTTTAGATCCCCGGTAGTGTAGCAGTATCTAAAATACTTCTTTAAAAATGTCTTTAAAGACATTTCTTCACACATGTTATGTGAAGAAAAAAAATGCACTTGTTGTTAGACCTCAAGTATGCTGACAATGTGTTTTGGTGTGTAACACCGAATGTGAACGCGAAAAAGAAATCCACAGGGCCACTTTAAAATGACATGAGCTGTGAGTGTTAGCTGTGTTGATTAACTCACAGTTAATCACAGAGTGCTATACTGACTGTGCTGGTTCATGAGCATGCGTGTCGAGATGCGGCTCATGTAGAAGCGGTCCAGGAAGTACTGAACGTTCTGGTTGGTGACAGGGTCCACGCCAAAAGCATCCTTGTACTCCACCACACCCTGAGCCATGGTGGGTACTACGTTGTTATGCCGGTTCCGGACGTTTACTAGAGTCTGTGTGAATCTGAGGAAAACAATGTAATAGATGTATCAATATGTGAGGAAAAAAAGAAAAAAAAAAGATTCAATTGCAGGTGCACAATTTGGTGTTTGCTGTCCCTATTTTTTAGTTGTTAACAAAAGGTAACCACTGACGGTCCACCAAAGGCTAAGAATTGGTAGCCATTTTTCTCAAAATCATTGCCAAAGGTAACCTGACAACTGTTGCTGCCGAGCCCTGTCCCATCTCTAGGACTGGTGTAAGAGCTGATCTCTAATATACTCATCAGTTACAAGACAGCTGATCACTTATCAACACATTTATTAATTGATTTTCCCGTCTACGATACATTTATACTAAATGTAAGGAAAAAGACTTCTGGCTGCAACAAGCATCATCCTTTACTTCACCTGGAGTTACAAACTGAAAAGCAAATCGTAAACATCAGCTTCTGTTTGCTTTAGTGTTCATCTGCAGCAGTCTTACAGTAATTATAATAGAACCAATTGAAGCGGCAAGTTGAAGAAATAGCTTTTAAAGGTTCAAAACAAGTTCTAACAGATGTGCCTGACAAAAAGTCAAACCAACCAAATGTTGATATACAGTGGGTACGGAAAGTATTCAGACCCATTTACATTTTTCACTCTTTGTTTCATTGCAGCCATTTGCTAAAATCAAAACAGTTCATTTTATTTCTCATTAATGTACACTCAGCACCCCATCTTGACAGAAAAAACAGAAATGTAGAAATTTGTGCAAATTTATTAAAAAAGAAAAACTGAAATATCACATGGTCATAAGTATTCAGACCCTTTGCTGTGACACTCATATTTAACTCACATGCTGTCCACTTCTTCTGATCCTCCTTGAGATGGTTCTACTCCTTCATTGGAGTCCAGCTGTGTTTAATTAAACTGATTGGACTTGATTAGGAAAGGCACACACCTGTCTATATAAGACCTTACAGATCACAGTGCATGTCAGAGCAAATGAGAATCATGAGGTCGAAGGAACTGTCCAAGGAGCTCAGAGACAGAATTGTGGCAAGGCACAGATCTGGCCAAGGTTACAAAATAATTTCTGCAGCACTTAAGGTTCCTAAGAGCACAGTGGCCTCCATAATCCTTAAATGGAAGAAGTTTGGGACGACCAGAACTCTTCCTAGACCTGGCCGTCCAGCCAAACTGAGCAATCGTGGGAGAAGAGCCTTGGTGAGAGAGGTAAAGAAGAACCCAAAGATCACTGTGGCTGAGCTCCAGAGATGCAGTAGGGAGATGGGAGAAAGTTCCACAAAGTCAACTATCACTGCAGCCCTCCACCAGTCGGGGCTTTATGGCAGAGTGGCCCGACGGAAGCCTCTCCTCAGTGCAAGACATATGAAAGCCTGCATAGAGTTTGCCAAAAAACACATGAAGGACTCCCAGACTATGAGAAATAAGATTCTCTGGTCTGATGAGACCAAGATTGAACTTTTTGGCGTTAATTCTAAGCGGTATGTGTGGAGAAAACCAGGCACTGCTCATCACCTGCCCAATACAATCCCAACAGTGAAACATGGTGGTGGCAGCATCATGCTATGGGGGTGTTTTTCAGCTGCAGGGACAGGACGACTGGTTGCAATTGAAGGAAAGATGAATGCGGCCAAGTACAGAGATATCCTGGAAGAAAACCTCTTCCAGAGTGCTCTGGACCTCAGACTGGGCCGAAGGTTCACCTTCCAACAAGACAATGACCCTAAGCACACAGCTAAAATAACAAAGGAGTGGCTTCGGAACAACTCTGTGACCATTCTTGACTGGCCCAGCCAGAGCCCTGACCTAAACCCAATTGAGCATGTCTGGAGAGACCTGAAAATGGCTGTCCATCAACGTTCACCATCCAACCTGATGGAACTGGAGAGGATCTGCAAGGAAGAATGGCAGAGGATCCCCAAATCCAGGTGTGAAAAGCTTGTTGCATCATTCCCAAGAAGACTCATGGCTGTACTAGCTCAAAAGGGTGCTTCTACTCAATACTGAGCAAAGGGTCTGAATACTTATGCCCATGTGATATTTCAGTTTTTCTTTTTTAATAAATTTGCACAAATTTCTACATTTCTGTTTTTTTCTGTCAAGATGGGGTGCTGAGTGTACATTAATGAGAAATAAAATGAACTTTTTTGATTTTAGCAAATGGCTGCAATGAAACAAAGAGTGAAAAATTTAAAGGGGTCTGAATACTTTCCGTACCCACTGTATGTGCTGAGTAAACAAGAAAACTGATTTCAAATCAAAGCAATAACTGCTGTCAGTCCCTGTTGAATTTCACTGAAGCAGTGGAGGATTAACTTCACAGATACTTTGGCGTTATGCAATAATTCATCTTCTACTTTTGGGTCTGACTGCGGTCTTCAGCAGCTGTCTAATAATGTATATGAACTTCAGTAATGTGATTACAGCTGTTTTCACAAAAGGCATTCGATTTACATATGTTTTCACCGAGTTTGATCTCACTCTGGAGCGAGCTGAAGTTGGCATTAAAATCACTTATCAAATCATTACAACATTTTTTGATTAGTATTAGCCATTACTCCGTAATTAAAAAAAAATGTTATTGACAAAACCAAAACCCAGGCAGAGACATTTTTAACAATCAACACACGTGTAGCGGTAAATGTGTGGAAACGACTTACTCTGTCAAGACACTCTTATCATCTGGATCTTTTTCTAAAAAGTCTACAAGCTCCATCAAACTCTGTGAATACCTGACGGACACAAAAGGACAGCTTTAAAACAGAGCACAGAAACAGCTTCAACTCTAGTTCATTTAACAGATGAAACAAAAACCCTTGAAAATGATTAAAAAAAACAAAAAACATCTAGCCTAACTAGTGATCATGTTTATGTGAAACTTCATGTGAAAGCAGTAAAAAATACTTAGAGCAGTAAGCGCAGATTTGCCGTTATGTTAGACGTCCTTAAAAAGACAGATTAATAACCGTCTAATTAGACCGTATTTCCACTGTCCTCTCATTAAATAATAGTTGCTTGTTATTCTAAGACTTCTTGTGTATGCCAGTGGATGAGGAAGACTTGGGTGCTGAGCTCATTGAGTCACACTCTTTAGTGCTCACTATAGAGAAACTGGGTGAAAGGTGAACAGCAGTGTGGCTGTGATTCCTACGTGACGAGTTTGTCCCACGACTGACCTTCTGCCCTTAACTTTCCAACATGCAAATGGCCGACGGATTCTGTCACAAGATTTTCCTGTTAATATCAAGTCGTCACCTCTCTGACCTTATCAACAACATTAACAAGTGCGATATCAAGCCTTTTTTGCTGATCATGCAAAGAGTTTTGCAGTCGCGGGGAAGGGAATGCCACAGTGCAGGAGGAACAGCGCATGGCCAAATATAGCTGCTGCTGCTGCTGCAGTTCCTTTGGAAGGAGTGGGGGTGGAGTAATGACCTTTGTTGTTAGCATGTCTTCATATGACATGAACCCCAAGCAACAGGCTGGGGTTTAAGTCTGCCGCAGAGTTTCAGCATGAGGCAGCCGCTGGCGTGGAAAAACAAACTCCAAGTGGGAAAAGAACACAGACGCATGACTGCTGGTTTGACTTTGGAGAAAATCTGCTGCAAACAAACTCAACTGAGTTGTAGAGGACTAGCCTGCATCTGTAGCACTCATTCTGTGATGTATACAGTGTAATCTGGCAGTAGGGCACGGGGAGAGTAGGACTGCCCTACGTCATTAACTCAGTCCATGTTTGTCCATCATCAGAACAGCTACTCTAAAAAAAAAAAAAATCCTTTCTCCTACCCGTGCTCACCTGTGCTTAGTGTACCTGGAATGTAAACAGCCTGTCCTTCCTTAGACCTCAGTGTGCCTTATAACGGGCGTGTGCACACACGTCCACATATGCCCGTGGGTGAGGGGGGAGCGGATTTGATTCAACATAACCACCAAATCTACAGGAGGCAAATGCCTTATAGAAAGGATGTTTCATATCTGCAGCTAAATATCCAGATGCTTGTAATATGAGGGGAGTATCCTTGGAGGAATGATAAGGAGAGGGCTTCAGTGGCCTGGACATCAGCGTTTGAGACAGTCCTGTGCTGAGCTGAAGCATTGAGTGGGTGTAGTCTGTATGGCACGATCTTTGAAACGTGAGCCGATCTTTGAATGACCACTTAAATAGTCCAAGAAGTCTGGGGCTTCTAAAAAAAAAAAAAAAAAGACAGTAGCCGTTGAGTGGGACTTTTATTCTTCCCATCTACTTGCTTTAACGCTGTTGCAGAACCGTAAAGGAACAACCGGTGGATTATGAATATCGTTCCAAGGGTTTGGTAATATGTTTTTGGAACAACACACTCAATATAAAAGAGATACTTTGCAGTGTAATTGTCCTACCAACTCATGAGGAGCTTTAGGGAAGGAGTACGGAGGAGCTTATCAGGGAGGAAATCAATTTCCTTCATGATGTTGGCCAGTCTGACAGGAAGCTCCTGTCGCAGGAACACAAATGATGTCTTCTCACATGCATTGGCCGAGCCTGCAGTCATATGGGGGACAAGGTCAGGAGAAAAACGTCAATGAGAAAGCACCAAACCATTACCTTTGTTAAAAAAAAAAAAAAAGAAACAGATGACAACAAACTTTCCAAAGCATGCACAGATTTTTATGGACGCAACATCTGCTGTTGTGCTCATTAAAGAAATCTTGCAGATCCATTTAGAAAATATCTGTAAAATCAGTGGTCACCACACAAAGAAAATAACGTGAGTTGTGCGACAGCCATGTGATTGTGCAAAAAAAAAAAAAAAAAAAAAAAAAAAAAAAAGGTAACAAGGTTCAATGCATAGGAGGTATCATTACTTGTAACACTTACCAAAGTCAATGAACTGCTTCATAGATAAGGGAGAAGGGGAAAACTTAGAAAACCTCTCCACTTGTTTCGGTATGCCAGCAACAGAGCCGTTTTTCAGCAAAAACTGGGCGAACTTCATTTTCCCTCGCCCCTCAGCAGACCCCAGCTGTCAGTGAATCAGGGACAAACTGTCCTGTCCTCAACAAAATCCAATTTGACGACTTTCAGCAAGCAGTGTTAACGCTTTGTGTCATCTCCTTCATACCGTCTTCAGCAGGCTTGTTACAGGTCCCCGGACATTACCCTTCTCGAGCGGTTTCCTTTCATGATTTAAAAGTCGTTTTGCGTGCCCTCCAGACTCAACTTCAAGTGCTAAAGCGATGCGTGTTATTGTTGGGCGGGGAAGACGAGAGACTGGCGACAAAATCAACCAATGAGCGACAAGAGTTTCCTGGCTTTGGGCGGTGGTCGCGGGGTTTTCTTTCCCACCCTCATTCCCGAAAACCCGCCCAACTCCACCTCTGATTGGCTGAAAGTATTTGCCTTTGTTCTTCGATTGGTGGAATGTTGTCGTTAGCGGGTTCAGAGCCAATCACAGATAAGTTAGGGGGCGTGCCTCCGCAAAACGCGGATGGGGAAAAAAAAAATAAAGGGGCTCAAAACGGCTTTGTTGAATAACAAAATGTTTTATTACAGCATCCCCTACCGACAAAAACATCCAAAATACCTTGTTTGTTTTTCACCCTTTAAATACTCACCGCAGTTATTTTGGTCACAAACGGGTGTTTCTGACCACGGGTGTGTATTAGGTGCACATTTTGGACGAGCCGTTTGTACTTTAACGTTCAGGGTCCGTAGGGTCGCTTCTTCGCTTGCAAACAAAAACTCACCGCATTTTCAGCCCTTGTATCCTTTCTAAAAAAAACAACAACAACAAAAAACAACAACTTACAGAGGCCCTGGAATGAATGGTCCGGTAATCATCTCTTTGTTAAAAGTTTGTACTATTTCGACGCACTTCTCCAAACGGACGCGAGATGGCGACGTTGCTCGTCAAGACGATGACGGCGCCTGTCCGAGGAGGTGGCACCTCCTCCCCTCCTCCCCGACATCACCCTGCTCTTCCGAGGGGATGTATCGGTGTGCAGTCAGTGCACCTGTTTTATGTATTATTTGGGTGATCCGTTGCAGAAATGCCGTGTAATAATCAGTAACCACTCGACCTACTCGGTGGTGCGGCGGAGGCCTCGATAACAGTGAGACCGAGGCCACGGTAGAGGATGTGTTGATTTCTTTTTCTTTTTTTTTCTCTCCGAGGTGCAGCAGTGAGACAGCATCTTTGTCGGTGACACATCATTATCACTACGAGTGGACAAGGTACGAGTCGGGACAGTAACACCGCTGTGCACGGGTGTTGGCGATCAAAATACCCCATGTTTTGTAAGCTATTCGTTAGCCAAATTAATTGTACAATTTATGACAAGGCCTTCAACGCATCGGCGATTTTATAAATGCTGTCACGCTGGAAAATTAGCTTCACGCGAATGCATTAGTTTCCTGCTAATGTTAGCCAGTCAAAGGGCCATACAAATGGTTTGCTTTTCATCCTGACTACATATTAAGGTATGCGATTTGTATTTTCCATTAAGACAGTGTCTCTGTAAGTTTCTTAAATAAACGGCCTGCACTCCCTTATACACATCCACATCATATTCTTAATTCAATCATACTACTAAATCATTTTAATCATACTAATATCTGCAGTATGTTTTCCAAACATAAAGAGTGCGTGCTTAACTTTTGAACTGTTTGACTTGTCATTAAATTTGAGTGTTGAAAGTATTGTAATGTACAATACACCTAAAGGTTGGTGATATTTATAATTGATTGGACTGAGGACCTGAACAGTGGCATCATAAAGATGCATATGCATAGATATAACCTACATACTCTGAATAAGTTGCACTGAAATAGGCTAAATCCCTCTTGGCTCTGACTATTGTTGAAAGCTGCTTTCACAATAACAAATCCTTATTATTTGCAAGGTTAGTAATCTACTGTGTACAGATGTATACCTGCCACACCCACAGGACTTTGTTAACCAGCGGTTAGGCTCACAGGATAAATTGATACCCCTTTGTGCTGTATCATGGTGTAATGAAACCGCTGGTGACATGGCATACGTAGTTCATTCCTGTGTGGTCCCTTTTACTTAAAGCCCCACTGGACACCATGTCGGACAAAAGTGACCTCAAAGCAGAGCTTGAGCGTAAAAAGCAGCGCCTCGCCCAGATCAGGGAGGAGAAGAAAAGAAAGGAGGAGGAGAGGAAGAAGAAAGAGGTAAGGAAAAAAGTGAGTAAATTCACCACTACAGGCACTCATATTGTATTGCACTCTAGTGTGTGTTGTTTGTGTGTTTGACTGCTTTTTGTCAGGCCGTGACACAAAAGGCTGAGGTTGTGTGTGTCCATGCGTGCAAACATCTATTTGTGTTCAGAAGGTTGGTGTTGGAATCTTGGATCAAAATGTGCATGTCTTTATTTCTTCTTTAAATCAGTGACGTGCGAGTTGTGAACCTGTGAATCTTTTAACTCGTGATGGGTAAGCTGCTGTTTTTCTCTCTGTATCCTGAGAAGTCAGAGAGCCAGCAGAAGGCAGAGGCGACCCCAGAGGATTCAGACTTAGATCGCAAGCGCAGGGAGACTGAGGCCCTGCTACAAAGTATTGGCATCTCACCGGAGCCTCCACTAGGTACATGATGTTCTTATACTCTAAACAAGAGATGAATACTTAAATATTCTTACACTGTCTTCTTCTGATCACAGCAAAAGGTTTAGTGAAACACTTACAATGATTGATCCTGTATTTAACCAAACTTCATTCATTTCAGCCAAAAAAAAACCCTCTGAGAGGCCCTTTAGTAGTTCGACTATCGTTACTATGTAACAGAATGAAGATGCATATAGCAGCATACTGTAAAAGTATGTAAAATGTGGACATGTATATATACTATTTCTGTTCTGGTTGAAATAATTGCTAAGAAATGACTGTCCCACTTTCATTTAGAAAAGCATGCTGCTCAGAGCATACGTCTCCTTTAATGTGAAATATCAAAGTAGGTTGAATCCCCTGGGTCACTTCCTGCAAGATTTTGGAAGATCACTGTTCTCTAGCGGTCTGAAATTGTAATAGCACCCACAACCCCTCAAATCTGGGTCACTGCTTCCCCTATTCTTAGCTTAAGTTATTTATAATGCGTCTTCAAAAGCAGCTGAGTACAGTTCAATAACGCGTAAAAAGTCATCAACGTATTAGATACCCTGCCATCCCTCTCCTTTCTTTTAATTAGGTATTTTATTTGTACATCACTCGTTTTAATTTGTTGCTTTTCATCCCGATTTGTTTTGAGTCTTTGCAGCCGTTAATGTGAGATACTTGTAATTTTCGTGATTTAGTGCCGACGCCTGTGTCCCCCTCCAAATCAGTGAGCACGCCCAGCGAGACGGGGAGTCAGGACTCAGCTGATGGAGGAGCAGCAGGCAGGTAGGCCGAAGTCACACACTGTGTGCCAAAATTTAGAGGCAGAAGTCTTTCCTGGTTTATACGTTTTATTCTCCTCTCTTTGGGAACTTTGAAAAAGAATATAGCTTTACATTTTCAAAGATAAACACAAATTTGTAAAACATTTCCATCACTTGTCAAAGTTAAACAAAAAAATACATTTCAGATACTTTTAGAGAAGATAAAGACGCTTGGAAACTGTGTACCAGGCCTGCTCTTTGAAAAGGTTACCGATAAACTGAGTAGTTTATGCAGGCAACATTGGCTGTAACCATTTATGGCACGTAGTCCTTTTTGACACATCTTCTGTTTCTTTTCTTGTCAATGGCACATCAGGTTTAGGTAAGGATGGGTGTCACTGATGGGGAAGTTGTGTTGCTAGGTTTTGAGTGTGGTTCCTGTCATTTTTCATGGCATCCAGTGTTTTGATGACCACTGTGCAGCTTTTGCCATCTCATAACTAGTGCTGAGAAATTGAGTTTGATCTTTAGGTCAGTCTCAGCTGTAGTCTTTCTTTCTCCAAGTAAGCATAAGTATGAAAATAGAGACGCAAGAGTTCAAATATTATCTGTGTGAGGAAGTAAACTTTCAAAAAGCAGCCTTGATGAGCCAGTTAATGTAACATCTTGTGAATATGGAGCAGTGGGCATATGTCTGCATTAAAGACAAGGTTTTCCCCTCCTGTATGTTGCTGTAGGCTGCAATCACAGCATTTACTACCTCGTGTCATTCATGCTACTGCATCATTTACTTATGCTTCTACATTCATTACCCAGCAGACCAGACCTTAACTTCTGCACATGGCTGCTATGGTGAACGCTGTTAGGACAAGAGTGGTCATCAAGCGCTTTCCATTTGCTTTTTAATGGCAGCAGACTGTGAGGTCAATGTGTGAGTGATGCCTTCAGGGGTCATTAGTAATGTGTTGTTCTGGTATGGCCAGGGGTGGAATTGGGGCAGAAGAACATGTGAAAGTCAACTGTTTTTAGTGCAAATTCTCTTATGTAAGATTTTTGTACTCCTTTTTAGCTTTTACCAATTGGATTTTACAAATTGGTGAGTTAGCACTAATGCCTGGAATGAAATATTTTTTTCCCCCCCAAATCCACCCTGGATGATGGCATGCCATTTTGAGCTTCTCCATTTGTGGCTGTGTATGTGTGTGTCCCCTCTTAGGTCAGGTTTCTCTAAAAACAAGTTCCAAGCACAAAGCTCAAGGTAAGCATTTTCATGTCAAACCCAGGAATCCCCGTTACCTCTGTTTAGCTGAGGTTACCCTCATGTGAACACAGAGACACCCACAGTGTTGTCAGTAGTCGTATCGATGTGCCCGTCATGATTTATAAGATCAAAACAGTGCAGTGCCCCTTCTTCCTTCATTTCTCCACTCTTCTCTGGCTTCTTCCAGCCTCAAGCCCTGCTGTCTCCCTTAATACCAGGTTGAAAGATTTCTGCTCGCATGAGTTGAGCTACAGAAGTCATTTTCAGCCCTCGGAGAGTTGACAGTGCTGCTTAAAGTGTCATCACTGTTACTGTAAAACAGCCGGTCTGTCAGGCTAAAGAAATGCCTTGCCACTCTCACCTCGCGCTGTGTGGCACAAGCTGAATGTCTAACAGGCTTGTTTGCTGTCCCTGAAGGTATCATCAAGAAGTGTAGTAGGGTTGGAAGCGTTACCCTTTTTACAGATGGTATATTTCCACCAACTGGCCGAAAACTCTTTGGGTTTCAGTTCTGTTTTGATTTCCCTGTAAGTAAATGATTCCTATATTCCCGTTAGGAAACAGGCTAGAACTGCTGAAGAACCATATAAATACCCTAAATGAGCTCAGAAATGTCTTCGCGGTTTGTCCGTCTTATTTATTACATATATGGCAAGTACATTGTCATGTAGCTAAAGCAAGCTAAATCTCCATATGTGAATTTATTTCTATTTCAAAAGCTTAATTTCATCTTTTTAATTTGTGCAGTAAGTGAAATACAGCATGTTATCCTGTGGATGTCAGGTCGTAATAATGTTGCTGGACATTATTCTTGATTTACATGTATTATTTGGCACAAATATGAATATGCAGATACAAAATGTCACTTAAATACGCGTTTAAAAAAAAAAGGATTAATGCAGGGGAGGAATTACACTGAGGCTTTTCAGCACTGCCAGGAGGTTTGCTTCAGTTATCGGTCATTTAGAATCATTGAATAATAATTATGCAGAGGCGTACAAAAAAACAACAACATTAAAACAACTTTTTTTTAATAATTAATAAATCCCCTGCTCATGTCCCAGTCAATCATGTTAGAGGCACATTTTTCGAATTACAGACGGCAAGACAACACATTTTAGTTTATTTTTTTAATTCATTGAAGCATTAGAAAGGTTAATTGTTATATAGCTGAGACCCCCACCAGCTCGCCTGTAATTCAAACACTGGAATAATGTCACGTCAAGTGTTTGCTTCAAACTGGATGTCGCAGATGTTTGAGAAAAAAATGCTACAAGTTTTTCTGCATGTTTTTCTGCATATCCTTCCTGCATTTAAAAGTGATCTGAACGTCAAATAGCTTTCCCACAGACAAGAATCAAACCCCTCTGACTGTATTTCACGCAACACTCAAATAACAAAAGGTCTGTGACAAGATATGAGCAGAGATCTTTAAATATATAGCATACATTCATGTATAATGAAATAAAATGTCTCCCTAATACACAGCCCTCCCACGCTACATCCACTTATCTAAACGTTTCTCCATGAAGAGCGCCATGTTTGCATGAAACTCAGTGGGACTTTCTGTGTTAAGCTGTCCTCTAGATAAGTGGTCCGTGGGTGAGGGCGTATGTGTGTGCATACATGTGGTGTTGTGTATCTGTGCGGTGTTAATGTGTGTGTGCCAGTGTTGTTTCTTATAATGTTGTCTGTTTGTAAACATGCATGTCCTCTCTTGCCCCCCCTCTTGGTGACATCAGGACACTGCAGTGGGACACAGACCCATCTGTGCTGCAGCTGCAGGCTGATTCTGAGCTCGGGTACATTTTTTCCTCTCCTCTCCAATAACACTGTAACACACCTCATTTGGCATTGCATGCACCTTCAAAAAGACACTTGAATTTAAGTAAATGGTACATTTAAACTTTGCCTTTTAAATATGTTGCCCTGCTTATAGGACTATTTGGGTTTATGCATAATACGACCACACTAATGAGAACATATTCTCTCTCATCCAGGCGCAAGATGCAGAGGCTGGGGGCCTCGAAGATCACACAGGTAGACTTCCTTCCCAAAGAGATGGTCTCCTACAGCAAGGAGACACAGACACCGCTCACCGCCCACCTGTCTGAAGGTGAATATTTACCTGTGTGTGCATGAATGACTATAAAACATACTCTGACATTCCATATCAGATTTAGAGTCTAATAGGCACCAATTGTCACGAGAAGCAACAAAAGCTTTCACATTACAATGACTGTCAATGCTGCAGGGTTGAGTTAAATACTGCTTTAGTTAGTGAGTTGTAAGCCTGCAGACCAGGAGGGATGTAAAGATCTTACGCAGCCAGAGGAGGGCAAGAGAACAAGACTTGGAGACAAGTGTCTGACTGTCAATTACTGTGTCTTCCATCCCAGAGCATCATGCATTTGACTCCTAGCTATAAGTGGAAACAGGCTGACAGATGTAGTTCACCAAAGATAACGTTGATGGATGGTGGAGGATTGCAGGGTGGCTGTTGTATGTATATAATGACGGACATCTGTGCATGCGTGTTTACCCTTTAAATTATGAACTTCGTTTATTAGTTGTAGTTATGAACAGTTTATGTTTCTGAATAGAAAAGCTGTCATTCAGTCCATCATAATTTGGTGTGTGAAGAAATGGTGCCATTAACAAACTGTCTTTTTGTACATGTGTGCGTATGACTGTGTTTAAACGTGTGTGGGTAGTTGCGCATGTTTTCTTTAAGAATGTGTGGGTATGTCTGCTTACATGTGAAAAAGTGTAGATTTATGTCTCTGAAAGTGGGTGTTCACATGTGTGCTGAGCTGCAGCCACTAAACAGATCCATATGGTCAAAACTGAGCTTTACTCCTGCAGTGGATCTGGCAGGATGTTGGTGGTGGTTTCATATCTTAAGGCATTGAGATTGAAGTATTTGTCTGTCGGAGGAGAAAGTGAATGGAGATTTGGATGGAGTTGTTCCACTTAATTGACCTTCAGTGTTTTGCCGTTGGCAGATGCAGAAGATCCATGCAGAAATGTCTTCTTCACGTGTTGGAATGTACATATAAAATACTTCTCTGCTCAAAGTGTTCTTCCAAACTGATTGTCAGACAGACAGACAGACAGACGCACGCACGCACGCACGCAAACAAACAAACAAACAAACAAACGCACGCACGCACGCACGCACACACCCGCACACACCCTATCATCTTCTCTATCTTCCCTCCTCTTGTTGCCAAGACAGCTGGCAGCCATGTGACTGTGAAGGGGGTTGTACTTCCTGCTTCCTGTCATTATAATAGATGGTCTGGTGTGGATTCCACTGCCCTCCCTCCAACAGCAACCACCACGCACGCACACACACACACACACACACACACACACACGTCTGTTCTGATCAGCATCCAAATGGCCTCTTTCAACTCCCCCCATTTCCTTGACAGAATCAGGAATAGATCATTTATTCAACAAGTGCACGGGCACTGGCTCATGTATGTGTATACACACACTTGTGCCCACATATATACATAAAAGAATCAGAAGCTGTTCTTCTCGGTCAGGTTTACTCACATGCACAAGGCAAACAAACGAACAAACACGCAGTCGCCACCATATACAAGTCTGTGTAGACATGTAAACAAATACACAAACTGAGACTAGTTAGCGCCTGCAGCAATGCTATGTATTGGTCCATTTGGGTTTGTTTGTTTTCAGCTTCCAAGATCATGATCAGGAGGTCCTTGTGTGTGTGTGTGTGTGTGTGTGTGTGTGTGTGTGTGTGTGTGTGTGTGTGTGTGTGTGTGAGAGAACATCTGGTAACCAGAGTAGAGCTGTGGTGGTCTGCAGGGAGGTGACCTTGGCCTCAGGAGACCTTTCCTTTGCAGACTACCACAAAGCGTGTGTGTCTACAAAAAGGAAAGAAAGAGGCAGATGGAAGCACCTGCCTGCATTTCTGTGCTGTGTGTTTGTTCAGGCCAGTTGCTTTTGTTGATTACTGAACCCAAGTGGCAGGACATCTCATGCTCTCAACACGCATCTCAATTTAAGGTTGCAGCTACAGGTTGTTTACAAGTAGACTATAACTTAAAATTTCCACAAGATCTTCAATAGAAAAGTTAATGTTGCTGAATATGAAGTTATTCATAACTGTGATAATTCAAAAATGTTAAATGTAAAGTGAAAGACTTCATTTTCAATTAAAGGCTGTTGAGCCCAACCTATGGACACATGTGCACCCTTAGAAAGGTATTAAATAGTGTCTTTGAGGTTTAAAAGCATTTTATGTGTTCATTATATACATACGTTTGTGTGCGTGTGTTAAACATGCTTTGAGAAAAGAGAGCCAGTGATCTCATCTTGAAGCTCCTGGTGTTTTTTTATGCAACTGCATGAGCAGAAGTGAAGCGTTTCCTCTGTCCAAAGGCTTGGTTCTAATGGCTGCACGAGAGCTGACATCACTGGGGTCTTGCTGTGGTTACAGGCGGGTCATTGAACCAAGATATGTTTCAGCTTGTGATTTCTGCCCATCTATGTCTGCATTTCTTTTTTACATTTTTATTTTTCTTTCTCTTTGAGTACCTAAATTCTTCATTTGGTCCTCTCTCTTTTTTTTTTTTTATTCTATCTAAACTTGTGTCCATCATCACATCTCCTACTTCTTGCTGCCTTTCTTCTCTGTCCTCAGGGTCCAACCTGGGCTGAACTGTTATCTGTGTCTTGTTAGAACATATATTATTAGAGAGAGGAGTGGGAAGAAGTGGGAGAGAAACCCAGCTCGCAGCTCTGGAAGGATAATCGGAAGAGTGAATCTGTTGACTTAATGATGGTGGTGTGTCCCAGGGGTGTGTGAAGCTCTACGGAGGGGGCTGCAAAGAGCTTGATGTTTGGATTCTCATGTTTGTTTGTCAACCCAAGTATGTGTTTTAATAAGTGATTTGTTGTTTTTTGGGTCCCAACGGTAAATCTGAACATTTTAAGGTTAGTAAAAGCGTTCCTGTCGGGGCTGGACTGCTGGATCTCTGGCCTGTTAAACTCGAAAGAAAAATTCCCCCAAAGAATCTTTCTTTTACTGTAGTTTTTATTTAACAAATCAGATTTTTTTTTTCTATCAACTGTTTATTGAGACTGAATTTGTAAGATGATCCACAAAAGTAGGAGTTTGTTTCACATTGAAACTATGATACCAGTGCGTGTCATTGTAATCACTTTAAACCAGAGGTCTTCAACAGTGGGTCCGCGGAGGTTACTGCATGGGGTCGTGAAATTTTTGGTTGATTAAACAATTTTTCATATTTTTTTTCATATTTTTTTCCCCCCCTATTTTCTTTCCACAAATTGAAATGTCTTTAAATACACATTAACATAAATCCAACATATTGTAGCGAATGGATAAATGGAGGCAGAAGACGCTATCTTTCAGCCAGAAATGCACACATTTAGCGACACACTAAAGCTGGGCACCGGTTCACTCAGCACGAGACTAGCCTGGACCTGTCAATATACACTGCTCAAAAAAATAAAGGGAACACTTAAACAACACATCCTAGATCTCAATGAATTAAATATTCCAGTTGAAAATCTTTATTCATTACATAGTGGAATGTGTTGAGAACAAAATAACATAAAAACGATCAATGGAAATCAAAATCATTATCCCATGGAGGTCTGGATTCAGAATCATACTCAAAATAAAAGTGGAAAAATCAGATCACAGGCTGATCCAACTTCTGTGGAAATTCCTCAAGACAAGTCAAAATGAGGCTCAGTAGTGTGTGTGGCCTCCACGTGCCTGTATGAACTCCCTACAACGCCTGGGCATGATCCTGATGAGACCACGGATGTTCTCCTGAGGGATCTCCTCCCAGACCTGGATCAAAGCATCAGTCGACTCCTGGGCAGTCTGTGGTGCGATGTGGCGTCGGTGGATGGAATGAGACACGATGTCCCAGATGTGCTGGATTGGATTCAGGTCTGGGGAACGGGCAGGCCGGTCCATAGCATCAATGCCTTCATCATGCAGGAACTGCAGACACACTCCAGCCACATGAGGCCCAGCATTGTCATGCATCAGAAGGAACCCAGGGCCCACTGCACCAGCATATGGTCTTACAATGGGTCTGAGGATCTCATCCCGGTACCTAATGGCAGTCAGGGTACCTCTGGCTAGCACACGGAGGGCTGTGCGGTCCTCCAAAGAAATGCCTCCCCAGACCATCGCTGACCCACCGCCAAACCGGTCACACTGGAGGATGTTGCAGGCAGCAGAATGTTCTCCACAGCGTCTCCAGACTCTGTCACGTCTGTCACATGTGCTCAGTGTGAACCTGCTCTCATCCGTGAAGAGCACAGGGTGCCAATGGAGAAGCTGCCAATCTTGGTGTTCTCTGGCAAATGCCAATCGCCCTGCACGGTGTTGGGCTGTAAGCACAGGCCCCACTTGTGGACGTCGGGCCCTCGTACCACACTCATGGAGTCTGTTTCTGACAGTTTGAGCAGAAACATGCACATTAGTGGCCTGCTAGAGGTCATTTTGTAGGACTCTGGCAGCGCTCCTCCTGTTCCTCCTTGCACAAAGGAGCAGATAGCGGTCCTGCTGCTAGGTTGTTGCCCTCCTACGGCCCCCTCCACGTCTCCTGGTGTACTGGCCTGTCTCCTGGTATCTCCTCCGTGCTCTTGACACTGTGCTGACAGACACAGCAAACCTTCTTGCGACAGCGTGCATTGATGTGCCATCCTGGATGAGCTGCACTACCTGAGCAACTTCTGTGGGTTGTAGACACCTCATGCTACCTCTAGTGGTGAGGGCACTGGCAAAATGCAAAAGTGACCAAAAATCAGCCAGAAAGGATGAGGACAGAGAAATGGTCTGTGGTCACCACCTGCAGAACCGTTCCTTTATAGGGGTTGTCTTGCTAATTGCCTCATTTCCACCTGTTGTCTGTTCCATTTTCACAACAGCAGGTGAAATTGATTCACAATCAGTGTTGCTTCCTAACTGGACAGGTTGATTTCCCAGAAGTGTGATTGACTTGGAGTTACATTGTGTTGTTTAAGTGTTCCCTTTATTTTTTTGAGCAGTGTATATATAGTAGGGTCTCCCTGCTCCATCTCTCTATCAGTCTGGGGGTCCTTGGCCTGCAAAATGTTGAAGACCCCTGCTTTAAACAATATAAGCATGAGTCAGGGATTTTCTTATAGCTTCTTCTCCATATGAACTTCTGACCTTCTCATATCTGCTCTTATGTATAGGGTAGCTGGCTGCGTGTATATGTGTCTGTGACGTGAGTACGCTCGTAGTCGAGAGTGTGTTGAAGCCTGAATGCAATTTCATCAAATTGGATTTGATCTGACTTTGCATGTGTCTGTCTTCGATACAAGAGTTTGTGTTTTAAAATCTCCCATAAAGTTTGTGTCTGTGTGACTCTCATTTAAACCAGTTAATGATGAGGCTTTTCATTTCCGTGACCAATTTGCCTCCATGTAATTGTGATGTGTTGCTGTCTACATGTGTTTTTTTCCCATTGGCTGCTCACTGATCTGTCTGTACCGAGTGCCCATTGTGCCAGGCAATCAGATTAGCCCCAGTCACGGCTGGCTCCAGCTATTTACTGCTATTCTAATGGGTATGAATGGACATGCTTGTTGTGAGGGATGGAGGCTTTGTCTGAGGACATAGCAGGGAAATAAAATAAGGTCTACTATGGTGTGTGTGAGAGTAACCTGACCCTACTAAGGTCAAACAAAGTGTGTTGGGTTGTTGATGTTTCATGCAGTTAGATCTTCTGTGTTGACATCTTTAGGAAGAGAAGTGGCTTTTATTTCAAACTGGCTATGTATTATTAACCCAAAACAGAATCTAATATAAGTAAATGCTGGTATTTGTTCAGTGTTGTTTATTGGCATTTGTAGCTTTATTCTTAAAAGTAATTTTTAAAGTATTCAAAAAGACAACAAAGGCAAGCTCAACATATGGCAATGTGACATGTGGACACTTATCAACTTTATAAGATGATGAGGTCAAGGGAGTTTTCTGAGTGAAGAGCATGTGATAGATTTAAGGTTTAAGGAGATCACGAGAATGCAATGGGCGGATAGGATGGACGTGAGGTCATATTGACCTTTACCCTTATATCAACAAAGTCTACACACATCATCCTTGTGTCCAAGTAAACATTTGTGCCAAATTTGAACAAATTCCCTCTCGGCTCTCCTGATAGACAGACATGAGGTCACAGTGTCCTTGGCCTTTGACCTTTGACCACCAATAATTAGTCAGTTCATCGAATACAAGTGAACATTTTTACCAAATTTGAAGTAATTTCCATTATGGTGTTCGTGAGATATTGCATTCATGAGAATGAGACGTATTATTGACAGACAACCCAAAAACGTAATAGCTCCAGCTTCGGCTGTTGCCGGCACTGAGGCATATGAATATAAAGCCAAGTGTCAAACACTCTACAAAGAGAAGGAAAGGGTGAGATTTCACACAATTTTACGAAAATGTGGGCAACCTTTCTGTCTCTTTCTTTGTTTCTTCCCTCATCTCTCCTCTGGACCAGCCAATACTACTGGGCCATGTACGAAGTAATGTCAGTACTCTGGCAGCCTCACTTGACTGATCCCAATCTGAAGATAACTATCAGTATGTGTGTGTGCTTACTTGAGATGTTGGCAAGATGAGGAAAGGTCAAGGTGGTTGTGGCCATTTTGTGCATGTGGATGTGCACGTATACAAGTGTGCAGGTTTGCATGGGACTAGTGTGAGCCTGACCCAATTTGTAGTAAATTGGTTTCGCTCAGTGGAGCCTTAAAAGACCCATAATAGGTTGCAGTGGAAAGTGAAGGGAAGGGAAAAAGAGCAAATGTAAAAGGTGAAGAGAAATTTGTGGTCACAAGAGAATAAACAGAGGAATGGAGGAGAGAATCAAGTGGGGGGGAAGAAGTAGAGGCCACTGAGAGACCATGACGCAGCTCAGATATTAAAGCAATAATTGTTTGCAGTGAACCAGAAGTAGGTACTCGGAAATACAACACTGTGTGTGTGTGTATAATTTGATATTACAACTTTGGAAAACCCCCTTCTTAAGGTGAAAAGTTCATGGGGTCAAGAGTATATGCTATGTTTTTGCATCCATGTGCATGTCTGTCTCTCCCACCTCTGATATGTTCTGGCCCATTAGTTTTTAGGCTGTGTACAGCTTGAGTGTATAGTTGGTGAGCAATTCACTCCTTAAGTATTTTTACTGCAATGAGGGGCTTTCTTTTAACATTTGGTGTGCTGGAAATGGCCTCTAATTGCAAGAGAAACTTCATGTCCAAGCACTTATCTGAAAATACCCACACACGCACACACAAGCATTCAGATTCATAAACGTAAATATATATTGCACAGTAACACACACAGGAATAAACAATCATAAACACACCCACAGAAACATGCACATATGAATGCTGACAAAGTGGCCACACACACACACACGCACATGCAAATACGTCATATAATCCCATAATGGAGCAGTTAAGAAACCAAACTCCACATTTATTAAATGATCCTGACCATTGGCAGCACATTGGTCCAATCAGAATGTTTACTTTGGTGTTTTGTTCCTCAAACTCCCAAATTCATTAAACATGGTTAAACAGGTCCTGAACTTCAAATATTTATCAACAATATTACAAAAAATATCCTCTGGGATTTAATCCAATTGGACAAGATTTTAAATTGGCACCAAAATGATTGGAATCCATGTCTAACACTCATGACTACAAGAGTTGAAAAGTTTATAGCACTAGTTTATTGAAGTTCTTGTATTGCACATATGACTCTGATGTACTGTATGTTACTTGGACTGGCAGCATTTTTTTTTTTTATAGAGAACCAAAGTCAAGTCACCAAAGTTGTTGTTGCTGACATGTAGCCTAAATGCAGTGACAATAGAACTGGGAATGATATCTTAATAATTTCTGTTACTTACCAAAAATGTGTCCATACCAAGTATCAAATATGCTGATAGAGGTCAGATTAATTTAACAGTTTATCGTGTTTGAAGAGTATTTACCATTCGAGAAGCTATTGGCTTTTTTTGTTAAATGAAGAAAGGGTAGAGTGGAAAGATGTATTTATATTCCTCAAATTTAAGTTTTGTTTTGGTATCTGCTGCTCCAAAATTCTGATATTGTTCCAACACTAGCATAAAAAAAATTCAAATACACCACATGGAACTACATGGAACTATTCAAATTTAATTAAAATACAAGTCAGAGATGACACACTGACACAGCCAAAGCATTATGACCCCTCACAGAGAAAGAAAACATTTGCAACAGTGGTGCATGTCAAGATCCGGGATATACAACCTGGCAGGAGAAAAGTCGGTTCTTGTATTTAGGAAAAATGGGAAGGTATAAAGACATGAATAGGGGTGGATCATTTCCAAACAGCAAAAGGAGGCTTCCAGTCACCCATAGTGAACACCTAACTACAGTTTTCTGACAAGGACCGAACTATGAATATGCTGGGATATCTGAAGTCTTATGTGCAGCAGGGCTTAAAGGATCTGCTGCTAATATCTTTGTGCCGGATACCACAGGACACCTCAGGGATCTTGTAGAGTCAATGCCTCAGCAGGTCAGAGCTGTTTTGATGCCGCGCAAAGGACCGATCGTATATTAGGCAGGGGGGGGGGGGGGGGGGTGCATCATCTTTTGTCTCATCAGTGTGAGTTGTAAGTTGTCAAAGAAGCTGTATGTTGGAGTCTTGAGAATGTAGTGGGTGGCTGTTTGGTGAGGGTTGCTCAAGCCAACAATGTAAAATGTAGGTTTATATACACAGCTTAATGAAACTACTTTCTTGTTGGCAGGGGTCAAATAGTCATGCTCTTGTGATGTTATGTTTTGTGCAGTTTCTCCTACAAGTCTGAGGTTGGTAGTTGAACTTCCCTCAGCCAGTTTTCTCCTATGTCTTTCTGTGCAATTTTTTTTTTTTTTTTTACAGTGCAACGATGCATTCAAATATAAGCAGTGTATCTGACACACTCCCAGTCTGTAGGAAACTGACATGACTGATCGGTTTGTGGGCAGTCTTCAAGGTCCTGGTGGGAGGAAGGCGGTTGCATGTGTGTATTTTGCATGGTTAGGCCCTTCCATGTTTCTGTATGTGTCTATGTATGTGCATATGTACGTGGGTCCGGACACATATGGAAGTGCTTGTCTCATACATTGTTGTTCCAGCCAGGCGACTACAGCCGGCTGAACAGAACAGAAGGTGTGTGTGTGTGTGTGTGTGTGTGTGTGTGTGTGTGTGTGTGTGTGTGTGTGTGTGTGAGAGAGACTTGTAATTTTATTTTGAAAGAGTTATTGCCTCGAAGTAGTAGTTTATTGAGATACTATTTAAACCAAGTGTGCATGTCCTGTATGTGCATATTCTCTCTCTCACACGCACGCACGCACGCACGCACGCACGCACGCACACACACACACACACACACACACACACACACACACACACACACACACACACACACACATCAGATCAGATCAGATCAGATCAGACCAGAAGGTGGGTTTTGCTGTTATGATCTCCCCCAGTGTTTTTCCCTGCAGACACACATAATCGTCCAGCGCTTCTCACTTTCTCTCCTCATAAAACAGCTCTGAGTTTGGCTTTCATCGTCGTCGCCCTCAAAAGGGCAAAGCCTTCACTCCCGTTTCACTTGTGAAATTGATGCAGGTTCCCAAGCGGCTTCTGTCAAAATGGCCATGGCAGGCAAAAGCCAGAAAAACTCTTGATATTAGAGAAAAAATAATGTCTCTCACAACGTGTACGGTATTCCAAGTGAGTCACAGATGATTGCAATTTTCCCCTATGACCACCGTATAATAAGGTACATGAGCCCCTTCTTCATCTCCCTCACTCTGGCTTTCTCTCGCTCTTTGGTAAAATGGCCATCATCCAAAATAATATTTGCCATCTGATGAGTGCCTAAGATGAGTGGGAATACGGTTTCATGTTTCCCCCTTTTTCTCTTTTCAACTTTTTCCCTTTTTTGTTTGCATTTTGTTGAACTTGACTTTTTGACATGCACGCCCCACCCGATCCACCCTTGTAGCATTTTCTTTTATACATGTGTAAAACAACAGTGGGTCTTTAACATTTGCCTGGGTGGTCTCTCTTGTACACCGAGATCCCTTCGGCTCTCCGGGGGTTTTCTTTTGAGAGGGCAGCAGTTCACTGGCACAGTGAGCCCGCAGCTTGTAGCGCTGCTTTAGATACTTGTTTCAGTTTGATGTTTCTTAACACTTTGTATGACAAGTTTGAGCCCTTTGACTGCTTTACACTCTCATTTTAAAAACTCTCATTGTTAGTGAAGGAAAAATAAATCAAGGTTGAAATGACAGGTCTGATTAATATTATTCTTCAGCAAATCATGGCTTAAATTCAGCAAGTTTTTAAATTTAGTACCGACTGATTCAGACCTCACATTTCCAGAACATTATCACAGTTTACAGCTTGACAGTTGATTGAAATGCAATTCAATAAAACCTGCTGCTTCTCTGTTTGGCTGGAGTGTGTCATGTAGTTCTGCAGCTTTCCAGCAGGGAGCACTCTTGACACATATAGTCTCCCCTCAAAGACTCACCAACCCAAAGTTACAGAGGTTTTCATTAGAAATGAGTATCAAATGAAGTTAAATATGCTATTATAAACTGTCATCTTTTTACAGTTATTTTCAAACATGTGTTGTCTTAATTATAGTAACAGAATTAGATTAGAGTGGATGACAGTGCCATCTTTGCCCCATGGGTATTGAGCTTGGTCATTTGTTTGTTTATTTGAGTTGCTGAGGTGCTGTAAAACACTTTTGTTTATTTTACTGAAACCCAGAAGGATTAAACAGTCAGCCGATCTATAAAAAAAAAAATTGTTGTCTTGTCTGTCCCTTCATCCTGCATTAAAACTAAATTAAATACCATTGTCATCAGAGTAGCAAATAGACCGGCATCTGAGCCACACACGCGCACACGCAACACACACACACACACACACACACACACACACACACACACACACACACACACACACACACACACACACACACACATATAACCACACAAATGCAGACAGTCCTATTTCTGAGTGACACAAATACCAGCTCAGATGACGCGTTGAAAAGCAAGTCGATGCCACAGCGGTGATTTTATGTAAGACGTTTTCTTTCTGTTGCTCTGTCTCTCTCTGCTCTCTCTCCCTGACTGGGTTTTTGACAGTTTGGAAAGTTTGAAGTCATGGGTTTTAATCAGGGCCGTGCGGTGGGGCTCCAGAGTATGGCATGGCATGGCGTGGCATGATGGCTCATTTTAAAGATGTGGGTCTGGGTCAGAGCCAAGCCTGGGTGGCACTACTCAAAAAGAGAGGGGGAGGGGGGATTGGACAGAGGAAGAGAGACTGAAAAAGAGGAAGGAGATGGAGAAAATCTACCAGCACAAAGTTGGCTGCAGGCCCCTGAAGGCCTGTACAGGCTGCGTTAATGAACGCAGATTATGTGTGGGCATGCGTGTGTGAATACAGTGTAGACTCGGGCGTACACAGACACACATACACGATGTTTGATCAGTGTCTGGAAGTGTCGTGAAGAGATGAATTAATCTGAATCATGCTGCGGGTTTTAGCTACCAGTTTTTACATCAGGTCCTGCTGCTAATGTGGGTATGTGGGGAATACGTTTACCCCTACTGTGGCAATCATGACTTGATGAACCATGATGAATTTTAAACAATATTTTCTATTAAAATAAATGAAAGGCAAAAAACAATAAAATTAACCAACTTGGCTTAGAAGATTATCAGTGCCTGACGATTTTTAATGCATTTCCACAATCCTCGGTCACTTTATGGGAAAAATAATTATTTTACAAGCAATTACTTAACATTTCCCGACTTTGTAGGAAGCTCAAGTGATGTTATACCCTTAGAAAATTATCTCTTTGCGAGAAATTGCACCTATGGAGGTTGCATTCAGGCCACATTGTTGTACTTTTCCCGACAGTCTGTCACATCTATCCTGAATGTCTACAGATCGGTGAGTCTCTTGAGCAGGTTGCGCTGCCCTCTCACCTCTCAGAAGAAGATCTGTTTGACTTTGCTACATGGATTGCTCTAAACCATCAATTTTCTGTCCAACCTGACTAACCGAGGTCCCTAAAATGCAAACAGTGTTTCTCTGTGTTCGGACAAAGAGCATAGATGGTGTAGCTTTTAAAAACATAACAAGTGATGTAAAGAGTGCAGCTTATTTGAATCTCTGGGACGACAAAAATGGACCATGAGCTGATACTAGATATGATGTTCTCTAGATTTTTGCATACTTATCCTTTAAATAGGTATGTTTAAAAAAATGTAACAATGTCCAGTGTGACAAAAACAAATTTCCCGTACATCTGTTGTTTCACTTTTTATCTACTTGATTTGATTTAAAACCTGTATCATTGTTCCACACATGTAAAATCACTGTGGTTGTATAATTCTTGAACAACAAGGATTACATTACTGGAGGTGGGACGTATAAGAAGTGAGAGAATTCCCCTGATGCCTCAGGTCAGTAGTAATGTATGCAGAGGTGATGTGGTTGTAGTGTGAATATGTGTGTTGTGTCTTTTCTTTAACAATAAGAGGGTTCAGGTTTGAGTTGTTCTCAGTGAAGTTAGTCTCTGCGTGTGTGCGTGTGTGTGCGTGTGTGTGCGTGTGTGTGCGTGTGTGTGCGTGTGTGTGTGTGTGTGTGTGTGTGTGTGTGTGTGTGTGTCGTGCCAGGGCCACATTAGACGAGCCTTTCAAGTCTTGTTGACCTCCTACTCCTCTACATAGTGCTTGTGTTGTGGTCTGTTCAACAGCCAACCCCACAGAACCCCTGCGAACTTGTGTGTGTGTGTGTGTGTGTGTGCGTGCGTGTGTGTGTGTGTGTGTGTGTGGTTTAGGTTTAGGTACGTGCCTGCCCATATAAATGTGTATATAATGTTGTAGGGTTATTTCCCGTGTGTGGGATCCCCCAAAATCCTACTGGATTTCTCTTTTGTGTCCCTCTCCCTAGTTCCGCCGCCTCGTCTGTCTCATATCAGTATCTCTGTCTTTGTGATTAATACAATGGAGATCTAAAAAAATTATGAGTACTGTCAACTTTGATTGTGCGTGACTCAGTTCGGTAGTCACCTCCGTACTGCCGTAATAAGTCTGCAGCTCTGCCCCCGTAATGTAGTTGATGACAAACTTGGAGCCGAGTCTCATCCTGTCCTCTACACAAACACCCACAGCTCTTTGATAACTATGCCAATCGCTCCAAGCATGCACTAACACATTTCAACACACCAGCATTTACTGTGCATTGGGTTCAGAATAAAAGGTTAGCTAACGCTTTGGTCCTTACCAAATGGAACACATGCTAACACATTACTGCTGTGACACACCATGCCATTATGCCTCATGTACCATCTGAAGGGGAGCAGAGGACAGTGTATGTACATCTTTTATACGCTCTCAGTATATTTTATGTGCTGTCTGTATTTCTCTCCACATGCTCGGTAGTAGCTGCCTACTGTGAAATAATACAAGATGTTTAAGCTAATGAAACTCTCAGCGGTGGATCAGCCTTCATTAAGACTATGTTTTCTTTATTCAACAAACAGATCCGCCCATTACTCTCACCTGAACTATTTCACTCTTTTGTTAGTCCATAAAAAGCAATAATGATGCCTATTCTGGCTAACAAGAGCCTAATGCACTGAAAACATGATAATAAAGTTTTTATTAGACTCAGTGTTGTAGATAGTTGCATTATATTTACTGTCTAATTCCATATTGTTTGTATCTTTGGAGGAACTTTGCACAGGTGTAGGAAAACATAACATTTTTAAAACTGATTCTTAGTTCAAGATTTTTATTCTATTTCAAACATTACAAACATTCACTGGTCACAGCATCTGTAATGTCAATATTTGCCGTTTTTCTTCATCCTCTTCATTGAGATGAATATTTGGGGTGTTTATTGGATGAAAATAAGCACACAACACTGTTACATTCACAAATGTAAAACACAAATTTGAAGAACAAGATAGTATTACTTAATCACTATAAAGTTCAATCAGAAGTTGATAAGATATATTGTAAAATATACATTTTTCTCTCCTGATACTAGTTCTGATTCATTAACTCAGAGATTCAAGAATCATTGTGAAAGAAGTACTTAATTTTTTACCAAATTTAAGAAGTTAATGGAATATTTTTTGTGTTGGATAACAGGAGGCCACAGATTTCTGTGTCGGTGTGTCTGCAGTTATTGAATGTGAGGATGAATTTTATGGCTGACACCCACTTTGTTTAATCACGTAGACTAAGTTTTGCCACATTTCTGTGTTTCAGTACAATAACAGTTTCACATATTTGTACGTGTGTACTCTGTTTCTGTGTGTGTGTGTGTGTGTGTGTGTGTGTGTGTGTGTGTGTGTGTGTGTGTGTGCGCATCTGCATTTCCAAACACTCTTACACGTGTGCGTGTCACGTGTGCGTGTACTTTGTATCTCCACACTATGAATCTGAGTGTGTACATACCTGCTGCGCTGTTCTGAATTGACTGGTCCCGGTCAGCATGAGTAAGCAGCCTGGGGAAGATTGAGGCAGCCAGATGCGGCGGCCCCGGGCTACCGAGGATATCATTACACCGGGTGTGTAGCCGGCCAAAACGGGAGCCCCCAAGCGGAGTTTCATCAAGGTAGACCCCCCGTCTGTGTCGAGGGGGAGGATACCAGTTAACCGGTCGTCCTGCAGTGAGGAGAGGTATTAAGCGGCAGGTGGAAAGAGAGAGCATCCCGTGACTGGAATGAGGTGGAAACAAGAAAGTGTGCAGATACTTACAAGGTAGCAGGCGGACAAACTCACACTGTGAAAGATTGTCTCTTTTGATTTCCCTTCTCTGCTTCTTTTGCAACGCAACAGGAAACTGTATAGTGCCCCTCTGTGTGTGTTTGCATGAACATTTTACATAAAGTTGATCATTTCTACTTTCCAGTATCATTTACCACAGTGTAGTTTTTGCTTTACTGTGAACACACGCAGCAAAATATCTCAGAAAATTTCCATTCAAAGGAAATAGTGGGGATATTTTTGGTGCAGGACTGTGACAGAACAACTTGATGCATGGTTATTGGCAGAGACATCAGCAGTATCTTCATACGGGAATTGGACCGTCTCCCCTCAGTGAGGTAACCCATAGGCTATGAATCATGCTGCCTTGCTCCAGAGTCCTGTGGTCCCGGGGGCTGACAGTTTGACCGCTCCTCAATGTGGTCTCTCTCCTCTCCTCACGCTCCTCCCATCCCCATCACCACACATTCCAACCACCGGACCGGTCACATAAGGTCAACAAAATAGAGCAGAATAGAAGTTGTGTGCAATATATCGTCCCGCTTTCTTTTCTACATCCTGAAGCTTTGCAGATTAACTTTATGGAGGGAAAAATGACTGAAAAAAAACAACAACAACAACAACAACAACATTGAAGCGGAATAAAGCTTCACAAACTGAGGCATTGGGGAAGAGACAAAAGGAGCAGGAAAAAGGGCATCCCTGCGCTTTTCTGTTTGCAGCGTGTCTGTTTTGGCAGCTCAGACACGGAGCTAGTCTGGCAGTCTGCCTGTCTGGTCTCTCTTCCATACTGGTGGGTCACTGGTGTTTGGATCACTACAGCTGGCTGTTAACCACCGACTTGGCTTGAGCCTCACCACCGTGTATTTGATTTAGCTTAGTCATTTATTATGTACACACAGTATGAAAATAAAGTCATATATCAAAAGCATTTACTTGGAAGTTAAAAAGAAAGAAAAACACAAAGACTGCAAAGAAAGGATGTATGAGGAAGGCAATGGAAAAAACAAAACAAAAAAGGAGGCCTGACATTATTGTAGTAATAATAGTAAAATCGTTTGTGTTTGTAGCTTTTAAAGAACAGCAGTGAGTTCATCAAAAGCTTATGCGGGTCCAAGTGATAAATGGACAGTTCATCCGGTGCATGAGCGGCCCCTGAGCGAGTGGTTTTAACGGTGCCCCAGGCCATACTCCAGCTGAGTTAAACACACCCCGACGTGTGTGTGTGTGTGTGTGTGTGTGTGTGTGTGTGTGTGTGTGTGTGTGTGAGAGACATGACATGTCTGATGGTGTGATGTAGTCACTTCCTCCCACTGGACTGAGCAACTGTTGTCAGCCTGACCCTGCCAGTTAACCCCTCGCCACCCTTGGCACTGCGGGCGAGGCCTCGGTGTGTTTGAGTGTGTGTGTGAGTGTGAGTGTGTGTGTGTGTGTGTGCGTGTGTGTTTGTGAGGGAGAAAAATACAGATAGTATGTGTGTAGCGTGTGTGTGTTAGCAGACCACAGGTGTCTGGTCGCAGTGTCAGGGTGTTAAGAGGCCTTCAGAGAGGCCCCCCGACTCCAAGCATCTGGTTCAGAGGGAGGGAGCAGCGGAAAAGAGGAGGAGAGGTTGCCGAGGGTTACCAACACATGCCCTGAGGGGTGGTTGGGCAGTAGCTCACAAGCAGGTGCCTATGTTGACAGTAACCCTTCATACTTGAACCCCCCCCCCCCCCCCCCCCACACACACACACACACACACACACACTCTGCACACACTTACAACAAATCCTACAGAGTCAAGCCTAATTGCAGACCCTGATTGGAGTGACTGCAGAGGGAATCCCCTTTTACACACACAAAACAGGATCTCTTTGCTTGGGGTCAAAGGTGAGGGAAAGAGGAGCACACACACAACTCTTACATTTCCTGCTGGCTGTAAGTGTGTTTGTGGTTCAGATGCATGGTGACCAGTATGTCCGTACATTCGGATCATGTATGTTTGATTATGGAAATGGATCTTCTTTTATCTCTTTTCCCAAAATAATGTCTACTTAATATACTTATGAAACTTTCAATGGAAATTCTGCAGCCAATTCTTTTGCCCTCTAAAAACCACACAATCACGAGTGCGTGTGTTTGTAAATGAAACCACTCGAACTGAATGTTAGTTAGTCAGGTGTACCGGTGCATGTCTGGGAATGATTATTTTGGTAAGAAGAAGGGGGGTGGAGGCGGCACGCAGCGGGAGGTCGAGGAAAATTGGAACAGCTGTTGATTAACATGAGTGCTCTCTCTCTTGTTTTTACTCTCTTTCAGTAGAGGAGGAGGAGGAAGATGAAGAGATGATGGAGGCCAAACCAGGCCCAGAGTCGGAGCAGCAGGATGAAGACGACAACAGGGAAACTAAAGAAGGTAAAACGACCGCCTGGATGATGGAAGAGTAAAAATGATCAGCTATTGTAATTTTAACCGTCTTTAAGCACCTCAAGTTTTCATACATTCAATAATTGTTTTTCAGTTCTACCTCCAATGACTGCAAACACAAAACTTCCCATTCTTCATCCTCTGGTCTCCTTCTTCTCTCGACATCTCACATGTTGCTGGTCAAACTGTCACGAAACACGGTCACTCGTGTGTGACACCCTCTGCCAGTCAGTGGGTGTATCAGATGGGAGGGTGGGGGGAGGTTACAGTGCGGGTTAAAGCGCGTCCTGCATATCAGCTCCATGGCATGTGGGGGTCAGCACTGATTAAAAACCTGTCACTTGACCCCCTGGCCACATTTCAAAGTAAAAAGGAATGGAGATGTGCGTGTGTGTGTGTGCGTGTGTGTGTGTGTGTGTGTGTGTGCGTGCATGTCTCCTTGCATATATGGAGGGTTCGTGTGGTAGAAAAAAGACACAGAGCTTTCTGGTGGGTTAAAACACAGCACATGATGGACACAGATGGATAGACATAATTCATATTTAGCTACATACACTGAATATCCGTGACTGTAGTAAGTGTGAGTCAAACACACACATAGACAGATGCACACACAAACTCATAAACACACAGTCATCCGTCTCCTCTCCATCCTGGCCTATTAGAAGGTCTGGCCTTTGATCTCTGCCACTCGATTCACTGGGTCTTTTCTGACAACTCGTAAGAAATACAAAGGGATGGGGGGGATCAAAGTCAAGAGGCAGGGTAAAGGTCGATATATGTGTGTCTGTGCGTGCTCTTGTGTGTAACATTTGCATGTGTGTGCTTGGGGACAGTGACTTCAAAAACTGGACGCCGTGCTGTGCAGCCATTACGTTCAAAGGGAGGCGGGTCGCTCAGAGGGCTTTGTTTTTCTCTTGTTTATGAAGTTGTTGCTGTTGGATTTTACTAGAAACGATGCATTAGGATCTGTTTGTAGTTTTATGATGTCCTGGATGTGATTCTGGTTTTGATAGAGATGAAGAGCATGTTAATTCGACGTCAAAAGTGCACGGCGTATTTACGGTGCTTTTCGTAGTCGTGCACACAACAGGGCTGTGTGTATGGGTTTGGACATTTCAGTGGGACATCTGTACTGTCTGTCAGTAGTTAAGGGCTCAGTGTTACAATGTCAGTTTCTTTACAGTAAAGAGTCATTGCTCACTTTTGGGCTTTTAATCCCCTGTTTAACACCTGTCTGACTGAATCTTTGCTGTATGTCATTCTTCTGATCTCTGTCCCCACATTTCCTGTTTATCTCTATTGCTCTTTCGAAAGGAAAAATATCAAACATTATGGACATCTTTGTAATTTCACAAAAGAAGGAAAAAAAACTATTTAAAGAATTGCAAAACTTTATGTTTTAACCAGATAAACATTTTAATGTATGATCTTTGTTCAGCAGTTCAGCATATTAGTTATGGATGACAAGGGTGGCACTGTGTAGGGCACCCAGGTTGCTTTATGGTTAAGGTACATACCATATAATTGCAACGTCCACGGTCGCTAGGGCAAGCTTTGTTGCATGTACTGCACTTCTCTCTCTCCAGATGTTTCCCATTACTTTCCATACCAACTGTCAAATAATGCCAAAATAATCTTAAAAGTCCCATATTTCCTCTCTGGAGCTTTTATCTGGAGCTTTACCAAGAACAGGCTGTTTTGTGTCCGTGTCTATAAGGCACACAGATCTTAATGACCCTGTCTTCTGATTGGTTGACTCTTTCTCCGAGTGACTCAGGCCCAGGCCAACTAAAGCTTTTATTGTTTTTGTAGTTTGGCAACATAGTGACAGGATGACGGTTTGTTGTTTTCTTCTACATTAAAGGGTTGAACCGGGCTGTCGGAGAACACATGACATGAGTGTGAGTTTGTGATATCACAAATTTACGAAAGCCCAAAGGGTACTGTGACTGAATACGGGCTGTGTATATTTCTCTGTGGATTGAGCATTTTTATACCTATATATGTATATAAAAAAATATATACTAAAAAATATATACTGTTACAGTATAAAATATATACTGTTACAGTATATATTTTTTTCACTGAGAACTGCTTATATTTAATAAAAAAAAAAAGAAAAAAAAAAGAGGTGGAGATCTGAATTTAAACATTACAGAACCTTTGAAAATACTAATGATAATATTATTATCTTTGGACTTTTGGATTTTGTTTGAAAACAAAAAATGTTGTGACGTGTGAATTTTTTTATACATGAGTGTTTCACATATTTGTCTTAATGTTTATATTTGTTTCAACAGGCTCATTTCCGGTGTTGCGGGAGCTGACGGAGGAAGAGAGGCAACAGATCCTGCACTCCTCTGAGTTTCAGAGTTTCTTCGACTGCAGCATCAGGGTGATGGAGAGAGCTCTGGCCGAAGACGGCAACATCTTCTTCGACTACAGTGGCCGAGACCTCGAGGACAAAGAGGGGTGAGCAGGGAGGGGGCATGAGGAGACCAAGAGTTCAGAGGGAGGAAAGAACTTGGATGTGAGAGCACATGTGAGCATTTACTTGCACGCCTTGAAAAAAGAAATGTGCTGAGACTGACTCATGCCCACTGTGTCACTCTCTGGGCCCGGGAGCTCCTTTGTTCTTCAAAACGCATGTCTTCGTAGTGACGTCACACTCTCAGAGGGTTAAAAGCTCCTGTGAACTAACAACCATCACCACCCAAAGAGCATTGTCTTGCCATGTGAAGGGTTGCCTCCAAATAGAGGTTATCAAAGTGTTGGTTGAAGTTGTAAGAGTCATAAGTGCAAAGCTGTTTCAGTATACTCCTCTGCTATTATAGAAGAATGCTGCTTTTACCGACTCACTTCAACTTTGACCACTGCAGCCCGAGAGAAGCATGAAGCCTGTGGTCAGATAGAGATTATGTCTAAAACAGGCCGTGGCCCAGAGCTCAACATCACCCCTCTTTTTTTTCTTTTTTTCCAGAGACATGCTCTTCAAAGTGTAACAACATAACCTACATTTCACCACCTTGTTTCATCATATATAGTCTTGCATAGTATTGCAGACAATGTGGACATGATTCACACATACTGGTGCAGATATTATGTTGTAATAAGAAGTCCAGTCGGAGACTACGTTCAACAGAAGATTGTAAACAACCCGTGGTGTTGCAACGGTCTGAAGTGGTCAGTGACACAACAATCTGCATAGGATCTAGTTTCACCACAAGGAACGTGCTTTCTGGTGGCTGAAATTATTGACCCACGACAACGCAGAGACACTCACACAGCTTTCTCACTCTCTCACAAGTTGGCCTTGATTCTTGTTGTACAGCTCAAATATGTGGAAGTTATGGTGGAAGTTCATGAAGGAAAATAGTTCCTCCCATTCCAAAATAGTTACTAAAGCATGCGCATTTTGGAGAAGCCCGGGCTGAAAGCAGCTCACCAGTGATCACAAAGGCCCTCAGCCGACTGAAGTCATATTTAGTTTCTTGGCAGGTACCTATTTATCCTGGCAAGTACCTATTGTGCTACTGGAACTAAGCTCGGTTGGCTTCAGGTTTGATCAATAAGTCACCTTTGACTTGTATCTCTTCTGTCTGCCTCCAGAGACTTGGGCAGCGGCTCCAGTCTGTCCTTCAGTCGGCTCTTCTACGACGAGCACTGGTCCAAACATCGTGTTATCACCTGCCTTGACTGGTCCCTTCAGGTGAGGCCTGACACGTGGTGTGTCCACCTTTGAATCCAAACTTTACCACTTTGTAAATCATTTACCAAGAAATGTCAGCAGCAGATTTCAAGGTTTCAAACTTATTCATAATTTTGCTGTTGTGTTTGTTTTCAGAGAGAGAGGGATCAGCTTCCTCTCTTTCTATTAACATCCTTCTTTTGGGGTTTCTCCTCCTCCCCCTCTTGCTCCTTTCTTTTATCTGTTTCTTAGTATCCTGAGTTGCTGGTCGCCTCCTATAACAACAATGAAGATGCTCCCCACGAACCAGACGGCGTTGCCCTGGTGTGGAACATGAAGTTTAAGAAGGCCACACCGGAGTACATCTTTCACTGTCAGGTACTTCGAACTTTATCAGACCTCACATCTATGCATCTATGCAATGTGACACCGATGTCACATTGCTGTAGGGAGGAAATAATTTTTCCTTTCTGGATGTTGAAATGAAAGCATGAAGAACTGCCATAGAGCTATACTGTTGAAACAAAACATCTTCCACCTTCCTTTCTCCTTGTTTGCCTCTCAGGATTTCAAAAGCACCATTTTTCATACCCCATCTGGCAACCATCAATCCATCCAGTAATCTACTGCTTGTTCCTCTTCCATCCTCTGATGGCAGGACTTGTGTGAGTGAAAAATTGTTTGAAACAAACACAAATGCAGTGGCACTCCACATGCCTTCATTTGACTCTTTACATGAAGTGACAGTGGAGGCCAGTTTTAACGAAATACAAAGTAACGTTTTGGTGGAAAAGAAACTAATAAATTTAGTAATAGCAAATGACACTACGGAGGGAGGAGTGGGGGGATGAAAGGATCGGGTCTGAGGACCTTCACAGCTCGCACAAAGCAGGCAAGACCATATAGAGCCGTCTCAGTCTGTGTGTATGTTAGCCCACCCACGCTTCTGCCCCGTCTAATGTCGGCAGTGCTGTGTTTCCCAATAATTGATAAGTCTTCCTCATACTGTGAAAGGTGGAACACGCGTGTAGTAGCATTAGTGCCATGAGCAATGACATCGCTGTTTGAAGGTGACGTTAGAAATGCGCACACGTACTTTCACTTTCAAAAATCCTGCGTACCGGACAAATATTTCAATTTGTAGGTTGCCATATAAGTCGAGCTCCATAATGGATTTTTAAAACACTCCATTCTTTCACAGCGCCATCATTTATGCTGCTGCTGAAATTCATGTGGTCGTGCGGATAGATTACAGCTATGCATCTAGTAGCTTTAGGATTCTGTAGCTTTTTCCATGTGGCGCTCTGACGAAATATGTTTCAGTACATCTGACTTTATTAGCGGTGCGGTTTCTCAGCATGCTGATCTGTGAATTGTCAGCGTTGAGTAGTGGACGTTTTGGAACCAGGATATTTGTGTAAGCAGCCGACAAAATGCTCCATAAATCATTCGGCTGTAAATATGTGCAGCAGAGGTGGACTGTGTTCCAGTATAAGCGGAAATGCAGTGACAGGGTCACAGCGGCTCCTGTTTGCACTCTGTAACAGACACGTACAAACCACTTCCACAAACACAGGCCACTTGTCCACATGCAGAGATTTGTTTTAAGTGAGTGTTTACTGGAAAGATGTGCATTATATGAAGTGCTGCTGATGCAGACAAGAAAAATGACTGAGAGCCGACAGAAACTTTAAAGTGCCCCATAGCCCGTGTTAGTCAGGGAGTTAGTGAGGCCCGGGCCTGTGCCATGGTCTCTTCATGAGGGGAGACAGAAAAGTTGGCTGCAGAGGAGAAAGGACGAGTAGCGGATGATGGAAATCGAGATCAAATAATTAAAGAAAGAATTAATTTGACATCCTGGATTTGGATGAAAGGAACCCAAGAGTGGTTGGAGTTTTTTTTTTTCTAGTTCTCTTTCTCTCTGCGGTGCCCTTTGCAAACAGAGTTGCAACTCTAGTTAGCTGTGGATCAGATGGCTTTTAATGTGCGAGCATGTTCTGCTGTTTAACCCCCCCAAAACCACAGGGCTCGGTGCCTCTTCCTCTCTCTGCCTCATGCGTTCTCTTTTTCTTTTCACCTTCCACCTCCTGCCCTTAGACAGAGTAACAGAAGGCCAGCCATGTGCTTTCTCCCCGCATCACACACATTTACCGTTTGCTATACACATGCAGTACATTCACACACTTACACACTCACACACACACACACTCTCACACACACACACACACACACACACACACACACACACACACACACACACACACAAAATCTCTCACACACACACACACACACACACACACACACACACACACACTGGCACACACTAGTGTTTATGGCAAGCAGGGTTCATCAGTATTTCAGCCATTTTTGTTTTTACAGACTTGCCCACAGAAGCCGCTTTCGTCTGGTGGATGGGGGTATAGATGGCTGAATACTATATGTGTGTTTGCGAGTGTTTGTTTATGTGCACATATATCAAGGCTGTGGCATGTGTGTGTGCCTGTGTGTGTGTGTGTGTGTGTGTGTGTAGGATACAAAAGAATGACAGTGCGGGGTGGTATTGGAGGGCTGGGGTTTGTGGTTGAGGTTGGAGTCAGTGGGGGCTTTATTGTATAAGTCTATGGCTTATAGAAGGCTTCATATTTCAGATGGGGTTTTGGTGAGGTCAAGCTTCTATATTTCTTGTCGAGCTGTGTGCAGTTCGGTGAGTGGTCTTAGTGATGCAGAAACTTTCCTTTTTAACAAAATGTAACCTCATAAAATTGTTGGGGTGAGATGATCTCCGCTTGTTTCAGGGCAGTTTTATTAGTTTCAGGACTTTTTGGAGCTGTACTTAAAAACTACGTAGATAGAATACTATTGCTTATGTGCATTGCAAACCACACGGTGAAAGAACAATCTGCTATTTTTTTTACTTTGCAGAAGCGTTGCTGGTTTATGTCCTTGACATGTTGGTGCAGCAGTAATTCAAAAGCTAGTTTAATTTCAGGAGGAGTCTCAGTGTCAGTTTGTGCAAGTGCAATCTGGGAACGGTGCACAAATATTTCTGGCAATGTGCAGCAGTGCTGTAACATTGCATTTTAATGCAATACTTAAGGAGACAAGCTCGGGCTTGACAAATTTTCTTCCCACGTGGAGTAAACAGATGTCACAGAAATGTCACAGTTCTCATTTTTGTATCTCTTGCTGCTTCGCTGTTACTTTACATCTCTTTTTTTTTACCTCTACGTTTCTTTATCAAAGCTATTCACAGCTTTCTCATTCTATCGTATCGCATTTTACTTTTGGTTTTACTGTTTGTTTCAGAATGATTCAAATGTTCTGCCTGACAAAGAATACAAACTCTACTTATAACTACACTAGTAATATAAAAAAAAGCACCTTTTTAAAATAGTTGTCATTCATGAATCCAGCTTTACCTTTATGCAGTCAGCTATTACTCAACTAATTTCCCCATTACCCTTATTGTATTTACGTTATGATAAATAGTTTTCCTGATGTTTCATTAGTTTGTAATGTGATGATGAATGTGTTATTACTTCAAGACAGTAAATAAACTGTATCTGAGATGAAACAGTGTAGTGGGGATCCCGTTACAATCCCCTGAAGGAACTGTTGCAGTTTCATGACCCGACTTGAGGAGCCATTGGTCCATAATATAGTGGAGGAAGTGTGTGATCCATCAGGTTGTGGATGGGGTCTGTACTGCTGGAAAAGGGGCTGCCGCTACTGTGGATTCTGGTACCAGCATGCCTCCCCTCATCCCGGCTGTCCCGGCAATTGGACCCATCATCTCCCCGACCCAGTTGGGTCCAATCTTGTAACTTCACACCAGCCTCTCAAGTGGGCAAAGTCACACCACATTAGAGGGCCCGTTTGACTTAAAACCGCTGCTGAACCCCCCCAAACCACATGCCTCCCTGTAACAACCCCCACCGCTACTGTCATATCCCATTGGACTCAGTCATATTTTTATTAATATCTCGCTGCCTTGCATCGCTCCCCGGGCCTTTGTCACTTCCAGCAAGGTTGAGTAAGAGAACCAGAGAGTGAGAGGGAGGGCGAGAGAACTGTGCACAGCATTATTCAGTCTTTGACTGGGTTTGAGCATATGTGCAATTTTACTGGAGAATGAACCTGCAATGTGTTTAGCAGTAAAATGCTCTAAGTTCCCGCTTAGCAGATGAGTTAAGACTGCTGACAGCGTTTTATTTTGGCACACCAAATAGATTGAGCCTAATTTTGCAAAATGTGAGTGTTGAATGTTGTGGCGTCTTAGTTTATTTTGTACAACTTTGACTGTACTGATCAGAGACTGTAGTGACTGTTAACTTACCAAAAATACTAGAAACAGAGGGAAGTCCGATTCTGTTTTAAATGTAAAAAAACAAAACACATTCCTTTAAAGTTCACTTATTACTATGTTATACTGTGTATCCTTTGCTGCCATGCATCTGTACAAAAATGAAGTGTAAAAGAAACAGTATGATGCAGTTATACAGGGGCTATGTGCTGGACTGTTCTTCCAGTTGTCTTCCTTTGTTGTTACCGTAAGGTTGCCAAGCAACAAGTGGTGTCTACAGCTTCCTGAGAGAAAACAAATAAATGTGTTTGCCAAAATGTCAAACTATTTCTTGAAAAATAATCCCAGGTAAGGAGGATAACTGAGGTTTCAACGATACGATGTGTGAGTGCTGAGGCTCAAGTCTATTGGACTATTATTCGGAGACTCACACCCTTCCTCTGCATGTACACACACACACACACACACACACACACACACACACACACACACACACACACACACACACACACACACACACACACAGACTCACTTAAGGAACAGTGTAAACTCAGGCTCCACCAATGTTAATTAAACTTGGAAAACCCTCATCTTGGACAAAGCTGATGGGAAGCGTGACTTTAGCTTCATCCTTGAGATGTTGGTGTTTGTTTGTTCTGCACATCCAACATCAAACTCGTCTGGTGACGAAGCTCATAGCGTTGACTGTTGTTCTGTGGATGGACTGTCTGCTTCGTGCTTCAATCTAAAATTACTGCGCAAAACTGTGGTCGACTTATCATATGCCAGCTTTTACCTGACAGAGTTTGTACTGCGACTCATTGTCTCCTGTTTGTACTGTAGCCTCTCATCTCGCAGCACATGTTTTACTGGAAGCCAAAGGAAACGTGTTTCTCTCCTCCTTTTGTTGTTTAGTGGTGGTTGGCAAACAGCTTTTAGGTGATATCACCGCCCCCTTCTGGCAGTAGTAATTTACCAAGCACCTGTAAAAAAAAAAATAAAAAAAAATAGGGAAACAAGACAATTGTCGCATTAACTATTAGATTTGAAAAAAAATTAAATCATGAAACTTACCTAATTTGATATGTTCAACAAGAGTTCTGGAAAAGCGACATTTCCACTTACCACTCAAGTTTGGTGAATGGTACGACAATATCTTGTCAAAAAGACAAGAACAGACCTGAGGAGGAACTTGTTGCATATTTCCAGTCAGGAATCAGAAGAGAGTAGGGCAGAGTACGGTTGAGCCAAACATTTCACATTGTATCATATTTACAACACAAATCCAATAAAACCACAAATGAGCAAAAGTGAAAAAAAAAAATGAGCCAAGCAAACAAACAAGATATGGAAAGTGAAGGAAAAGGAGCTGTAGGAGGCAGAGAAAGGCCTGTTTTTGTTCCCAGAGCCTCCTCCTCGTGCTCCTCGCTCCATTCTTCGCCTGGTGAAATGGAGACTCTGGCTTGGTATTTGTCTCTCCTTGCCAGGAACCACAGAGTGACAAAATCTGTGGGGTGTCATAAACGAGCGAAGCCAGGGGTAGAAAGGTGGTGGGGGGAGGTTGCGAAGCCGGGATGCAAGGAAAGACAGTCAGATCCATCTGGTCCTGATAAGGCAGAGTGGAAAACAGATGAGTGCGGTGAGGCAGAAGGAGAAGGAGGGATGATGGAACGTTGATCTACTTGGGAGGATATACTGTCTAGCGTGCCCTCTCAGCCCCCCGTCCCCCTCTCCCCCCCCACACCGCCCCATTCTCTCCTCAACACAGCTCTCGGTCCATTTCTGCCTTCCCGAGTCGACTGCAGCAACAGTTTGTTGCCCGAGGAAAGAACGAAAGCGAGGAGGAGGCAACAAAGAAGGGAGTGTTTGCCTCTCTATAGCTTTCTTTCTCCTTCTGTCATTCCTTCGGACATCCCTAATCCCTCGCTGGGTGCCATCTTTCATCACGGTGCGCCATGTGTATATTATCCTGTACAGAACACTTCCCATTGATATAATAAGGGCCGCCAGAAACACTTAGCCTTGGGAGCCTGTGTGAGATACGGTAGATGATACTTACGAGTGAGTTTCTCATTTCTCACACACACACACATACACACACAAATACACACACACATACACACACACACACATACACACACACATACACACACACAAACACACACACATACACACGAACACACACACACACAAACACATACACACACACATACACACATAAACACACACACATACACACATACACACACACAAACACAAACACATACACACACACAAACACACACACACACACACACACACACACACACATACACACACATTCACAAACACGCACATACACACACACATACACACACATTCACAAACACACACACATACACACACATACACACAAACACACACATACACACAAACACACATACACACACACACACAAACACACACACACACAACACACACACACACACACACACACACACACACACACACACACACACACACACACACAACACACACACACACACACACACACACACACACACACACACACACACACACACACAGACAGCAGACCCTGCCTAAGGAATGAAATGAGATCCACTGTTCTGCCTGCCAGAGTGTCTCTCTGTAAAACTTCCACAATTTATCTCGGGCCCAATATACCAAAGCGACTCTCGCTGCGGCGTTCTCTTCCGGGAGTTGTCACTCCCCACATCCTCTCCGTCTGCGCTGGCAGGAGATGACTTGGCAGGTGTCTGACCTGCACTGCATGTGAGATGAGAACCATCCACAGAGCCTCTCAGCGTTTGGAAATGAAATGTCAATCTTGGCATTGAGTCAGGCCTGATATGGAGATGCAATCGTACCGGGAGTTCTGTGGACACGAGAGATGTTGAGATGTTATTTAGACAGATGTGCTGCTTGTATGACTGGTATGTACAGAATATGAAAGTGAGCAGCGTGGCTGCGTTTGATTTAAAGGAAAGCTTTGACATTTAGGGAAATAGGCTTATATTAAGCTTTCTTACTGTGAGTTAGATGAGAAGTCCGATAGCCTACCGCTCTCGTGTCTGTATGCTGAGCATGAAGCCGGCTAACTCAGCAACAAAGTGAATAGGCGCACTTCCCAAAATGTCAGACTTTTCCTTTAATTCCATATTAGCTTCGCACATCAAATATTTTATAGTCATGTTAAGACACTGAAATAAATCTCCTCTAATAGATGTAAAGTCTGTATTTGACGACAAAGGCTCACAAACAAATAAAAACGGAATCAACTAAACAGGAAAAGATGACAGAAATCCGGCCAAAACATAACCAAGCTCATCATAATTCAACTCTTGATTTCCGTCATCAATCCCATTCATGACAACGAAACTGAGAATCCGTCAGACGATCCCCTTTTAACTTAAATCATAAACCTCCTTTTAGCGCGCAACACATTTGTCAAGGCCTAATCACACACAGTACAATTAAAAGGGATGAAACTCTGAAACATGTGTGCTGACGTGACATTCGATTAGCGGCGTTTGGGGAGGATGACTTTTATCTGAAGTCCCAAGTTGCTGCTGGCGGGCGCCTCGTGCTGCATTATTGGGACAAAGTCGGGCTAATTTTCAGTAGCTCTTTCGCTAAGCCTGACAGTTACATGAGGGGAATGATGGCATAACCTGTGGTTTCTCAAAGAGGGGATTCCGAGTTTAGTGGGGAATTTTCCTCTTAAGATGAGGACACTGATAGGGCTTAGGAGTTCAGCTGACATATGGAGCAAATAGAGGGGTCTCTTGATTTGATTTAGCTTCTCTTTGTCATTACTCATGTGGGGTTGAGATGTTTATTTAGGGTGGTAGCTGGTGGAGGAGACGGGAGAGGAGCGGAGAGCGTGGATGTTTTCTGTTTGTGTCGGTATATTCCTGTGGGTTTGCGTGTTTATCTTTTTTAATTGACGACGCCATTAATAGCAAAAGGAGGGCCATAGCTGCCTTCACTGGAACGATCAAGGAGATAAAAGATCAACTTTGACAAAGTCATTAAATACTCCAATGAGATCTTGTAGCAATCTGAAGGTTTATTTCACTTTAAGCATAAGGATAAGGGAAATTTGCGGGAAAACTATGCCGATTTTTGCGCAGAATTATCAAACAAGATGTTTAATTTAGTGAGCCTTGAAAGATTTTGTCACCTTCTGGCACAGCCAGGTCAGCTAATCCTGGACTTTATGCTGAACTGAACTGTTAGCATTAGCTTTTATTTAACAGGCACATATTTTTCTTAAAGTCCAGCTTTTCTTTAGAGGAAGAAATCTGAAATGAAGAAACATTTCACTGTTAGATCGTGTTCATAATTCTCTCTTTCAGAGTTTTAACACTGTTTAAGGTTTTGTGTGTGTGTGTGTGTGTGTGTGTGTGTGTGTGTGTGTGTGTGTGTGTGTGTGTGTGTGTGTGTGTGCAGGACTTAGGTTTGTCGGCCCACTGATGGAGTCTGATGGAGGGGGAAGAGACCTCAAACAGTAGCCCATCAGACAAACACAGAGGTTAAAGGTCATCCCTAAACTGTAAGACATTATAAGTGACCACGGTCGAGGCAAAGTCATCTGTGTGTTTTGGAAAATAAGTGTTTGGACTGGAGTACCTGTTTTACTGTCACAAAGCCTGGCTGTAGTGTCTGTACTGATCTGGTCAGGAAGCTGTACTCCTACAATTCTTTTTACACAGATGCACACAGTTTTGGCATCATTCATCATTGTTGGTGTCTTTATTGTACTTAAAAGCAAAGCTAGCAATGTAACTTTTACAGATGTTTTATATTTATATTTGATGTGAATAACAGTCAATGACAACAGCCCCCTGGCTGGTCAGACCATCAAATCTTGTTTAGTAGTACATGCTAATAAGCCTGAAACCTCGATCCTTTTTTCATCTGACTGTGTAAATAAACTTTTCAGAAAGAGAACTTCTTGCCAGCTGACGAGCGACTTTATTTTTAACCCCAAAGTTCAGTTTATTTTGAGTCCTGACATCTGAAGCGACTTCCAGGCCGTTCGTCTGGAAGCCGTGACTCCTCAGAAGTTACAAAAACGAGAAATGAAGAGTGCCGAGTGTTTTCTTTCCCTCTGGTTTGTTTTCCAGTCTCCTTTCAAAATGAACTGGGGTTTTGGAGTTGGCTGGGTTGCACATTGTGTGGTGGAAGGGATAGAGAGAGAGAGAGAGAGAGAGAGAGAGAGAGAGAGAGAGAGAGCGAGAGAGCGAGGGAGAGAGGGAGCAGGAGGGAGAAAAATGAAAAAGAACTGAAAAATAAGACAAATATTCAACTATTGCAGACTGTATATTAGTTCAGTCGTCTTAGGATCGAGCCCTGGAGGAAGCAAAATGTTCCAACAGAATTTGCTATGATGCCACCCCAGTACTGTTTGGTTTCAGTGGTGCCAATAAATTGATTTGTACATTTGCTTTTAGTAGTATCTCCAGTACATACGGTTAGGGGCCTGAAAAAGGTCATGATGAGATCCTGAGGCGAGTTATATCTAAAATTTGTAAACCAGTCAGTTGACCGTAGAGTGAATCTTGCTGGTATGAAAGTGAAACAGCGGGACATCTGAGATTAAAAAAACAAAAAACAACAACAACAACCCCAGTATTCCTGCTACAAATTAAAGAATTGAATTTATCAACATTGAAATTCACCTTTGCTTATTTTATTGCACATACAGCCGTATTTTTGCTGCTCTAGCCCCACTTGGTCTGTCATGATCTGTTGCTTATGATGGTCAATGTTCGCTAATGTATCTAAAATCTGGCCAGACATCTCAAGATCTGAATAATAAGCTGGATTTTACTGTTTAACTGACATTACAGAGTCTATGACCTGATGTTCAGCATCTATTATAATCCCATAATTACTACTTGTGGCTGTTCAGCTAATTGGTGCATATTCTCACTTGAAGTTGTTTTCACCTATTTCTTTAAGCATTCCCAAAGTTTCTGTTGTTTTACTGGCTTCCTGCCGCAACAGCAAAGCATTAATCTCCCATTTTGTCATCCTTTTTAGATAAGATGATGTCCAATGAATTCCTTATATAAGTCATTCATCTGGGAGGATTCAATTAAGCCATCTTTATTATAGTAGTCATTGAGTTCATTTGTAATCGCCTTTATTAGAATTCTTAAACTTGAAGTCATTGCAGTCTCTGTGTTAGTTGAACAAGTAGTTATATCGTGAAGTTTTGAGACAAAGGGGCCCAAATTCTTTCCTATAAGGGCCAAAAATGTGTCTGGATGAATGTTTATGTGATGTGAAATTACGTTTCACTAACATGTAATATGTTTCACAGAAAATCAATATTCTAAATCTAAAATAAAATGTCAAATGAATTTTAATTACGCTACTTTGTAATCTGCGTAACAGTAATTTTATTATTTTGGAGAAATTATTTTCGAAAACAGTTACGTTGCCAATTTAATCAAAAATGTTCTCTTGTTGACGTGCCACTGCATCGATCTCTCGTCTTAACTGCAGGCCAACGTCAGTGACGCAGGGACAGAGGGAAGCTCAACAGCACCAGACTGCACATTGTCGTAAAACTAATGTACTTTTCAGCAAAACAAAATTGCAGTTTGTAGTCACAACAGTTTGGATTTTACAGCACTTAAGAATAAAGAGAATAATCATGAGCCTTTCAAATGCTTTGGTGGGCCCCAAATTATCTTCTAATAATTAATGACAAGTTTTGCCTCCAAGCAGTCTCACAGCTGCTGTTTCGACAACAAAACATCTGACTAACACTTTTCAGGAACACTAAAACTGTCAACAGTGCTTCTTCAAACAAATCTACAACAACATTGGGCAACAACCTTTTTTTGCGAAATGCTACCGTGCATGTTGTTCTAGTTTTACTGGTTTTAATTGTGATTTGTGTTTGTGAGCTTCATTTTGAATACTCTCTTGGCCCCGTCTTGCCTGTAAAAAATGTTTTTCTCCTCTTGACACCATGCTGGTTCGGTTGGTTCTGATGAATCTGCGCATAACACGGCTCACCCTCCCGGAGCATGTCGCTGCGCTTTCTCATAACTTAAGAGCACAGATGCTTCAGTGGCTCTGGGTCAGGAGGAGCTAGCTGTTGCACGCAGAAGCCCATATGGGAGGAGCACTGAAGAGGAACCAAAACTCAATAAACATAGCATTGAGAGGGGGTTGGGGTGGGGTGGGGGGGGGGTTGTCATGATTGAGGCTACAGTGAGCGCTCCAGTGGCTGCTGGGGTTTTGATGCTGTAATGTGAAACGGCTGGGGGAAAGAGGACTACAATTCCCCTCTTTGTCTGGTCTGCACCCAGCGTCACTGCTCTGTCCTCTCCTCAGCGGACCCTCACAGTGGCCCAGACTCATCATCTCCCTCTCTGTCCATGGCCCATGTCTGCCACCCATCACGACGCCTTGATCACTCCTTCTCACCCGCACCCTGTCTAGCGTTACCGTTTTTAGTTCGTATCTTACTTTGGTCTTGCTCTTTTCTCAACCGTCTGCTTATTTTTTTTAAAATTTTTATCTCCTCAGTTCATTGGACCGAACCACTTCTACTCTCACATGCTCCTTCAGTTTGTGATTTCCCTATAAAATAACCAGAATAATAGTCAGCTATTCTTCTCCTCTCTCCTCAGTCTCCGGTGGTGTCTGTGGGTTTTGCCAGGTTTCATCCCAACCTGGTGGTAGGAGGGACTTACTCAGGACAGATCGTCCTGTGGGACAACCGCAGTCACCGTCGGACCCCTGTCCAGAGGACCCCCCTGTCTGCTGCTGCACACACTGTAAGGCCGGCTCCCTTTATCAGCATAACATACAGTTAATGTGCAGTCTGACAGAGTGTAAGATCACACCCCACTTTGATGCAGAACTGTAAATAGTGTAAAACAGAATAATTTCTTTCGCATATTTAGCACAAATTAAAGTAATTGTTAGAACAACTCCCTGATGTGCTTTTATTAGTTGCATAAAAACAGCAAAATATAGTGATTTCGTAGCAGCTTTTCAAAGAAGAGTCAAAGATTTGAAAAGTCTTTCACGTAAACATTTGAAAAAAGATTTTGAATTGTAATTTATTCCATCAAACACAATACAATTTTTACAGAATAATAGCATGATACGAAGTGTGATCAAAAATTTCAAATCGAAGGTGATCAAGCGATGCAACTTGAAACTTGAAGTGATATCTTCTCCCTGCTCCATTCACGATATTATGCTGCGCTCCGTTTGTGTGCAACAGGAAGAGTCTTTGATTGCACTTCATACGTTGTATCCCGAGGAGTCTCTCAGCTTTGACACTGATGGTCTGACAATATCACACACAATATCACACACACACTCACACTTGATGGGAGCAGTTGTGCTCTATACATAACTGAAAGGACAGCTCAGTTCAGCCTCAGTGAAATCTCTGACCTTTAACAAATTACCGTCAAATATATACTAGCAATATCTCGAGGCCAGAGGCCGTTTATAATTGCGGCTACAGTATGCATGTAGACACACACTGCTACACGCCATCCATGCTGCAGCTTTAAAGGGGCTGCGGACTCCAATAATGAAGCCGCTGCTCTCGTCCTCTCCCGTTAGTGAGCCCAGTATGTTAGCATGCTGCTGATTGCTGAATGGATTCTTTGTGCAGCCTCATCCACAAATCAATTACGGGTCAGTAATGGCTTCACACACTCGTGGATTTGAACAGCAGCAAACATCCCAAAACGTAGAGTGATTTTAAAGGACCAGTGCACACTGGCATGCGAGCCGTCTGTGAGCCCGAAGTCGTGATGTCATATGTTTAAGGTTTAAATTACATGATCATCACAGGACCGTGTTTAAAATCCTATTTTATTATTAATAGCTATCAAATATTTGGTGTCCCTGGCAGCCTGCTGCAGTTCGGAATTATCCAAATATTTCTTGTGCAAGACGGCCAAATGTGCAGAGAAACTGTTATCCCTCTAATCAAAGCGACTAATAATTGTGATTTATTAGTGTGATCACAGCGTGCAGTGGAATAACAAGTATTATTTTAATGGCAATAGTTGTAATCAAGTGCTGCATTGTGCAAGCGTGTATCTTCACCCATCTCCTCGTCGTTTGTGTGTCTCTGTGTGACGGTGTGTGTGTTTGTGTAGCACCCGGTGTACTGCGTGAACGTGGTCGGCACCCAGAACGCCAACAACTTGATCACTGTGTCTACAGACGGCAGGATGTGCTCCTGGAGTCTGGACATGCTGTCCCAACCTCAGGTATTCAAAACAACGTCCAAACAACCTGCTGCCGGCTGCACTTTACACAAATGTCAAGCATTTTAAGATTTAATAACGCTGCTTTGGTCAAATGCAGAGTTTTGGTGCATCTGGAGTTTCTCATGTATCGTCCTCTCACTAGGTGTGCATTTACATTTGTCAGTGTTTGATGCGTGTATTGGGTCACGCAGTCATGGATTGGCACACCTTGATACCGTGTGTGTGTGTGTGTGTGTGTGTGTGTGTGTGTGTGTGTGTGTGCGCGTGTGCGTGTGTGTGTGTGTGTGTGCGTGTGTGTGTGTGTGTGCGCGCGCGCGCGTGCTTGTAGGAGACCATGGAACTGGTGTACAATAAGTCCAAACCCGTGGCGGTCACCGGCATGGCCTTCCCCACAGGAGACGTTAACAACTACGTGGTCGGGAGCGAGGAGGGCACTGTGTACACGGCTTCCAGACACGGCAGGTTGGTGGTCAGAACATGCACACACTCTTAAACACACACACACACACACACACACACACACACACACACACACACACACACACACACACACACACACACACACACAGAAAAGTTCAACAAAAAGCTTGACGTGATCTCATGATTGTGGTCTTGACTGTTTCTTTGCATCTTAAACGGTTTCCTGTTTACATCGTCTGGAATTACAATATAGCTGTATCTACCTAAGTTTGTGAGAAACAGAAATGTAGGAAATCAAGGAATTAAAAGTGTATTCGTGTGCATCTTTTTGTCTAATGGCCTTTAAATTGCTGAAACCAATACGATTAAATAGTGTCACTCAATTGCAGAATTCATTTTTTACTTGTTTTTATCAACATTCTTATTGTGTTTTTAATCAATTTAAGAAGATAATTATGTCACTTTTACTTTACAGCTTGTTTACTGTGCTAGTAATTTTTTTTTTTTTAGCATGACTACCCTCAGTGAGAAATCCCCGAATTCTCTTTCCTTATATTAAACAAGTTAAGATCACTAAAACACTGCAGAGCTAAATATCCCAGTTATAGATGTCATGCTTGTGTTGTCCCTCTCCAGTAAAGCGGGTATCTGTGAGATGTTCGAGGGCCACCAGGGGCCAGTTACAGGCATCAGCTGTCACAGCGCAGTGGGCACCGTCGACTTCTCCCACCTCTTCATCACATCCTCCTTCGACTGGACCGTCAAACTCTGGAGCACCAAGGTACAGTGTGTGTGTGTGTGTGTGTGTGTGTGTGTGTGTGTGTGTGTGTGTGTGTGTGTGTGTGAAAGAGGGGGAGAAAAAGGATGTGTGGGGGGTTGATTGCAGAAAAAGAGTCCTGAGAGAGAGAGAGAGGGCCGTGTGTGTTGTGAAATTCTTCAGTTGTAACCGGTCCCGTGATTATTGGGACCTGAATTTAGCCCGTCAGTCCGTTTCCTCGCAGCCTCTGTGCTGCCATTTAGATCTGATGGTAAAATCTTGTCTTCAAAATGGTAACGAGCCTGGGATCTGCTAACACTGTATCGGTCAACCTGATGTCAACACAGCTTTAGAACAAGGTGTGACTGCAAGGCTCAACTCAGGGCAAAACCAAAAAAGTGTTACCGTTACCTCAGTGTAAAGGATAAGCATAAACACTGGTGTAAATATGGTGTTAATAGGCTTTCTTTTGAAACAGTTGCTGCTTCTTCAAGTGTCAAAATTCAGCTACAACCCGGTTAGATCAGGTTTGTATATCAGCCCGTCTTCATCTCTCTTAAACACTGTTGCACCTCATCTGAAAAATAACCGGAAAATGTTTGTATTAGTGTGTTTCTGTCTCCTGGATTGCAAGTGAAAAAGTCCCTGCCTGTGTGTGTGTGTGTGTGTGTGTGTGTGTGTGTGTGTGTGTGTGTGTGTGTGTGTGTGTGTGTGTGTGTGTGTGTGAGTGAGAGACTTGTAATTTATTTTGAAAGGAGGGGGGAGGGTGTCCCTCCCACTCAGCAATCCTTGCAAAACACAAATGCACTGATGGGATGGGGCTGGCTGCCGGCTGCAGGTTCACTCACTGAATGTAAGTCAGACGCTCTCTGAAGGTGGCCGCTCCTCCTCCCGCTGGTTTTGAGTGACCTCGTCCACTCAGGGCATTTGTTCTCCTTTCAAACCGATGTGGTGGATTCCATTTAGCAGAATTTCAGTGGCAGTAAAAAGCAAACAGCCCCCGTTTCTGTCAGAGTGAGGTCGGAGGACAGAAAAGTGAACTAATACATTGAAAGAAGCGCTTTTGTGGAGGTGAGACGGGGGGGGTTTAGTTTTGGTAAATTTGTCATATTGCACAAAAGACTGAGAAATGTGAAGAGTAGAAAAGACAAAAGATCCCAGACAACAGAACAAGGTTTGAAATGAGGAATGAAGTTACAGCAGCTGGAAAGGATGAGGATAAAAAAACAAAAACAAAAAAAGGACACCAGTAGCACAAATAGATGTAAAGGTGAAGCAACCACAGGAGGGAAGGATGGAAAGAAAATAGAGAGATAGGAAAATAATTATAAGTCAGCAGGAAAGAGGAGGGCCAAAGAGCCAGGAGGCACTTTAAAGACATAGGACCTGATTCACTAAAGGTTTCCGTGTGTAAAATCTTTCGGTGTGCAAACTCCACACCGCCCGCAAACAAATGTCCAAGCAGCTCTACTGACGACGTGCAGTGAGGATTGCTTCTTTCAAATGTGTCATTTAACACACGTTGTCCATTTTGCGTGTTTGCCTGCATGCATATGTAATATTGGGCATTTCTGCTTGAAGGTGCAAAACACTGGGAGGGGAACTGCAAATACATAAATTTAGCACCCGCAGCGATATTTACTAAACCTGAAAGTAGAAATAGGAGAAGTGATTGCGTGTTTATTTTAGTACGACTGAAATCTGGAGAGACGGCTGCTCTTATTGTGGCGAGAAGGAGACGCAGGAAAGCAAAAAAATACTTAGAGAACGTGATTTTACACACGTTTAAACATTTATGAGATGACGGAGGGAAAAATGATTCAGACATATCGTCTGTCCAGCGATGACATTTCTGAGTTATTGAATGAACTGAATGATGATTGACAGCCAACAACAAGGAGGAGCCACGAAATACCAGCAATTAAAAAAACTTCTTACGACTCAGCATTTACTTTCCTCTGGGTCATTCCAGCGTATCGCTGCTTGGACGTCCCGTCCAGTCCAGATATTCAGGTGTGCTGTCACAGGTCCTGAATGTCTCCCGCAGAATTCACAGGTAGCTTCATCAGGTTCACGAGCACTCGCGAGGCACTGAATGAAAAGCCACCTGCTCATCACAGAAAGAGCTGTACCTGCTGATCGGTGTTTGTTTGAGGGACACTTGTGTTTCCGTGGGTCAGTAACGTCCCCGTCCAAAAACAAAAAAAGGTGCGTCGGGTGAGGCGCGCAACCAGACGGGTTTTCTTTGACATTCGCAGGGTTGTGCACCACAAGTGACCTGAACCGTGGCAATAATTTGTCACTAACTTTGATGTGGGCTCTCTGCTCAAGTTTCGCGTGTGCAAAGAAATTGCCGATGCAGCCGAACCACTGCTCACAAAACCGTGTGCAACTCGGCTGCTGATTTTGATCAAGCAATGAAACTTGCAGTACTTACTTACAGGAGCAGTCTCAGAACTTTCTGATCCACCCTACCTCCAGGAAAAAAAAAAAAAAAAAAACCTGTCTTGGAAACACGACATCCCGTACAAACCTTTAACTTTAATATTCACTGGTCCCTTTGTTTGGTTGCCGATTAAAAGAATCCAGCGAGTGTGTGCGTCGCGTTGGAAGATGAAGGTGGTGTCACGTGGTGTTGCTTTAACCTGGGTAGGGTAGGGTAGAGTAGAGTAGAGTAGAGTAGAGTAGAGTAGAGTAGAGTAGAGTAGAGTAGAGTAGAGTAGAGTAGAGTAGAGTAGAGTAGAGTAGGGTAGGGTAGAGTAGAGTAGAGTAGAGTAGAGTAGAGTAGGTACCAGCAGTGGAAAAGAGGCTTACAGTATGTTATAAATGTAGTTCAGGTTTGTTATATGGTTCGCTGAGTGTCTCAATAGTTGCTACGATCTAGGAGTCTTGAAATAACTTTGAAGGACAGAGAGATCAGCCTGAGCAGATATAGTAAATATAGCCTCCAAAAAAAAAATAAAAAAAAATCAATGCTTTTCAATATGATGGAAATACATAATGCATATTGCATAATACCTTCAGCTTTATGCAGGATCCAGTTACAGCTTTCATACTTGGCTGGGACAGGCAGTAAAGCACTCTGATGAATTTTGCCTTGTGTTTGCATGCAGCCAGTCCATAAGTCATGCGCAAAGGGTCCCGTGACACATATTAAAACATTTCTGTGGATTTTCATCAGAAGAGTGTGTTATTTTTCAGGATTTGGGAATTCCCTTTCCTTTGAGGGGTACCGCAGGAATGTGTGTCTGTCTCTTATCCCACATAACCCATATTTGTGTGTGGTCAGGCGGAATACCTGAGCGCATGGGTGTGTGTAAATACAGACGCACCACACACGCCTCGTGCACACCTTAAGCAAGCTGCCTTTGCTTGCCTAAAATCCCCTTGAGGTTTGCCATCAACCCTCCAATCACAGCCATCACAAACTGTTATAACACGCACACACACGCGCACACACACACACACACACACACACACGTACGCACGCGGTGAATTCTCTCTGCGTCCACGCACACGTTTGCCCTCGCAGTTCAAAAAGGCCGTCGCACAGAAGCCTGCTGATGTTTTCACACTCAGCGGTGCAAATATTGTGGTTAGTGAAACCATTTGGACTCGGCCAGAGTGTGACGATGTCACAACAGATTGGAGTGGGTTTATGATTGTGCATAACTTGAACCATCTTTCTCTCTTGACCCCAAAGTCTACTAAGTGATTGGATGGAGGGTAATCATTCCTCTTTGGCTCTCTCTTGGGAAGTTAACTAAAGGCCTGCATCGCTGTCAGTTCAGGTGATTGTTAGTGAGTGTTGATAAGATTTCAGATAAGTGTCTGCAGATTTGTTTGGAAAAGAGAAAATTAGATTATAATTTGTCCTGGTGAGGACCATTCCAGCACCATTTCTAATTCTGACGACGGCGTCCTCGCAGCGTGTGGTGATTAAATCTGGTGTGGAGCTCTCGCACTCGTGTGTGTTTTTTTTTTTTTTGGAGACGCAAACGCAGCCAGCGAAATCGTACGACCCCGGCTGCTGCAGAGATGAGACGTTTTGGATCCCTATAAGATGGCTGAGTGATGAGAGGTTTTCTGTACGACTGGCAGCCTCCTTGACATTTTGAATTTTGAGGCAGCTAACGCACCGTGGTATTTTATTAATGCCGAGGTCGTGAGACACAGGCGGGCTTGCATTGTCAGCGGCAATATCCAAAGCATTTAACGCCTAACTTGCATTCAAATGATTTGTGTCAATAAATTGTTATTGCACTGTGACATTAACTATCAGTATCCAGTGTTTTAGCGATGGTTTTCCAGCTCAGACGTGCTTGAAGCTGCTGAGCTTCTCGGCACAGGAAAGATAATGACGAGCAGTTACTTCATGTGCGGCGCCGAGAGGATTAAGCTTCATTTTAAGATTAGTTTTAAGACATATTTACCCAAATCACGTTGGTTCAAATTGACAGATAAGGACAAAATAGTAGTTTACGTGTCGCGTCGTCGGTATATTGCAGGAGGGACCTTATGCATCTGATTTTATCTTTTGAGTGACGCATCACTTTGAGTTTAAATGAAATAAAAGGTACATTTTCAGGAAGTTACCTTGATATAAAAAAAAAAAAAAATTAAAACAGGCATATTGCAGCAAGACCGATCGTCATAATGAAATGACACATTAAATTCAAGCGGGTGATTTGAAACGCTGTCGGCTCGGAGGATGAGTACAAGAGCAGGAGGACATAAACAGGGATCACTCGAGCGCTCAAACTGTGAGATGGGAACAGAAATGACCTCTGCTGTCATCCGGCCGGCCGGAAAACAGGTTCAATCGAGGCTTGAAATTGGCTCGGCTCGGCTCCGTTTGTTTGTTTGTGCGTTTCTGTGTGTCTTAAGTGTGCCCTCTCAGAACAGCTGCAGAGAGAGCGTGGAAAGGTGATGGAGGAGGAGAAGAAGAGAGAGAGAAAAAAGAAAAGAGGAGGAATAAGGAAGACACTACATGCTTTCATCTGCTCTTGCAGCCAACCTGTCTCCTCTCTTCCACCCTCACACTCCACTCGTCAGGAACGCAGCTTGTAAGCTCTGGAATCCTTACAGCCGCAGAGAGAGACGGCGATTACACACACACACGCACACGCACACACACACACACACACACACACACACACACACACACACGCTGTGCATTTTATTCTACAGATAAGTTCCCACCTGTATGATTATCCTCTATCTTTAACTGCAGCACAAGCAGTAGCCTTCAGCCATTAGCCTGGTTCACAGAGGTCAGTGTTGCTCAAGGTCAAAGTTCAACCAACTCTCCGCCTGTGTAGGTCTGCGCATGCACTGCAAACACCACAATACAGAAGACAAAGCACACACACACACACACACACACACACACGTTGATGAAGGATGTGTGTTTCTTTAAAAGACTTCAACTGGTTACATCTGTTCTCTGACTTTGTCGTGTTTCTATATAGCATATGTCAGTATTATATATATCTATAGATAGATATATATATCTCTCTCTATATATATATGTATATGTATATTTATATACACACTAAGGCAATTTAGAAAAAGTGTCACTATTCCAGTTTGTCCACCAGAGAGCACTGACAAGTTTCTTTTTGACGTGTAAAACCATCGTGCTCTTTAATCTTTAATTACATTTGTTCGTGTTAAAGATGATCATGAGCTGATGAATCCTTAAATCTGATTTATTTTGTACTCTCAAATATCACGACCTGATATCACTTTGGGTCTACAACAGCCATTATCGGTCCAGCTCTCATCGCACGCACACGCGCGCACACACACACACACACACACACACACACACACACACACCGACACACACCGACAAACACACACACACACACACATATTTGGAGCACCTCATCCTCTCCGTCCATTGTCCACCCCTCCTCTTCCTCCCATTTCCTATCTCTTCCCATCTGTCTCTCTCTCAGACAGCTGTTGTGTTAAGGTTACAGTACACCTTGTGGAGGGCCCTTCTCTTTCATCTCTCCCAGTGGTTTTATGGCGCTGTGTGAATGTGCTAGGCTTTTTAATTAGGCTCTGCACCCAGACAGGCCCCAAGGCTGAGGCAGCGCCACTCTGTCTGAAGCTCCCTCTCTCCCTCTCTCCATTCCTTTTCTCTCTCTCTGCCTCTCTTTTTCTCTCTATCTCGAGTGTGTCATCTACTGTAATCCTTTACTCTCTCTGTTTTTCTCTCCAGTGCTTTTTCACATCATGTCAGCCACACACACTTCCACAGATACCCTCTCTCTCGCTCTCTTTCAGCACAACAAGCCTCTGTACTCGTTTGAGGACAACGCCGACTATGTGTACGACGTCATGTGGTCGCCTGTGCATCCTGCCATCTTTGCCGCCGTGGACGGCATGGGCCGCCTGGACCTGTGGAACCTCAACAATGACACCGAGGTGTGTGCGCGCGTGTGTGCGCGCGTGTGCGTGTGTGCGCGCGGGGCTGTGTGGATATAGGTCATCGTGGGCGTGTTTTCTGTGTCATCTCTTTGTGTGTTCGTGTGTGTGTGTGTGTGTGTGTGTGTGTTTGCTGTCCTCAGGGCCTGTTGCTGGGCCTCAGCCCGAACCGCACAGCCAAACACCCAAGACTTTTCCCTCCCATCAAATCAACCCCCTCCACCACCACCAGCCCCTCCACATCCCTCCCTACACACACACACACACACACACACACACACACACACACGCGCGATTCAAGATTCTCCCGTGGGCGTTTCCCACAGCCCTCACTTTAAATCAGACTGGGTGACATCTCCTCATCCCAGCTCCCACCCAGCCATCCCACTAACATTTCTACAACCTCTGTCCAACGTTCAGGCAACCTCAGGACCCCACCACCCCACCACCCCGTCCCTTCTTCCTCCCACACTGTGTCCCATCAGAGGAGTGCACAGATGTGCCGGAGACCACGAGCTGAGAGCCCCAGCCCTCAGTCCCATGAAAATATATATATATATTTGGGTTTTTTTTAAGTTCAGGCCAGGGGTTGAATTTCACAGTGCTCTGGGGCAACCGTTATTTTAAGATGGGTGCATTTAGGGCCATTGAAAGTTCGATCATTGTGTTACTTATTTTAATATAATGTAAAATAATGAATAAACTAGAAAGAAAAAAAAAAACACATTTCCACAGCCCTAAATTGTTTCTTTATAAAAAAAAAAAAAAAAAAACAACAACAACACAAACTTCTTTAAAATCAGGAATATGTAACACTTAAAATAAACTTAAGAGTGAGATGAGAAGATCAATACCTCCAGACCATTTGTATGTCTGTCAAAAGGGGGCGAGTGAAAATTCATATCCATTGTTAAATCCATGCAAAAATTCAAGTGTAAAAATCATTACAATCAGTCGTTTCTCACAAAAACCTCGTTTACGACGAGAACCTGTCGCACAAACTGCAAACGATTAACGTGCACGAGTGTACAAAAAGATCGAACTTGAGAACGAGTAAGTTTTCAGAGGATTTTTAGCCGCCTTCAAATGGAACTCGTGAGATCGGTTTGATTGTCATCCGAGTGGTTAAGTCTGCCGCTCGGCAACGTGGACAGCGCCTAGAAGCCGCCGAGGCTAACATTTTAGCACGCGGCCGAGAGAAGTGACGCAAAAAAAAAAATGCGAAGGCACAATAAAGAGAGGGAACGATGAGGCTGCTGGGAATATCAACAACTCTGCACGGCTAAAATGGCGACATATTAACGTCCACGGTCTCCGCTATTTCTGAAAATGCAGACAAACAAAGTTTTCAGAAAAAAAAAAAAAGGGCCTGAGGTCGCGAAAAGCACCAAAGCCCATTGAACACCGTCCCATTTGGGGGCTCGTCTGTATGCTAAGCTAACTGTCTCGGGGCTGCGGCTTCGTATTCAGAGGGTCGGGGCGAGGGATGACGTTCGGTTCTCCTCTTTCCTTTTCACCGAGCTCTCGGTAAGAAGAGTAAATGTGACTCCCGACGGTGAGAAAATCACACTTTGTTACAACTCTGGCGGCAGAGAGGGCACCGAGCCTTTGATCACTCGGGTAAAAAGTAGGGATGAAAGGATCCTCCCATCTCCCTTTTCTCACGGTTTCCATGGAGACAACACCCAGCGGTGCCTCCGACGTTAATGCGAGTCTCTGCGTCTCCCAAAGGAACTCTCCGTCCTTCCTCGTAATGGTTCTTTCGCTCTTATCCTTCGCTCACGTAAAGGCGTGGGGTGGGGGTGAGGGGTAGGGGTGGGGGGGGGGAATAAAATTTAAAAATCGCGTCGGCTCGCGGGGCTTCGCGTCTCCTCGATTTTAACCCCTTCGCTCCCCACACGTCGACTCCGGCGGCAGGTCCTCCCTCTGCAGCACAGATGACAAGTTTCCCATGGTTCCCTCAACAGCAGCCTTTTCACAGACAGAGGAAGAGTTCATTATCGGCGGCCTAACTCGACTAACAATGTGCTTTATGAGAAACATTCGCTCAGACAGACACACGCGCGCGCACACACACACACACACACACAAACGGATGCATCGAATACACGCGCACACACATTCACTCACACATAGTCAGCGTAACAGCAACAGGCTTCCATTGTTGCCGTCATATTAAAAACACACAGTCATAACGACATTAACGGAGCGGTGCGGCCCGCCTGTTTCTCATTTCCACCGCACACACACACACACACACACACACACACACACACACACACACACACACACACACACACACACACACACACACACAGAGCCAATTTAAAGCGCTCAGTTCAGATCCACTCGTGCGGAGCAGTGGGGAGCTAGCAGGCTAATGGCAGTCAGCCTGTGGTTAGCGCTGCTTTAAATACGCAGAAGCTCGGTGTGTGAGGCGACATGATGCCAAGGCCTCTGTCTCCACTGGTGACATGTGTCAGACTCGCCTGCCACATGTCAGGAACAGTTTATGGAAACGCTGCAGATGGTTTTAGGTTCTTTAAAGGTGCTACGTGATGAGCACTGCTGTTAACTAAAAAGAGCATCAGCTCACCCACAACAGCAAACACGGAGCCGAGTTAGTGGACACTGAAATAGCCCCGTGCACGTCCACAGTTGAATTACAAGTTGTCCATCCTGACAGCTTTGTTTTTCCGTCCCTCCAGTGTATTTAGATAAACCTGCCCTTTTTATGTGGCGGATTTCCTCTGTAAATTGGACTATAATTACATAATGCGCCCATTTTCAAATAAACATTAAAAAGAACAGCTTCAACTACAATTACGATCATTAAATAAGAAGAATTAAGAACATGGAGGAAGTGTAAATCTGTACTTCACTGTGTTTTGTTTGAAAATTGAAAGGAATTTAAAATCCATGTCGGCTGTTGCTCATCTCAATATGTTGCCTATTTTACATCTAAACTGTTGATGTGCATCAATGTAAGTTGATCTATTTGGGGGAAAGTTAGTGAATTTATTGTTTTTTGGTTTTTTTTTCCATATTCTTTCCACCAGGTACCAACTGCCAGTGTGACCATTGAGGGCGCTTCGGCCCTCAACAGGGTCCGCTGGTCGTCAGGAGGGAAGGAGGTCGCCGTGGGCGACTCGGAGGGCCGAGTTTGGATCTACGATACGGGAGAGGTACAGACAATAATCATGTCCTCACAGACACGTTTGCTGTAGAGCGGTGACAGAAGAGTGCCAGAATATTTGTGGCACCTAAAAACATCCAGAGCGGGGAGCTCTTTGCTTTCGGGTGTCAACCGTCGGCTTGACATTTTAAACCATGTTACGCTTCATTGTTTCTCACGTCCAGCTAATATTCTGCTCAAAATAAATCTGCTGAGTGCGTTGTTGTTAGGTTTCAGTCTGTGATGCCGGGAGCCGGTGGCTCTCTTGGGTTTAGTTTTGAAACAATCAAAGTTTCATTACACCCTCGGTGCCAAAAGCGCGAGTGAACTAAAATGACCAGAATTTATTGCTCTCTGGCAAGTTGTACTACAGCGGAGAGATTTTAGTGCTTGAAATGCTCTCGTGTTGCGAAATAGAAAATCATTCTCAGCTCATTGATGAAACCTCCTTCTCTAATTCTAATAAAATAAACCGGTGACAGTCGATAAATGATGTGTCTTTTGTTGTGTTTCGTGTATACAGTATTTGGTCCAGTGATTTCGTTGAAAGACGTGTACTGTAAATACTAAACAAAAAGGAATAAGTGCATTTTTTTTTTTTTTTGCAGTGAAACTTCTACATGAAATCCAGCTATCATTTTATGTCTTTATGTTTACCCAACTGTCAGCATTGCCAAGGATGTATGTTTGACTTTCTCCCCCGTCTCTTTGCTGTCCCTGTAAAACGGCCTCCGCGTGACTTTGCTGTCACCACAAAGCGGCCAACCACCCCCGCCTGCATGTTCTCTCATGTTTGGAGGGCTCTGGTTTAGGATCCCCACGTGAGGGAGCGTTAGCCTAGCCGCCCGACTAATTTTAGCATCTTTTTGTTGTGCGGTTAGCTGGAGAGGCTCGGCTGAGCCGGTGGCCTGCATGCCGGGTTGATGGTAACGTGGAATCATCAATAAAAGTGAGCAGGGCTGAAAGGTTTTATGACTCCATGGAGGAGTGTGTGTGTGTGCGCGTGTGTGTGTGTGTGTGTGTGTGTGTGTGTGTGTGTGTGTGTGTGTGTGGTGATGATGGGGATGTTTACTTCCATACAGCTAAAACTAGTTACAGCATGTGAGAAAAAGAGACAGCAGCAGTTTCTTCCCCAGAAATGCGGTCCTGGGACCTACAGCAGCTTCTGAGACGTTTCCAGGAAAGCAAAAATACCAAATGCTTTTGTTTCAGATTTATTTTACTCCGTACAAATTAGATTTTTTTTTTTTTTTTGTGTGGATTTTATCATCGGGGGACTCGGACTGTTTTTATTGGTACGGTACCGGTGTCGGTCTGTGTGTCCAAGGTCCAAGTCGAACCTGGGATCAGGGTCGCCGGTCTAAATCCTGCTCCATGACGCGAAAATGTTTTGAACCTGCTGCTTTTTAAAGCCCGACAACGTCCAGCAGTGTTTCTTTGTAGTGTGTTAAAATGCTTGCTTACGCAGAAGTCGCTCAGGCACCAGAAAGATGATGTTTTGGCGGAGCCCCCCCCTCCCCCCCCCCTCCCCCCGCTGTGGCCAGCGCAACTCTGCATGGGTGGGGGGGGGGAGGGGGTGAGGGGACGGGGGGGGGGGGGGGGGTCAAAATGGCTGCCTCCCTCTTCCTGGTTCCTGATTAATTACAGCCTGGCCAGGCAAAGCGGTTGCAGACATCTTGGGTGGCGGCCGCAGCTTCAGTCCCACTCACTCTGACTCCCACTGTGTGTAGCTCCAGCTAGCTCGACACTCAGAGGGGCGGGCTCCAGAAATGCTCCGACTCCAAAGTCTCCTATTCAACTTCTCTCGTGAAAATACAAAGTCAGTCAAAAAAAAATGTCAACAAATTCTTGTGCTCTTGTTAGCTAAAGTCCCGCCTTCTTGTTCGTTTTCGGGAGGTCCATCTGAAAATAATTCCGTCATTAATTAGAAAATAGGCCTCAAAAAGCCGTGTTTGTTTTTTTTTTGGGGGGGGGGGGCGTCTGTTTGATTGACAGGCCAGTCAGGTTTCCACTGTCGGTGGGCAGGAAGTAGTGTCCTCAGGTTTCCAGTGAGATCAAGTCAGACCCACCGCTTGCTCCTCCCCCAGCTCCTCCAAATATGGTCACTTCCGGCTCCAAACCGCTCCGAACGAGAAAGATGGTGAAAGGCCGAAAAGTCAAACTCGAGGCCTCGTAACGGCAGTTCACTACCCGGTGGGGATGTTACTGTTGATGTAAGTGACCAAAAATAAAGCCACAAGCGGCAGCGATTGGGGTCCAAGCAAGCCGCCAGCAGCAGAAGACGAGCCCACGTGCACATATTGCAGCGTTGTTGACCAGTCGTCCCAAAGCGGATTCGATCCACAAACCTTCAGGTCCTCAGGATGATGATTTACACGCCGCGCCAAATGAGAGACACGCAATTTCACAGCCGTCTAGTAACTTTAACAGATTCCATTACATGTGCGAAAAAGGGTTTGTTTGTCTATGAAAAAAAAAAATCATTTCTCATTCTGATGATGTTTGGTGTATCGTCAAATATTTTGGGGAAGTTAAAACATTTTTTTTTATAAAGACTTGTACTCCACAAGTCTTTATGAAAACGCACAAGATGATGTTAATTGATTTTGCACGTTTTGAAAAATATAGCGTAATAGACTTCTGAATTGCCCGTAGGTTGCAGTAAGCCAAAGTTTTGTCACAATTCAGAGGATGTCCGGAAATAATTTCAGCTCTGTAGGATGTGAAGGGTGATTTTATTTACATTTTTTTTGAAGCGTGAAATGTGAAAAGTCTGAAAAAACAATCGCACACCGTGCTGGTGGTGGCGAATATGTAGAGGTGATATTAGTGGCATTGCAGTGCAGTGGTTAGTTCTGCCGCTCTGAGCGCGAAGGTGCAGAGTTTAAATTGGATTGGATGCCTTTGATCCTAGATTACCCAGAGAGATATTAGGTGGATGGTTTTTGGTTTGGTTTGAAGGGAAACTTCAAAACCGGAGTAGTTTTTGTTGTCCACATAAAATGTCGGGTGATAAAATTCTGGAAGAAAAAAAAAAAAAAAAATCACATCTCATTGGGATGATGTGTTGTTAAATATTTTAGTGAATTTTGAGCATACGTTGGGAGGAATATAAAATCTTGTGCATACAGTTCACATTACAGGAAGATATTTAATATCACGGCGGGCTCACCGTTCTTAAACCCTTTGAAAACATGTCGGACCTCGTATCCAAAGGATGTCTGTGTCAATTTTCGTAACATTTGGGTGAATATTTGTGGCGATATAGATTTTTATTGATTTTGCATGTATTGAAAAATATAGTGTGATGGGCTTTTGAAATGACCACAGGTTGCAGTGAGCCAAAGTTTTGTGCCAATGCAGAGGATGTCCTGAAAAGATTTCAGCTCCGTAGGACGTGCGGATGATTTTCTGAAGTTTGGAGTGTGAAATGGTCAAAAATTTAGATTTTTTTTTTTTTTTTTAATAATAAGACACGTGTCTGCGTCTTGTCGTGTTCCTCCAGCTTTCAATGGCCCACGCTGACGACTGGGCGCGCTTCGCTCGCACCCTGGTGGAGATCCGTGCCAACCGGGCGGACGGTGAGGAGGAGGGGCCTATGGAGCTGGCTTCATAGAAAAGGACCGAAGCGGAGGCGATCGCAGACCCGGCGTGCTTTTATCGGTGTCACCGTAGCATGTGCTTCTCACTCAAGTTTGGTTTGGTTTCTCCACCTTTATGTGCGTGTTCCCGTCCGGTCCAATCCAGGCGGCGCTTTTACTGCATTTGCTCTCCTGTAAATGCAGACCGTCCGTCCACGAGTAGACTGTTGGACTTCTACATTGTTTATTCCTATGACGACTTCAGGTGATGTGTTGCTTTCAACTCGTGAGCCTGCAGTATATACAGAGTGGCGGTCTTATAGCCTTACGAAGATACGTGTACTGTAACGATTGCTTTGCACTAAGGTAAAAAGAAAAAAGAAAAAGAAGCAGGGTCCATAGACTAGTCATGTATCGTTTACAAAAAGTCATGTTCACGTTATGTTGTGCTTCTTTTCTCTGTATTAAAGCCTGCATGCGACACATTCCCAAAATATTCCCCGGAGCAGAAACACGGAGTCGATATGGTGACGTTGAAACACGTGGGGCGTTGTGGCTGCTTTATGTCTGTGTTCGAGTCGGTATGTGAGAAAGTGAATCGTATGTACTGAATGAGAGCTTCGTCTGTACGATGAAGAGGACGTATATTGTGATGCAGCTGTTAAACCTGCTATGTTCACCATTAAAACATAGCCAATTAACTGCCTTCTCGCTTTTTCTCCGCAGGAAATAACTGGAAATAAAAACTCCAGCGCACACTCAGTTTACTAATATAAGTTTCTCTTTACTCTCAGTACACATGTTGCTGCCGTACGTACAGTAAGGCACGATTATTACACACCATATGTAACTCCTACATTCTCTGCGCTGTACAAATTTAAATACTCAGTCGTGACATACCGCAGGACTGCAGCCAGTGCCAGCTGTCTCTCTCAAATATTTACACATCTGCATACATTTAGACCTGAAACCAAGCGTCTTCTAACAGTGAAACACGTACAGTCAGGATGTTACAGTGCGTCTTTACATTCAAGTGCTTTTTGGTCGTATTCTTGTGCGTACATGTGATCATATCGACACACAACTCGGCAAAAAGCAACTCGGGATTGAAATAGCCGTAATAGATATGAAAATATGTCTCTGGATTTCTCATATATACACAATTTCTCATGATCATATGAATGATTTGCTTTTGATTATAAAGCAACAAAAGGAAGACACTGGAAAAAGCTGAAACAGTAAGTAGTCACTGATGTGTTGTTTTTTTTGTTTTTTTCAAAACAAAGCAAGCAGTTCAAGTATATTTCTGCTGCCTTTGTGCTTATACGGTACCAGCTGGACTGTATGAAAAACAACTGGAACATAATACGACTCCACACGCTGTCTGTCAAATGTAGAACAAATACTGTACGAGTCCTACAAAGTAGTAACCCCTGCTAATGGGATTACTAATCCATATGATGACGTATAGACTCCATATGTAATAATTAGAAGGAGGAAAAAAAAAAAAAACTCGTTTTAAATCAATAACTTAAAATACTATAAAAACAAAATGGACTAGTTGGGGTTTCTCAGTGCTTGTACGTATGAAAAACACTAAAGCCCTCTCTTTCACTTACCCCCCACCCGTGGAGGTTCATGGGGCGCTGGCGTTGGGGGGGGGCCTCTGCTGCTGCTGCTGCCATCGCCACTGTGTAGCGTGGGAGATGGAGACCAAACTTGTTCTCGATGCCAGCGAATGTGGCCACGGCCAACCTGAAGCCTCCGATGTGGTCGGGGTTGGGCGCCGGCAGGCTGATCCGAGACTTGGGGGTGGGCTCCAAGCCAGCTGGCTTTCTGTGGTTGAGAGGGGAGGCGGGGGGACGGAGGAGGAGGAGGAGGAGGAGGAGGAGGAAGAAGCCATGCACGGGTGAGACAGCGGGAGGAAAAAAGATGGTGGAGTAAAAGGGGAAACTGTTAAACAACACAAACAAAGTGCAAACTGCCAGCAGACAGGAGTTTTATTAGCATCATTATTAAATCTTCTATTAATATTATCATTTTAAACACTGTTCACCACAAAAATAAACGTCATAATATAAAATCAAAAGTGGAACGATTCAAGATTTCTCCCTCGGAGCAGAACTAAATCAAATCCCTCAAAGGTTTCACGCCGAGCTCTGTGATTCGCTGCCAGCACAGATCAGCTCAGTCCAAACCACACGGGATATTCACTGGATCTGCACTTGATTTCGAGTCACCGGGAGCCTTCGGGAGAGGAGACTCGACATGTAGAAACAATGAGCCATCTAACGGATAACAGTCCCAGTCGAAGCTGTCCATTAACAGAAGCAACCGACCCTATTCCCCACCGGAGCTCTTTAATGTCAGAGAGGGAGGGAATTAGTCCTGACAGTGACTTACACTGAGGAGGAAAATGAGCTTGTTTCAATCCCACAAGTAGGAAAAGTACATGGACAAGTCAAATGGGTGCCGTCTGGCCTGATCACGGAGATGTAAAACTCCCCAGTGAGAAAATTGTCACATCCAGAGCTTCGAGGGAGGGCTTCAGTCTGACAGCTAATATGTGCGGTGAATCGATCTATCCTTAATCCTTCTCTCTGATAGAGGAGGGAGGACGCGGTACGTCACTGTACAGGCTGTTGAAATTAGGCCTATTGTTCAGGAAAGAGGTCTTTGATAACAGGATGAAGTAGCTGGAAGTATTCGGTCCTCCAAAAAAAAACAAAAAAAAAAAACAAAGCAATTAGAAATGTCTGGTTCATTTTTTTGTCAGCGTTGGATTAGTGGAACTAATATTTAGTGTGGTTCAAACGGGAAAACGAAGCCAGCGCGAAGGCAGTTGGTAAAAAGAGACTTACTGTCCTCCGAAGTCGACATAGAACCAGCGCTGCAGGAGTTCGTAGGTCACCAGGGTCACTCCAAACTGAGGCGAGGAGCGAAACACTCGAGCTGGAGGAACAGATGCAAATCAGTTAATATGGACACTCATCTACACTATGTGGAACCAAGGTTTGGTCTCAGAAGTGAGGCAGGCATGAGGAAGTTAGAGCTTATAAAACATGCTATTTTGTACACTTGTATCAATAAAACAAAACAAAATAATGATTCATTCATGCTTTCCATAATAATTGCAGGGTATAAAAAGTTTCGACACGATCTACCTCGTTTATATTTCTGTTCCATGCCATGGCAAACATTTGGTCCATGACATATGGGACGACAGAATTACTCCTTATCAAAATACAGATATAACAGGTCTCGTCTATAAAAAAAAAAAAAAAAAGCTAATAAAAACCACCAGTAATAACATTGTACTTCTGCGTACTTTCAAATAACATTTATGTAAAAACTTCAGTGAATATTGTGGCAGAAAAAAATGCTAGAAGACTAAAGTTTATCCTCATGAAGGATCTTGTTTCTGATCTGCCAGCCAGGTCAAACAGCTAACTTAGACTTCATCATCATCATCATCAAAGACGAAAGAAAACCAAATGAAGCTCATTTCCTTTCTGAAAAGTTGCTGTTTCTGCCTTATCTTTGATTGTTTAATGTTAATATCTGGTATATTTTAAAAGAAAAATAACTTGGAATAAAACATGTTGATTAAATATGTTTATAACTGGCAGACATGAAGGGGATGTGGAATTATTTTTTTAAGCCCTGATTGGTCCCCGCAGTTGTTTTCTAAGCCTGCATATCAACCGCCTACCTGAGGAGCGAAACACCGGGCAGAAAAAGTCACTTGCTGCTGCTTGTAAAGCTTAAATCTTGTTCGCACACAGTCATGCTTGAAGAAAACAAGAAGATCGGCATTTACTAAGATTTTCTCTCATTTGGTTCTTAGCACCTCGTAAATATCAGATTGTAAAAAAAAGTGTGTGTGCGTGTGTGTGTGTGTGTGTGTGTGTGTGTGTCCTTTTCATTATGAAATGTTTGACTGCATGAACGTACCTCCAGCTCCTTTCCAGAAGGTGCGGGCTCCCTCTTCTCGCAGAATCTTCCAGAAGCAGTCCACCAGGCCGCTGTAGGTGGTCTGGCCTGCTCGCGCCGCCACCTGTAGCCTGGTCTTGATCACGTCTGCTGGGGTCACCAGAGAGGCCGCTGGCATGCCTGTGGGGAAAGAAGCAACAGCCGTTTGATCGTGGGTTGTTGGTTTTTTTGTCGTTTTTTTTTTTTTTTTTTTTTTTTTTTTAACATTCGGATGTGTTGGATTGTAAATAGAGCACAAATTCGAACAAATGAGATGATTTGTAGAAAGCAGCCGCCAGCGATCGATCCCCATCTTACATTTCATATGATAAAGTGGTTTTAGCGCCCTTTGTTCCCTCTTTTAAAGCACGTCATCTTGGATCTTGACCATCTTGCAGTAAGTTTGTCGCATACATACACTGTACACAAGTAGGGGCCGGTTCCTCTCACTTCACCATCAACCAATCCAGGCTATTATTTAATCTCTACCTTTTTTCTTCCTTTCCTCTCTCTCCCACTTTTCTTACAGCCGTTTGAAAGGGGCCAGACAATGGGCGGTAATGAGAGCAATGCACACTGTGCCCCGTGCGCTGCTGAAAGTGACTGGCTCACTAAAGGGAGGGACTATAAGGCCCCCACTCCAGCCACTTCAGCCATGAATGGGCCCAATCATCGATGGCTTGGTCATTACCATCAACTGCCCTCTTGACGATTTACTCTGACTTCTTGGTTTTTGTAACGGCCAAACGAGCTATTCAACGAGCCCGATCAACTCAGCATTAGGTAGCAGACTGGCACCCGGTGGAGACTGACCACCTGCACTGAACTGAGGGAGAGGAGAGGAGAGGAGAGGAGAGGAGAGGAGAGGAGAGGAGGAGGAGAGGAGGAGGAGAGGAGAGGAGAGGAGGAGGAGAGGAGAGGAGAGGAGAGGAGAGGAGAGGAGAGGAGACAAAGAATACTACATTAAAGTTCCATGTTTCTGCTTAAATTTGAGAAGGTTTCAATCAATACTGAAAGAGCTCTTTGAAGAGCTCAGTCCCCGAGCTGTGCTGCAGGGCTGGAACTATCATTTTTATTTACAGATTAACCTCTACAACATTTTAGGCTCTTAATTCCGATGAGAAAAAACTTCCCCCCAAAAAACCTTTAAATAGTACAAAACAAAAAGAAAAAAGGAAGAAACCTGATGGCCTGAGCAGATGTTGTGTGTCCAGAACAGACCGAAATAGCACAATTAAAATATGGAAAATAAAGATGATAATACTATATACTGTCCAGTAAGCTGACAAATAAATACTGTCTCTAAAGCCAAGGTGTCTTCAGATGTCTTGTCCAAACATATTTATTCACATTAAAAGGGGCTCGGAGGAGTTTTTTTATGTTTACATTTAGCATTGTGTTTACAAAAACTCACCGCACTGAATGCACTTCTTCAGGAAAAATGTGCAAAACTTATTTAAAATCATGAATTGTTTACTTTTTCCCTTCTTCGCTTCCAGTCGGAACCATCTTCGTCTTTGTTGGTGCATTTCTGTGTTTGCCGCTTTGTTACCACCACTAAATGTGGATCAGTGAACAGGAGAGAAATCAGCAGCAGTCGATTGATTCTTCGATAAATTGACTGTTTCAGCTCTACGTGACTAAACTGGACACGTTCGTTTTCCTGCCATTAACACGAGTGTCCAGTTGACCTGTCAGTCAAACGATTTGACCTGACAGTGGCGCTGAAGTCAACTTGAAAGGCTCCTCAACGATATTACACAATATAATCTGGAAGTCATTAATACTGCTGCCGTATTTCATGGTAATCGTTCAGTAGTTGTCAGAATACAGACAAACATTAATGCTCAAAATCCCTCCTTCCACTTCTAACATGAAGAGCTAATGCAAGTTAGAGATGGCCAACACTATGTTCTTCACAGACCAGAGTAATGCCTAGCTAAATAATGCTGTACAAACTGAGCGTGTAATTCAATTTCCTGTGCTGACTGTAAAACACTAATTGCCAGAATGCTGCGACCGCTGATAAATATATGTGAGAGAGGGGATGATAAATGTGTCGAAGTAAAGAAAAAAATCAAGAAGTCATGAGGCTCGTTTCAGTCTGTGGGCCGTGGCTGCCAGTCTTGTGGTGGGAAACCAGGGTAAAAATGGAGGCGGGAGGCAGGATTTATGATTTTTTTCCGTGTTGGGCCGCGTGCCTCCGCATCAAAAGAGAAAGTGCTGCTGACACATCTTGGAGGATTCAAAACAAATATTCGGTCTTTTATGCTGATATTCCAAAGCTTTTTTTTTTTTTTTTTTTTTTTTTTAACTTGGCAGGGTTATTATTGGTGTTTTCTTTAGGGATAAATCTCGTATTAAAAGCCCGCTTGGGATAAATCATATTTTCATGCAGTGGATAAATCTGTGGATGTTTCGCTCTCCCTGGTCTCTTTGCTCACTGTTATGTCTGAGCTACAGACAGGACAGGACTGTTCACCCTGCAGAGTGAACATGCATAAAGTATGCACAACCATGTTTGCATCTGTGTGTGTGTGTGTGTGTGTGCTTGTACAATATATTAGGATTGGAAAGCCTTCCTGCCGGCTTGGTTGGCAGGCATGTGAGGCGCTTCCCTGCAGCACAGCTCCAAACCCCCAGTCCCCAATCACCGAGCAGCGCTCTAATTAGCAGCTACCGCCATGGAGCCTGTGGTCGGAGGCTTCCTGGCTTCCAAACTTGGAGCTCTGCTACTGTTACTGCAGGCCTGTGGAGGTCTGAGGCTCGAGCTAAAGGAGACCAGCTCTCTCACACTTTGTTCAAAACGGGAGCCGATTTTCATTTCAGATTTCATTTCATAAACGCCGAGGCTCTGCACTTTGCCGAAGCTTTGTGCCTCTGTCTCACTTGGAGGGGTCGGATACTCAACAAGGCAAAACACTGCTTTTCAAGTTATGGACAAACACCACAAGGATGAGCTAATAAAATGCAGCAAATGAACTGCATCATGAGATCATTTGATGATAACGGTAATGACAGATAATAATAATAATAATATATATATATATATATATATATATATATATATATATATATAATAACAGATAATAAAAGGGGAGTTGTACTTTCACAGATGTAATTTAAAAGATACTATTCTAATTTAATACAGCTACAATCAGTTGTTATATATTAACAACGAATCCTATCACTTGCATTTAAAATGGTCACTTATGGCGATGAACCCACAAAGACAAATCATTAAACTCTGCGGTTGGTCTCTGCTACATTAAGCATTTTAGTGTCTTTCAGCTCCATTGCTCTTTCCGGACCAAAAACTGTTTTGGTTCACCCTCGTTGTGCCGATCTGTGTTTTAGTTGCATCAAGCAGCCGCCTTCAGCTAAAAATCTTTTAAACCCACTTTACACTACATGCCCAAGATGATGCACAGAATCAATAACACCAAGTGAAACATTTCACTTTTTTTAGATTACTAAAACAATACATGCTTTTTTTCCTCTATTTAAAGAGATTACAATAAGAGGCAACATTCTATTTTCCTGTTTCTTTTCTTCCTTTTGCCAAAAACATGGGCTGAGGTTCGTTGAACAATCTTCGGTATCGGTATCAATACAGAGATCTTGACTTTGATACCAGTCCCTCCCTAAACAATATTTGTTTCGATTTAAATTTTATAACATCCCCTTTAACTACATTAAAAAAAAAAAAAGTGTGTTTCAAAATGAAAACATGTTGCTGTTGGATGTAGCATGGGTATCAAAATTTGGTATCAAATGACAACAACTTTTTCAATGAAAGTTCGGAACCCAGCGTTGAACGTCCATATCGGCTACAGTACGTCCAGAAAGCACTCGTACGTGCTTCTGATTTTTATTCAAGGACCCTGCTGGTACGGTCCTTACAAAAACTGTTTTGTTGAAATAATGTTATCTGGAAACTAGTTTTTACATCTAAACTTGATCCTTGTCCTTTCATTCCTTTTATGTTGAAGTATAAAGGCTGTGGGGATGAAAGTACTTTACCTGCCAGAGCTCCAGCAAACAGCATCTTGGCTGGCCCTATCTGTCCATCCTCCTCACTGAAGTAGGTCTTGAGGTGGGCATAGCAAGGGAAGTAGATGGCTGAGAAGGGAATGTCCCGCAGAAAACAAGCCTTGGATCCCTACAAAGAAAGTCAGAGGGAATCGAGACACTTTGCGCCATCATACTGGGTTGAAAGTTGAGCATTCAGAAAGGGAAAACAAAGACAAGAATAAACAAAAAGCGGAGCACTGGAAGAGTAGCGGAGCCCAGGGGATTCAAACCTTGATGTTTGGCTGGCGTCTGTCAAGATGGATTGTGCTGAAAAGCCACACAATGAGACTCTGTGTTCACAAATCAGATTTAAGCATCAACTGATGTGACCACCAACAAAACAACTTCTTCCAAAAGACTCCTGGAAACTTTAAAGGCAATGTGAAATATCGACCATAACATGAGAGACAAATCATGTCTATCCATATGCAAATTATCGGTGTCCTCAGCAGCAGGTAAAGGAGGCAGTCCCCAAAGCTATCAGAGGGAGAAAAAAAAAAACGAGAGGGAGAGCAGTGCGAGACAAACTGGCTGACGAAGATAGCTCCTTGTCTGCCACTGTAAACAACACTATATCATCAAGCCTATAGAGTTTCCTGCTGTATTTCAAACCTGTTGGCCCACTGCCACCTTCTTGACACAGCAACTACAGTCAACAGAGGGCGTTTAAAGAACTGAGTAGAGTCTCCTTGTTTAGGACAGGCTTCATTTAACTCCTGTGGGATAATCTTTTGGTTCCTACACACACACACACACACACATACACACACACACACACACACACACACACACACACACACACACACACACACACACACACGGAGGATTGGCAGATACCTGGGCTATCTCTTTCCCTCTCTTTCCTCTGGCACTTCTTGTCTACCTGTCCCTCCTGGCTGGGGCCCGAGTGGCTGCTGAAAGCTGGGAGATTCTATCGAGGCAGGACAGACAAGCAGCGTCACAGGGACTGGGACTGGAAGCTTTAATATCAGGGTAACGGTGTTGGGTTGGCCGATGCACTGGCAGAGCGGAGGCTGGGAGCCAGTTTGTATACGTCTCGAGAAATCCATTAAGATGAAAGGCCGAACTTAGTTTAGTAAATCTGTGATGTTAATTAGAAGCAAACTCGCATACAGTGACACATGAAACATCATCTGGGCTGATATCTGCCCAGTGGCAGCTTCCCCCCAGTGATGAATGGTGGCGCTAGAGCGTTAGCCACCCTACCAACCGGTAGCTCCACCGGCGGAGGGTGAGCGTCAGGATAATTACCCTGACAAAGGCAGCTCTGTGCCTGGGTGCAGCCCCTCCGGAGCCAGCCCGTCTGGGGCTTGCAGGCTGGAGCTCGTCTCCTCCCCCCCCACCTCCCCTCCACCGCCCCCACCACCACTGCCAACACCGCCACTGCTTTCTCAATGCACTTTGTCTCCTCTCTGTGCACCAGGAGACGAATGCAATTAAAGTATGTGCACGAGCATGAACACATTCACATCCACTCATATTGGTGACATGGCGTTCAGCAGCATTCTCACAGACAGGTGAATGGAGACAGCAGTTATGTGGACGGACGGACGGACACACACACATACACACACACACACACACACACACACACACACACACACACACACACACACACACACACAGAGCAACAGGTAGGCAGGTAGACAGAGACAAGACGAGGCTCCACATTCTTTTACAGCCTCGTTAACAGACCGAAAGGTTTACATGCAGGTTGTCTGTGCTGCTGACAGGTGGCCACATCAGCCAACACATAGACAAATTACTCAGATCAACTGAGTCACAGTCCAGAGTCCTGCCTACAGAAGACTCAACCTTCTCTGGAGAATAGTCTACTACCAGGAATGTAACGACAAACAAGGATACGCACAAACAAAAATGCATTTTTATCTCAGTAAAACAACACAAATTAAATTAACCGCAGGTATTAGACTGACATTTTCACAGTTGTTTGTGTTTACATTTGAGGCAGAATCTCTCCTGCCAAGCCCCATTAGGACTTATTTGTGTAATTCAATTAGCCATGCTCCGTTTCACCCCCGGGGCTGATGCCCTTGTCAAGACTGCTAAGCTGCTAATGTTAGCAGCAGCCGAAACTCATCCATTGATTCAGCCTCCTCTGCCAAGTGTTGCAGCTGAGCAACTTGTTGTAATGACAGACTAAAGTCGGAATATTTACAATAATGATGATTATTAAAAACAACGTATTCTTTAATACACAATCATATTGTTATATTAGGCCCTCGTATGACTGTAATCTTTCACGCTCGCTTTACATTGTGTTGGTGCACAATATCACAGAAGCCTGGTATGATCAAACAGTGAACTGTAATTTTTAGCCCTCTGCCACTGAAAAATACCAATTATGGCAATTAAGGTTAAATACAGCTTTTAGCATAAACTGTGCCTTTTCTTGTTCTCAAACAGACCACATGGAATTGTTGATTTCAGTGATAGCTGATGTGGGGTAAGGTAATATGTATAATTGTGCAAGAGTTAACGGAAAAATCACATAAGACTTAGTCATAGCAGGGTGGATAAAAAATGGATTGTTGAGAAGTGTTGGCATCGATGAAAATACAAAGAGTTGTTCCAGCTATTTGCTGATTAATCTTGTGGCATCAATTCGAGCTTGAACTTAGTGTTGTGCTTCTGGATTTTCTCCAATAGTGTACCCTTCATTCAAAGGTTTAGTGTGCAGGGTTTAGTAGGATCTATTTGCAGAAGTGGAACATAAAATTCATAATTATGTTTTCATTAATGGGTAATCACCTGAAACTAAGAATTGTTTTCATTTCCTGAGAATGAAGCCTTCATATCTAGCAGGTCCTCTTCCACAGAGCACGCCACATTACAAAGTTGGGTATTGGGTCGAGCTGAGAGCGGACATATGTCAGGAGCGTGTTTGTGACATCACAAATTTATACAAGTCCAAATAGCTCGTCCAAACAGTTGCTGAATATGAGGTGTTTTTCCCACCTTGTAAAGTCCGAAGAAGCCGAGGTCCTTGATGACGGACAGAGCGCTGACCCTCGGGCCCGTGGTGATCTCTCCTGCCACCTGCAGACGGATCTTCACTATCTCCAGAGGGTTTGTGAAGATCACCTGGGATCCACCAGCCTGAAGGAGCACGACGAAAAAGGTGAAATGACCTTCAAGAACACAGTTAAGGACACAAAAACGTACTTTAAATTATGCGGTTAAAACTCAATTTTAATGTGATTAATGTTAGAAGAGTGCAGCTTGAGATCCACTTATAAGTGTTCATTTCAACATAACACACTGATTGAATAAAACAAAACATTAAAATACAATCAAGACAAGAACAAAATGTTACTGTTATCTTGTTTGTATGCAGTTGCAGCATGTGATGTAAGAGTGTTGCAGCCTCAGCAACCAGCTTCAAAACAAACAGTGGAGAGGAAGAGGACGCAAGAGAGTCCCAGGAAATCCAGCCGATGCAGAGGAGTCTGTCAGCTGTTTCTCTTCATCACACACACCCTGCGGGGACTCTGACTTCTCCTTTTCTCTCTAACCTCTCACTTCACATCATCCTCCAAACCTGTACTTGTGAGGGGAGGGTAACAATACTTGAGCAAGTTCAGACTGGTTTCTTTGCTTTTTTCTGGTCAGCGGGGCTTTTAAGTATAAGAGGTAGCTGCTGTGACAGAGCTGCGGCAAGACAAACGTTCTTTTACTGTGGAGTCCGGGAACATGCCAGCATTTCCAGAACGTTTGAGAAATGTATACACAGTTTGAAGATTTTTATTTGGAAAGTGATCTTCTTCTGACTTGTAATTAGCATTTTCCTTTCAGTGTTTCTCGAACTCTCGTACTCTGAATGTCTCCTCAGTATTATCTCTCCCCATTTCATGCTTTGACCTCCTCTCAAACGATCTCTCTCATCTTTTCTAATATTGTCTGTCTCTCGCTACGGTTGCCAGTGGTTACTGTAGCTACACGCAAAAGGGCGGCACATCGCAATTAGATAGCAATCGGTTGCTATGGTGCCATTTCTGTCTTAAATAGGCCTGGCGTGTTTGTTGTTGTTTCTCTCTCTTTTTCTCCCCTTCCTTCATTTGCTTCGTTATGAATGATGGATTGTGCTGGTCGCCTTTCGGGAAGCCATCAAATTTCAATCTGCAACATTGGCAGCTTTTTGCTAAAAGTCCCTCCGTTTTAAGCGTGACCATGTATTGCCTGAGAGAAGAGAGGGAGGCGAGAAACACTGAGATTATAATCGTCTCATTGAAGGTGCGTGCAGCCGGTTTTTAAATAACACAGAGTATAGTGGGCTCGAGCTTCCCTTCCAGACCCAGTGAGAGGCGGTGAATAGCAAGACGGCTGCTGCTCCAAAGCTGCCTCATCTCACAGCTAACTCTTCATGACTTGTTTTATGGAAATAACCTAGTTGATTACATGCTGGCTAATAGCGCAAGCATTAAGAGGCTATTGGCCCCGGCCCCTAACAGTGTTGGCTGCTTCAATTGGATTCTAATGAGACTGGAGATGGAGGAGATGGAGATGTTGTTCACCCGAAAAGAGTAAACAACAACACTCAGAGAGATGAGTTGACAATTATCCCTGACAACACGAGGGGAAAAAAAAAAAAGACTGACAGAGGTCGAGCTTTTTTGTGCACTTCACCATCCCACATTAGTATGGAACTGTGGAAAATAACTTGAAAACTTGAAACATCCCGGACAGGACAGAGACAAAGACAGAACAGAAAGCAGAGAATCAGACAAATAAACAGAGAGGGCTAATGAGAGAGAGAGCGAAAGAAATAAGACAGAGGAGCAGTCAAAACAAGAGGATTGAGGGAAGGTCGGGATGGAGGCAGAGAGGTTGAGGGTTGTGATTATGGACTGACAGCGTCGGCGGTTCTCTGATGATTCCCAGGTAATTACAAGGCAAGGTGATCCTTGGAAACCTGGGACGTCAGCACCTTGTGCACGCATCGCAGTTCCTGGCTATGTGTGCTGCAAAACAGAGCTAAGTAAAGTTTGAAGTTCCCCCTCCCACACAAATGCACCAACGCCAACCACTCACTTACAGGAGATTAGCACGAGCTAAACACATTAACCACCATCCACAAATAATACGCACACTTTCATTTGTGGCTGGGTGTGTTAGATTCACCGATAGTGTGTTCATAATTCACATCGGGCCTAAATAAGAAACTCATTAACAACCAAAATGTAATACATTTACAATGACTCTGAACAAAGTGTTACTGTACTCTGACTACCTCACTCCTCCTCTCAGCAATGACCCAGTAAGTATTTTGTGTAACTTAAGTCCCAAAATGCAGGCCAGTAACTGCCAGATAAGCATCCCGCCAGCTCAGTAAACGGAGCATGCCATTCTTACCAAATAATCATTAGAAACTGGCAACCCACACTGGAGCTTAACAGTGCTGAGCCACAGGTTTGGAGAGGGAAAGAGGAGGGAGGAGGAGAGGAAGGCGTAGGTGAGGTGAAGAGCATATTAAGGAGAGATATAAAAGACCAGAAGGGCAGACGTAAAACAGCACCTACAGAAGGACATTACTTTTAGAAAAGTCTACCTCACAGACAGTGAACATAAAACATTGTTCTCTCTTTCTGTTCCTTTTTCCGCCGTTCTTTTTCTTTATAGACTGTGGATCTGAGGCTGACACTGTGGTCCAAACCAACACTTTCACAGCTACCAAATGATATAAACAGATTTCATGTGCTGTGGCTGGAGCCTCGCTAAAACAGGGTTCAGGAGGGTTTGACGTGTGTGTGTGTGTGTGTGTGTGTGTGTGTGTGTGTGTGTGTGTGTGTGCGTGCGTGTGTGCGTGCGTGTGTGCGTGTGCGTGCGCGTGCGCGTGTGCGTGTGTAAGATAAAGTGGCAGGCAGAGTGCAGTGCCAGCACTAACACCGGGGCCTCAGCCAGGATGAAAGGAGCTGTCATGACGGCTCACGGAGGAAAAGAGGAAAAATCCATCCGTCCACACTCCTCTCCTCTACATTTATCCTCTGTCCTCTCTCTCTCTGCGTCTGTTATGGTTCTGCTTTTGAATCCATATGGGTTGTATAAAAAAAAAAAAAAGAAAGAAAAGGCAACCAGTATTTTTCACACCCAGGACAGTGCAGAACATTTCTTGACTATATTTACTTTCCTGCAGTTGGTGTACTTTTTCCATTTCTGTCTCTGTCCAAACTTTAAGTTACAGCAAATGTACTGTGCCAGAACATTTCTCAAACATATTCCCAGAACTAATAAGGTCAATTGAATGTGCCTGAGTGGAGCTAAACCCATAATGACTTGTGTATCCTGAAATACTTTGCTTTAGTGATCAGCATCAAAAGAGGGTTCAGTGAAAGACCTTCTTTCATTTGCTTGGGCTCAGGCTGCCAGCCTTGGAGTACTCACTGTGTGTGAGTGTGTGTGTGTACATACATGCGTTGGGGGTAGACTGTGACAGCTCAGTGATCAAAACCTATGATGGGAGGGGAGCAGGTAACAGAATGGTGGGGAGGGGGCTCGGGTAGCAGCCGCTGTCAATCTCGGTCTCTGTTTGTGTGTGTTGTGTGTTGTGTGTGTGTGTGTGTGTGTGTGTGTGTGTGTGTGTGTGTGTGTGTGTGTGTGTGTGTGTGTGTGTGTGTGTGTGTGTGTGTGTGTGTGTGCACCTGTGCGCTCTTCGGTTTGTTAAACACACACACACACACACACACCACACACACACACACACACACACACACACACACACACACACACACACAGTTCTGCGAGCATGTACAGTGTGCGTGTTTGCTCTTTTATGTGTGATCTGTACAGGTTCCATCAACAAACAGCGACTGCTGGACTGCAAACAAGTCCGTGTCTGTCTGCTCGACTGTCGTAGGGGCAGCACTCAGAAGACAGGTCAACATAGTTAAGAGATGCATGCTGCCCGAATACTGTACACATGGCCAGTGTACTGTACAGCATCATTTTAACACAGTGCACCTTGAAGAGCCTGGATGATGAAAAAGGGGACAGAGGATCTGTACACTGAAATATATTCGTTAGAGAACTTAGTGAAGTTCTGAGGAACTTCTATTTCAGTGAATACGTGTGATTGTTAGATGTAATTAAACCGTTGGCTGATCAAACCAATTCCCAACACTCTCTTCAGTTATCAGAATTGACATAGAAACAGACACCATAGTGACACAGTGCAGTCTACAGTATCTAATACCTGTTCTTCAATACATTTCTATTTCCACTTCCTTTTTCTTTGTAAAAACAAAACAGTGATTTATGGTGCATGGAAAACAACGGCTCACAATGAGGCGCATAAATACCTTATCTTGTGACTTGTAGGATCCATTCAGTAAGTGAATGCTCTTTATTTTTCATATCTGTCCAGACTAATATATAAATCCTAGCGTTTTCAGACCAAAACAGGAGCAGCAGTGTTTAAAAACTCTCTGTTTTAAGGGTTTGAAAAATCTGCAGTAGTGTGAACGCTAGGCATAAATGTAGCAACATCTTTGCGTTTTAAAACGATATTGCATTCTTGTACATGTAGCCTAAACATTTCATCTATACAGTTACATAAAAAAAGAAACAAACTGAAATCGAGGTTGCTTCTTTAACAATCGTGCTTGTCAGTCAGGACATAAATATGTCACAACATTGTAATCATAATAGAACACATTTTTATCACATTATTATTATTATTGACAATATATTAACCAACCTTATTTGATTCAACTGTTTAAATTTGAGTTGAGTTAGTAAGGATTTTAAGATAGTAAGAATAAAACGGAAAGGGCCAAATAGCGTTTGACCATTAAGGAGGTCTGCTAATAATAGTTTCTTAAATCAGGTTTTGGCTGAAAGTTTAAATTGTCGGATCTCTTGAGTCCACAAAATATAAAAAAGCTCCTGAATGTAACACCTAAATTGTGTCCAGGTCCTTACCACTCACCTTGCTCTCCACTTTACCTACAAACAAGACAATAAATTATCTTTGAGAAATGACACGAATGTAACAGTTAATGTAAAACTTACACATCCTCCAGCCATGATCTCAGAAGCCAGAGGGACTGTCCCGTCTTTCTGTCTGGTCTTTCCTCGCACAAAGTCATTTACCTGTAAACATGAAAGTTATGTTTTAAAGCTACTACATTGGACCATAATATAAAGGGTTTAAATGTGTCAAAAAAAAAATCTATCAAATAAATTTGAATGTGACTTTATTGTACTGACAATGTTTTGTTTGTTGATTAAATTCGCAACAGAATATTGTAACGTAACATCTGTGGCAATAACAGGAACACACAGCAGCAGATACAGATATACAGTATGTTGCCATGACAACAGTAATGCTAATGTTGCACGCCACCGTGTATCACAAAGGTTATATGCTCTGAATGCTTTTAATCCAGATGTCTGGCTGACGGAAAATAAATGCAGGAATATGTGAAGGTTAAGCAGGTTATGAATGTAACTATTTATTGATTTATGTGTTACGCGTGAAGCATCGCATGTTATAAAATCCGTCCACCAGATTAAAGTGATGGAAGAACCTCATGGATCTCCGTCTGGTGGAATGTGCGTGCACGCTTCCTAACACACTGACTTACTGTGAGCTTTATGGCTTTCTCGGGCGCCACACCCAGTAGCTGTGGTACCAGACCTATCATTAGGAAACGACAAGATGATTAGAAAAAAAGAGTGCTGTGGTACCCCTACTCTTACACACAAATACTGTACATATACATATACCACTTCCACACACTCCACATCAACTGTGGCTTCCCGCTGCATGCGTCCGACCGTGCAAGATACCCCCCGACACTAATGAAATCTATTGATGTGGAGTGCGGGGACATCAGAGGAGCAACACGAGAGAGAGAGGAAGAAGGGGTAAAGAGAGGATGAAGAGAGCAAAGCTGCTTCCCAGAATAGGAAAAAAGGGCAGAGTATAAAACAAACCAACCAAAAGTTTACGCAGACCTCAATTACAACCCAGAGTCGGATAAAAATAAACAAAATAATCACAACAGAGCACAATGAAACTTGGCCCCCTACCCAGCCCCAAGGCAAAGGAACAAACACAGTCAATAATCCGCAGCAGTCTGAGTGTAGTGAGGCCACACACGTGCACACAATCATATACTCAATTTGGAACCTGGCAAAAGGACCTTCTTGGACTTCATGAAAAAGCAGGCAAAATTTTGTTTTTTCCAAAGACTTACATGCTTTTATTAACACAGAACATGAGTGGATACACAAAAGGACGGAGGAAATGTAATTTGGCAAAATCATCCACATAAAACTATCCCTGAAAAGATGCTCCTGTTTTTCTCACACAACAAAAATCTTTTTTTGTGCTAATTTCTATACTCTTCCTGCAGCAGATTTTTCTAACAGTGAATACACTTATATTACATAACTACATCTGTGCTGCCAGGATACCTGTCTGGCCATCTACCTGGAGCCAGACCCGTCGGTCTCTGTGTCTACGAAGCCACTTCACTCTTGATAGCCTTTATGTTTCCCACAGAAATTCAAGCATTCAAGTTTCCTCCCGGGAACCCGGTTCTGTCAATCAAAATCGTGGGATTTCAAAAAGGCCCCGCCGGCGTTCCAAGGGACCTCTTTTAAATCCTTCTTTAATCTGACCTCAACAATACAGACACACTAACCGCAGTTTCTGAGGACCGGGCAGGTAGTCATTACTGATGTCTTGGCCTGGTATGTACGTACCTGCATGCCCAAGTAGTCCACTGAATGCCTACATACTTGTGCGTCTGCTCAGTGTCTGTGATGTGTTTGTATGAGTGTGTAGGTCTGGAAGGGCGACATCACTCCATCGTGATACAGGCCCAAAGGTATGTGGCCTCGCGTGTGACGTTCATTGTCTTGCCCTGAAAGTCCCCAGCCAGCCGGTAATCACTTCAAAGAAGACCGGTCAACAGAGAGGTGAACCCACACCGCCCTCCTGTCCACCCTACACTTTTCTTCTCCTCTCGTCTCCTCTCGCTTCCCTTCTCTTTTATTGTCCCCACCACTCAATTCTTCTTTCTTCTCTCTCATCTCAGCTCTTTCTTCTTAAAAACCTCTTTTTGAAGATTTCGCTGCTCGCGAGTTGTTTTTCCAGGAAGCTGTTTTCTTCAATCCAATTTTGGGGAAGGATTCAATTTATTTTACTTTTGACTTAATGACATCTGCTGTATGTTCAACCTACATAAACTGTTTTCTACTTGCTGAGAAAAATGATCTGAAAAGTACCAGTTATACATCCTATCAAGTAAATGCCACACTACACCAGCTGCTGCACTATTATTGCAAGATAAATGTTGTGTGGAGTCCTCAAAGATAGCATCAAATATGTAGTTTGCAACTATATCATATTAGAAATAATTAAATGTAGGTATTCTTTCCGACTACGCTTAAAAAACACCGCAGGTTCAAATTCCCTGTTAATGCACACTGACCTCGGTAAAGGCCGAAGAAGCCCTCGTAGCGCACCACCTTCTTGAAGCAGTCAAAGCTGTTCTTGTACATGAGCTCTCCCACCAGGGAGCTGCTGCTCCTCTGGTTCTGCATGCGTGTCTTCACCAAATCAATGGGGTACACCGCTGTGGCTCCGACAGCTGCGGGGAATAAAAAAACATGTTTATTTAGATACGAGTTAGTTATGAGGGTATATTTGGTTCATTATATTAAAGCTTTTCACTTGATCATGCCATCTTTGTCGTCCCAATGCCTTAACCAGCATCTGTACTGTATATCTCCCTTGTGTTTTCCATCAGCTATCGAAAAAAGTACTGCAAACATGGATGACAACGTTCTCTTTCAAATATCTTCATAGTACAAGTGATTTACGAGAAGTTGTGGCAAATAAAATGTTCTAGTACGGAATACATGAATGATCAGAGGCCTGTCGTAAGACTCGTATACACGGAGTATAAAACTGACTTAAGAATTGTAACGTCTAGATCTTAATGATGGAGTTTAAACGTGATGCCAAAACTGAAATGACCCACAAATAAAGGGAACGGGTAGTCTTTTAAAGCAGTTTGGGAGCGTTGTTTAAGGTAATCATCAATCAAATCTCATGAACAGGTGTAGTATCGAAATACACAAAACATTTGTGCCATTAAGAGAGCTTATGAAAATGTATTCAATGCAAAACAAAAAGAAGTGCAAACAAAATTCACACGTTAACTCTCAATATTTTGGAGTGAAAAAATACTGAAACTACCTGCATTGCAAAATACCAAGAGAGACAGGTGAGAAAAAAATGTTTTGGTAATTTGGGTGACCTGACACTTTGAGAGGAGGAAGAGGAAGCCCAGGAGGGGAAATCTGTGGAAGCAATGTTAAGAAAGATGTTTAAGTGTTTTGAGTTGCAGTGTCTTCGACCTGTCACGCGGACACAAACAAAAAGAAGCGACCCAAGGCGACAGACTTAATTAGAGAGAGACCAAGAAAGAAGAAGGGATGGCAGACCTGTACCTCCTTATTAAGCTGTCTCCTTTGGGATAGGAGGAGGAGGAGAAGGGAGGAATGAAGGAATGGAGGAGGAGGAGGAGGAGAGAAACAGTGGGGTGTCTGGAGCCAAACACAAGGCCCCTGCACCACCCTTCACCCCCACCCTCATTGTCTGTCTTCTGATCACTCACACAGGTACAAAGGAACACACAGGAGGGTTTTCCCATGGCACACAGAGCGGAATGAGACAGCACAGAGCGATACTGAGGGATGGGGGGGGAGGAAAGGGGGGAGAGATCGAGACAGAGAGAGAGAGAGAGAGAGAGAGAGAGAGAGAGAGAGAACAAGAAAGAGAAGAGAACGCTTCTCTTTAAGCAGGGGAGTGACCATTGCTCTTGTAAGGAAGGGAGAGGGCAATAGAGGGGCCATTGTCCTCTCTCTCTCTCACCCTTTTCTTATGAGGACAGTGGGGGGGGGGGGGGCGCAGGTAGGCAGGCAAGCAGGTAGGTGGATGGGAGGGTGGGGTGATGGGGGTGAAGGTATGCAGAGAGCCAATGGGGCGTGACTCTTACCCCCTGCTACGGAGCCAAGAGTGAATCTGTAGACCGACTCTGCCACCTGGACAAGGATGGGGCGGGAGCTGTCACCGCCCAACTGCTGCCCGAATACACAAAGAGAGACAATACAGACATTAGTACAGAAGTACTAACATTAGTAGACAATGAATGAAGACAGTCAGACAGAGCAGCTAAAGAGAAACTTCACAAACTGCTGCTTCAGACATCGCTGTTTCTCATAAAACACTGCATTCAACACACCTAATTCCAACACCCAGAAAACTACATGACCACCAAACCAACTCGTTTCTTATCTCACCTGCTGTTTAGAGTTTAACAGCAGATCCTAATTTCATGACGTACACTAATATGATGCACAATTAATAAAATAATACTCACAAGAAATGGAAAGGTGAAGCTACTAGAATATAACATTATGTTTTAATTGATGGGATGTATGAATTAAAGGTAAAGTTGCAGAATATTGAAATGTTTCGTATGCAGTTGAGACACTTATTCTAATCATGTGTTTAATAGTTTTTTGATCAACTGATTGATTGTTTAAACTATGGTGGGGGCCATTATTTCCCCCAGATCAAAATGACATCTTCAAAATGTTTATTTTGTCCAACTAACAGTGAAAAACTTAAAGAAAGTTCATTTACAGTGATACAGAAACACAAGAAATGAGAAGATCATGTTTAGAATTTTGGCTTGGAAGATTACTTCAATGATAAATGATCAAAACAGTTCATTTGTTGCCAATCAACTAGATTGATAGGTAGCCCATCTCTGATGAACTTTGAACCTAGAAGCTTCAACTAATTACATTTCTAGTTTAATAGATGTGTGTTGACTTTGGATTAGAGTTTATGGTTAGAAATGTGGAATATATTTTTGAAATTTTTAAACAAAAATAGAATGTTACATTAAACAATGTTAAACTATCAATTTATATCCTTGAATGTTTTCCTGCCCTGTTTGATTTCTGTGAGTCATACATCAAGTTTTTTTTTCCAAAGTTGATGAATATTTATAAGTTCATTAAACAGAAAATGTGTGAGTGGTTGCCTCTAATTCAAGGTATTGATTGTGTAAGATTTAGCATATATATCAACGCTGTCTTTTTACACATTTGATTTACTATTATTTATTTCCAGTACTCATATGTAAAGCCAACCACATAAAAGTGGGTATTCAGGTAACGTGGTGCTCATCCTCACCACACTATGCAAACAATAACAGCCACACTCCCATCCACCTGAGGGACCTGTTGCCTGGGTGGGGGAGGGGAGGAAGGGGGTGGGGTGGGGGTCTCTAGAACAGGTCCACCTGTCACAGCGAACCCCCACTCCCTCCAAATAACCTCCCCCACTTCATCCTCCTCATCCCTGTCTGCCTGAGGACGGATCAAATTTGGCAATACCACTGGGATTTTTGAGGGAGAAAGAGGGAACAAGTTAACAGGACATAAAGAGAGAAAAGGCAGACTGACAACCACGTATAAAAGAAAGAGAGAGGGAAGTAGATCAAAAAAATAGAAATGGAGAGAAGTAGCAAAAGATGAGGCGAGAGCTCCAGCTAGCTGGCGGCCAGCCCCAGAGCCTAAACCACAAGGGCCTAAAGTGGCTCATTGTGGTGGGACTGGCGTCTGTGTAGTGCTGGGCCCCTTTGCTTTCTCCCCTTTGGCCCCAGCCTGCTCCAACATGGCCTGGCCAATCCTTCACTGTAGCTCTGGAACCCACCAGGCAACACAGCTCTGACCAAACAGCCTGAGAAAGAAAACACTCATCTGCTCATCTGTCCATACGTGCATCCGTCTTACTTTACTTTGTTACAAATTGCTCTTGTTAGCAAGCTATTACTTGCAACTTGAAGCATGTTTGACTTTCATTAGGCCTTGAGGATGGCTCGGCTTGTCTTTATTTCCATTGAGTTGCGAGTATGTTTTTTTAAGACACCAACCACATGCCAAGAAGAGATCCGGCGGTGTTTTCACTCAAGAAAGTCTTTCTAAGTTCAAGTCTACGATGGGAAGTTACTTGAACACAATTTGGTGAACTTGAAAACGAGCTGGGCTGATGAGAACTGGCCGACTGGTATTCTGGGGGCAAACTTTCCTCTTTATACCGGACTAAACTCGTTTGGATCTGTGTCTTCTGTATTTCTTTGAACCAGTATCTCAGTGTATTAATTGTCTACTGAATGCCAAAATCAAAAATCAAAGTTATGTTTTGTTTTGGGAGATTAATTACATGTGAACAGGAGATATCATTATCCTTGATTATAAATCTTAAATCATCTGCACGTTGACATTTCAGCCCAAGAGAATGTATCGAGAAGGAAACGAGCTGCCGGTGTGGAAGACGAAACCAAACACGTCAACAAGTCTTCATATTCTGTACCTTTCTCTGGACCTCAGCCAAGTTGTAGGGCAGGGCGCCTTCCTCCAGCGGGCCGATCTTCTCAATGTCCACTAAACCAACACGACTGGTGAGGTGAAAGAGACAGGAGAGAGCGAGAAGTTTTAAGTAATTCTCAGAAGCTTATAATATTTTATCCACGCATCACGATGTCTGTGACTTTTGCTGGTTCAATTCTCTGTCAGTGAGGAGTAACTCAAGAGTTTATGGATACTTTGCAGTCGTTCTGTGTGAAAATACTTTGGCACTGACAAATCCAGACCTGTGCTTGGAATGACTGACTTAGACAACTGATCTAAAGGGACTGGCAACTCATATTCATTTATCACTTCATCCAAGTACAACAAAGATATTCGATCTTTGGATGCCTTTCCACTGCATCTCGTTAACGGTTCCAGAATTCCCAGGCTCAGGAAACTGGGAATGCCAAATCCCCCCACCACCACCACTACCGCCCTCCTTTTCTGAATATTGGGGCTATTATCTCTCACATCTCCAATCAAGGGGAGTGGAGAGAGCTATTAAAGTATCCCATTGCCCAGAAATAATAATCAGGTGGTGTCTCGGGCCGGGGTTAGAAATTATGAGCGCACTGGTTGGGCCGCGAGGCAGACGCAAAGGAAGTGGGGGAATGTGAGACATATACAGTTGTTTTGTACCACGGATTACAGGGACTGGAATTGCCCCCTTTTTTTAATTTTTTTTTTTTTAAATAAATGGGAGTTTGGATTGGGTTCGGACTGAAAGACGATTCTCTGGTACTTGATACATGTCTGATTCTTTTGAACCATTGCAGGTTTGAGAAAGTGTGCTTGTCTCTCTGAGGTTTGGACCCCGGGGCTAAAGATGCACTTTGGGGGGCAAGTTTTGAATAATCGACCCGTCACAAACTCCCTGACTAGCTTGGGAAAGACTGAATTACTAAAGTATGAGTGCAATTGTGAGCCGTTATTACTTACTACACCTGCAACACAGTCACAATTCACGAAATATTTTCCTCTTTTTTGTGAAACATACGCTGAATTAGATGTAGAAAACCAGCAATAGCGGTGTCCAAAATATGGTCACATAATCATATTCAAGCTATTAAATAAAAACTTGCATGATCCTCTAGCTGAATAACTCAGTTGCTTGTGTATGAACAGTATATAGTGTGTGTGCATGTCTTTATGTCTGTCTTACCCACGAGGCTCTGACAGGTCAGCCAGCTGGAAGAGGATGTTGACCTCCATGGGTGTCACCTGGCCAAACCTCTGAGCTGCCACGATGAACTCCTCTGCAAAGAAAGGGAGATTCTTATTTAGTTGTTATGATAATGATGAGCGCCACATCATGAGATACAAACAAATATTTTCAGATATGCCTACATATTTAAACACTGATATATTTCCATTGCAATATATTTTCTGCCTGTAGGTCACAGTAGCAGCAAACTTGGTCAAATTTGTCTCCTCAGCTGAACCTTGGGGATCCCGAGGTATCCTCCACGCAATGTGGGATATTTACTGTATAATACCTCTGGTCTGTTCTGACAACCTCCACAGGGAGCATAATGACCAGAAACCCAAACCATCTCAGCTGGCTGGTTTTAATGCAGAGGACCTGCACATCAACTCTGAGCTGCCTCTAAATTTCTGAGATACCAACTCAAAGCTCAACATAGGACGACCACAACATTAAGTCCACATCACAAGAGACAGGACGCGAATCTGCCTGCTTCACTATACCTTCACTTGTAAGCAAGTCCAGAGATGATTCACCTTTCCAACTCTGCACACAGACAACTCTCTCTTAACCCAAAGGAGGCCAATTGCCTTTTTTGGGGGGCCTAAAAGTTGAAACTGATGACAATGATCTTACCAGATAGCTGCTACCCGCCCTGGTGCACGCTGAAATCTAAAATCATGCCTGATGGAACCAACACAACTACTTCATCAGCAAACAAAAACAGTAGACTCTCAACTCCTTGGCTATGACTTACAATTGTGTTCAGAAAATTATAAACTGAATAGGAGACAAGAAACAGCATTGGTAGATCCCAAAGCCCACTGAGATAACTTTTAACTTAATGTAGAGACCGGTCTAGAAGGACGAGATGACTTGGAGCAACTCGGGCACAGCAGTTTGTGGCAGCAGTTTCAAGACAATAATGAATAGCTGGCCCACTTCTTCACAAGCAGAACAGCATGGGCACTGCTTCTCCAAGGTGGACAGGTAGCTGGGCCTTGCTAAAGTGTTGCATTGCTTTATGTCCCCGCTGTTCTGGTTACTGCAGAGGAACACACTTTTTTTCTTCAACTACTGTCACTCACACCAATTTCCCTCTGAGTGGTTATAATTTACAAGTAAAAAGTGTCAAAGCATGCTGAAGAAAATAGAATTAAAAAAATATGGCCATGGAGAGTTATGTCCTTTGAGGCAGCTTTAGAGTTTCGTAACTTAAGACCGGCTCTATTGTTGGGTGAAAAATGAACAGGTTGACTGTAGGCTGGTTTACAGTGGAGGAGTCAGCATTGTTTGACCTGCTTTATTCAAAGAGCAGCAGGCTGGGGTTGTGACAAAGTCGTCCTACACTGGAGCCATTCACCCCGCCAAGGCTCAGCTTACCCCTGAGGCATGCTCTCTCTCTCTCTCTCTCTCTCTCTCTCTCTCTCTCTCTCTCTCTCTCTCTCTCTCTCACACTCACACATTGATGGGTACATGCAGGTAATGCTCACAAGCATTTGGGCCAGCATACTTACACAAGAATGAACTCACACGCACGCACACACACACAGGCACACGCACGCACACGCACACGCACACACACACACACACACACACACACACTAAGACACAGACTGGTTTTGTCTGAGGAGATCACAGATCACAGTGCTGATAACTTGTCTACCTGTAGCCTGTAGTCCCCACACACAGACACACACACACACAAATACATATCTATGCACATACAAGCCTGACTAAACCTTTATATCACCTGCTTCTTTGTAAAGTCATATGAACATTACTCTATTTAAATGATAAGCAGTTACACATTACTGCCATTGCCACACTAGTAGTTGATAGTATAAGACAGCCTCAAATTTTCGAAATGAAACAATAAAAAAAATGGGATGTAAAAATCTTTTAGGAAATCGATGTATGCCATCATTTCCAGATTGATATGCTGCAATGTAGGGCATTTAAACAGCTAGATATTAGTTATCAAGATGCAAAATCATGGGGTATGTATAGTGTTAATGTGTAGTATTATGCTTGTATTCGAATTCATCGGAATCAATCCAATAGTGGTTGAGACATTTGACTCAGAAGCACTAATGTCAAACTCATAATGGCACTAAATGTCTGCAAACATCTGCACAAAATTTCAGTCGTTTCAAATTCCATCAAGTGGTCAGTGTGTCTCATCCTCAGGAGAACCTAAATGGGCAAGAAACCCTGCTGTCAAAAATATGATCACTGCGACTTACATTTTAGAACAATTGTTGGTGACGGCTGTAATTGGATCAGTTCTGACAGTATCTAAAAAAGATGCTCCGTATATGAACATACTTCAACACACACCTGATTTTAATCTGCTCACAGAATCACGGTCTTGTGGTAGAACACTGCTGGCTCAATAAAAAGTGTATTTTATAAAGGTCTGCTGTGTGTGTGTGCACACAAACACTCACACACGTGTGTGCACTCAATTCTGTGTAGGCGTTAAGCACTGTAATGGTGTCTCCAAGGCAAAACAGTGGCCTTGTTGCGCATAAGGAATCAATCAGGATTATTACGCATGTGTGCATGCTTGGCAGTGTTAATCTATTTGAATGCTTGTGTGTATGTGAGAAAAGAGTGTGTTGCAAAATGCACACGCACTTGACACATGCAGATGTGTGTACACTGTGTGTTTGTGAGCCAGCAGTAGTACATGGAACTGAGCACTTGCAGTCCCTGGGGAGGCCTTAATGACTCAGGGAGTGGAGAGTGGATGGGTGGTGGCAGCGGAGGTCTGGCTGGCTACTGGCCACCACCACGGGTCGAGCCAAGCCCAAACTTGGTGTACCCACGGTGGGAGCAGCCGGTAGAGTGTATGAGCTCTGGATTTGGGTCGGGCATAGTCCACACCCCTGATAAGGCTTTCCGATAGCATCATAAGGCTACATTAGTGGCCCGGAGCGATGTGGGGAGAGGTCAAAACGGTTTCTTAAAGGCAAACAGAGAAGGAGAGTGAGTCAGAAAGAACCAGACAGAGAAAGACACAGAGAACCATCTAGGCTCCCAGCCAAGTATTGAGGAAAGGAATGAGAGACAGCAAGTGGAGCAAGCAAGTGAGGGAGATAAGGATTTAAAGGAACTAACTATGGGAGACAGAGAGATACTTAAAATAAGTATTTTTTTAAATTATTTAGTAGCTTTGAATCTTTGCTCAATAGTAGTTTAGACTGCAGAGTTAAGGAAAAGGATCTATAATACTAACATAAAGTGCATTTGATCTAAAGGGTGTGACCACAAATTGTAATTTCAAAAGTGGGGGCATCATTTTGAAGATTTTTACCCGTTTCTTGAATAATTAAAACTTTCATTATCAACCAGAAACAAGGCAAATAAAGTGGTCCTCAGATCAGTGCCAGGATGTGTAATAGACAGGACAGGCATCCTCAGGGATTGTGGGTATGCAGTACGTGTGCTGTGTTGGATCCAGCTCTCCCATTTAAATACCACCGGGAAGGAAGAAAACCAAACAAAAACAATTTTCCACTCGCCCCTTATAACCCACACAGATGCAAATACATTGTCTGGAAAGCACATTACTGTCTGTAGGCCAAGACTGTATCAGTTTGTGCATGTGACCACATACAGTGAATGCCTAACATTTGTTTTGTGAGTGTGCTCTGTACGCTGTTTGCCCTATTGTACAGCAAACTCATTAATGTACATCTGCTTATTGGCTGCCAGGGTTAATATTATTTTTCCCTCCCTGGGTACCTTTGGTGACTTCCACATCTCGACGGTGGCCCGCCAGGGTGCTGTAGATCTTTCTAATAAGCTCCATGTTGTTGAGCAGTGAGTTGAAGCCGTTGAAGTAGGAGAAGCTGACCTGATGAGACGTGCTGCCCCCTGCAACCTGGGAACGGAAGAAGAGGGGCAACATGGCAGTCAACAGAATAACCTACATCAACTTAAACACAGGCATTCATATAGACATTCTCATTATGTAAATACACATAAAGGAAAAAAAGAAAAATATCCCACGTCAGGAGGAAATCATGACAAACGTCAGTTAATCAGCAATGTTCCTCGCTACCATTTCTCCACAGGGAGAAGTAAACCTGTTCCAACCATGGCTTTTTCCATCACATGATCCACAACACTCTCGGGGAGTTTAATTAACTTTCTTTATGAGGTGGAGGAAGTGGTAAAAGAACAGAAAATAGAAAAAAGGTAACAGATTAAAAATAGATGCTGGCCTCTCCAGGACATTCCAGACTGCCCACAAACTCTTTTATGTGAACCACGATCCCATCTTTATCAAATGAGGCTCTCAAACTCTTCGAGGAGCAGCTCTAAATGCTTTCCGTCTATAGAAAAAAAAAATATACACTCAAGTATGTTTCACAAATGCTGTTGGCTGTTTTGGGTAGTTTAGGTCAGAGTATCAGATGTACCTTAATGTTTTCATGTTCTTAAAGGGGGGTGAGCCAGGAGAAAATGTGGAGCTTCCTTTCACTAGATGGCACTGTTTGCTTTACAGACACATTCAGAGAGGTTTGCATGATACTTGCTGTTATTGCAACAAGGCAGGGAAGCTCTGGCTTGGATGAAACTGCCCTAACAGAGAGACACTTTTGTATCTGTTCATATCTGTGAGCCTATAGACATGGATCTTCCCACGATATCCAACACAGAGTTTTTCACACGAAGGGAGAGGAGAACAATATTTTGGTGATAAGAGTGTGGCGCTGACCATTTACCATGTTTGGTGAGTGAATTAAAGGTTGCTGTTTCATTGTTTGTGTTTGGCCATACTCTCGACTTTAATGTGTCTGCAGTGCTTGAGGTTTTCGATATGTGTGTGTGTGTGTGTGTGTGTGTGTGTGTGTGTGTGTGTGTGTGTGTGTGTGTGTGTGTGTGCAAGTGTGCAAGTGTGCAAGTGTGCGCAAGCACGCAAGCATGAGAGTTTACTAACAGCACACCAAGATGTCTGGTCGGTGAGGTAAACACAGCGGAGAAAATGACAGAGTCTACAAGGTGTTTATGAAATGGGGTAAGACATGGACAGAGACACAAGACGTGCACACGCACAACGAAAACACTAACACGCACAAAGAAAAGACAAGACCCAAAAATGGTTCAAAACAAATAGAGCACACAAACACACAGGCAAAGATGATGGACTGTAAAGCTCCAGTCTCCATCTCCATCTATCTCTCTCTATCTTCCCATTCAGCTGGCCTGCACGGCTTTGACACTGCCAGAGAGGTTAGATTTAATGACATGTTGGGAGAGAGACAGAGACACGGGGGAGGGAGGGAGAGAACGAGGGGCGGTTGAGAGGGAGAGAGAGAGAGAGAGAAAGAGGGAGGGAAACAAATGCAATGAGGGAAGAAGACAGAGGACAGATGAGAGGAAAAGAGGGAGAACAAGAATGAGATAGACATCTAGAGGAAAAGAGAAAGCCACAGCTTATGGTTGAGGGGATGAGAAATAAGTAGTGAGATAGAAGAAAACAATCTTGACTTCACCTCCTTTATGGAGAATACAGTAATGACAGGCTGACAGACTTGTAGCTGACTCAGTGCATTACTTATATAGTACATATGTAGAGGTGGTCCTCATGCAATATTGTGTTTGTTTCTGCAATTCCAAAGGCGGCCTCATCTTACATTTGACTAAATCAAGATTTAGCTAAATATTTACATACTTTATATGAATAATCGAGATATACAATCACTGTTATCATAAAAAAAAAAAACACACACATTAGCTAAGATGTTAAATTGTCAGAGTATTAGGAAAGCAAAATTTGTCACCTTGGTGCTGCTAATGATCGACTATTATACTTTTTATTTTTACAACTCGTGACCAAGTATCACAGCTCCATGGTGACAGCAAAACTATCTGTTCACTATTTCTGACGAGCCCTTCTTTGGATCTGTTGTGGATGACGGTAAAACAAATAGATGATAAAACCACTGAGCCAGACAAAAAAACAACAACAATAACCCACCGCCACGAGGCATTCCTCTACGAAGGGTGTGAGCATGTGAGGCCGGATGGTGACCATGATGTCCCTGAAGTCCAGCGCTGAGATGGAGCCGCTGTGGGCTTGGTCCCGCTGGATAAAAGCCTGTCGCGCATGTTCCAGCTGCATCTCCTGTTGGAGGGGAGAGCAGAGGAGAAAGGAGGCGAGTCTAGGTGTTAGCTCATGTAGTAAATGCATATTATTGTACACGTATGTGGGTCATACACCTCTTTGAGTTGCCTTCATAAATTAGAAATCCACATAAACTCACACGCATAAACACATATGCATAAAAACACAGCAGTAGCTTTGATGGGCCCCCGCACTGCCGTCTCCCCCTCTCGGTTATGGGGAGCCGGCGTTTGGTCGGGCTTCAGCCGCGTCTCCTCTCTCAGCAGTGGTTCGCCTGCTGTGAGGCGTCGCTTGGGCTTTTCACACCCTCCCCGAATCTGCATTAAACCCACTTGAGGGAGAAACATCCAACACACACACACACACACACACACACACACACACACACACACACACACACACACACATGCGTACATGCACACACAGCAAGACGGCTAATCACCCAACTGTTCACTTTGTCTTACTTCTTGCACGCACACAAAAGGTCCACAGGGACAACAGCGGGCTGCGGTGGGGACGGATCCCACGAGGCCTTTGAAATTAGCAGCCATTATCGGTACCTGCAACCACAAGTCTACAGAGAGGCTGTAAACAAGCCGCTGCTCTCAATGCTTCCTCTATCTTTCAGCAAGAAAACCGGAAACACCAAAAAGACAGCGATTTCAGGACAATAAATCCAGTCATTGTGAAATAGACCTTTAAGCTTAAGGACAGTCAGATAAATCCAGTTGGTTTGGCTCTTGACTCGCCTGCAGACTATTGTGGCCTTTAGGTCAAAAAAAGAAATGAGCCTAATGTATTTTTATGCATAAGGTCTCTGACACATTAACAAAGGCCTAAATGATTCACTTTTAAGTACACATCCATGTGTTAACTCCATTGACGTATCCATGTAACAAGAGTTGTCAATTTCTAACTAAAACTGATTACTCACAGTTTCTAGCTTCTAACACGTGAAGATTTCTTGTTTGTTTTTCATTTCTATGATATTAATTTGAATATCTAGGATCTAAAATTCTCGTTGGATAAAACAAGCAAACTTAGTTGGCTAACTTGCATGGTGAGGAACCATTGTGAGCATTTTCTTTATTGTTTTGATATTTTATAGATCAAAAAATTAGCCGATTCATTATAAAAAAAAAAATAAGCATCAGATTAACTGATAATGGAAATATGTGTTACCTGCAGATCTACATTTGTGTAAAGGCACCATCCAACTAATATATCAAGTGGATATATTAAACACACAATTCCTGTGAATATTCTGAAACTAAGACAGACTTAACAGGTCAAAATGTCGTGTAAAAACATAATCGTGTTTTTAAATTACATTTCTTAAAGTAAGTACTGGCTCTGAATTTTAATACAATAAGTACGCCAGTTCAAAATAAACTATTTTCAATTTGTCCAAGAAGAATGGACTTTTATTTTCAAGCAACACATGTCGGACAAAACGTACTGTTGGAGGACTGATTAAATCTTGAACATGCGTGGCATTATTCAATGGATTGATTCAGATGTTATTGTCGTAAATGTAACTCTAAAAACGTGGTTTTACCACAACACAAAACCTTATGAGACTATGACTTATTGTTGTGTTGAATTTGAGTGATATTTCACTGACAGCATAACTGATCGAACTCTAAATTCGAGGCGCCCAGGAGAAACGACTGGGGAAGAGTGACATTTACACAAAGCTGAGTGGAGACCGGAGGGGAGTAAGAATAGACATTGCAACAAAAGACACAGATTTGCAAAAACAGCAAATGTAGCAGCCATGTGTCAGTATCACCTATGAGCACAGCAGGGGCTCCTGAGAGTGCATAAGTGAGTGGAAAGCAAGGAAATGAAGAGAGATTGACACATGTAAACACTTCCAAAGTAAATAAGGTGAGATATTTTGGTGTCAGCATCCCGAGTGCCGTGACTTACTTCTCCAGTTGGTTGTGAGTAGGTCAAAACACTTTGGTGAGAAATAAGATGGGAAAGGGAAAAGGGAGAAGGAGAGCTGAATATCTAAAGTCAAAACAAAAAAAGGAAAGGGAAGAAGTGACACATTTTTGCGCGCACGACTGTGAGCACATTCTAGCACGGAGGTAAACAATTATCGTGTTTGTGTCCATCTGTAAATGAAGAAAAAAAAAAAGCATGCCATGTCCCTGGACAAGTTAAAAGTCTGAGAAGTCATACACTGACCACACAGAGCAACAAAACAACTGTGGTCCAGGGGATAGAGAAGTTAATTGTCTCAGCCTCCTAAAACCTTAACTTGTTGCAACCGTATGAGTGTTTCTGGGACGTGGTTTTTGTTTGGGAGGGGAGTGAGGAGGACAGGAGACTGAAAGCTCGGGGCTTAAAACAGCCAGCGAGGGGCTGCCGAGGCATTCGCAGTCGCTTTAATTGTCCTTGGACGGTGAATAAAAACACATGACAAGCCACCTCTGTTTGTTTTCAATGGCTGTGATTCTTTTTCCTCCTCTCTTCAAAACGTTAAACAACAGATACGAGGGGAGTATTTCTCTATTTTCCAATCTCTGCTTCTCATCAGCACGGGGCTAAAGTTATTACAAGGAGAAGCATAAGCACAACTGCCCATTTACATGTGTGCCAGTGATGTTAAGGGCTGCCCGCTGATTCTTGGTAGAGTCAAACATATAATTGGGGCTTTTAAAATCTGAGTGATGCCAACAATTCACTTTTTTGAGTGCTCAGGAAAGAAGTGGGACATGTGGTGTCCCCTCCACGTAATTCAAGCCCTTTACTTGCCAGAATTTATAATATGAGCTCCTATGTGCCACTTCTCTGGACATCGGTAATACCACTGCCAGAGACAACACTACGCTGACAGTGCGAGCTGGGCCTTGGCCAGCGTCCACGCGTGAGACGGGAAAAATGCATGTAATTGGTGAGAATCTCTGGCTTCCATCAAGACAGTAATTGGCCAGAGAGAGCCCTTGTGAGAAATATGCGGTGCAAACGTTTTCCCCGATAATCCCATCTTGTGAGCATCTGGCAGTGGCATGGTTACAATGGCAGAAAAAACAACAACACAATAAACACATGCATGTATGGCAGGAAGAGGAGGGAATAAAGGATGGGAACATTTTTAGTGGGAAAGCCGAGTGATGGGGAATTATATAAAAAGAGTTGTCACAAAATGGTGTGAGGTCTGGTGTTCAATACTCTGAGAACTTTTTGTGTTTTTGTCAGAAATTTACTCCTTGTTTGTCTACTAATAAAAGTATCATACCATCATTGAGTAGTAGTGGAATCCAAAGGATAGTAATCGCACAGGTATAAATTCTGGTTAAAAAATTTTTGCTGTTCCTTTTCTAACTGTATTGTCAGTCATTGGAGCAGCTGATAGCACACTGTAGCAATGAAATGCCCACATTTTACTGGTAGTTCAACACAGTATAATACAATCACAGCGATAATAATAATAATAATAAATATTAGGAACAAAAAAAATGCATGAGACGTGATAGTATGACCTCTAAATTCAAATATCTAATATGGAATTTTATAAAATATCTGCAGACCAGCGATAAAGAATGCAACACTTACCTACGCAGAGAAGCATCCTACAATAACATGAATTTCACTTACCTCTGTCATTTATTAAGGCATTTATGAAAAGCTATGAAAAATGATCAAATGGAGACAGCATAAGTAGGAAATGTGCATTTCATAGTTGAGCAATGAGTGTGGCTGGCTGCTAGCCTGCTGCTCTGAGGAGCTGGAAACCGCTGAGTGACTGACTGGGAGAGAACAGGGCAGGCTGTCAATGCAAAGTACAGCATGCACTGGCCACAACGCACACACGGGCGAAAACAAGCATACACAAACACTCACATAAACACAAATGCACAAAGCTCACATGCTACCGCTTGGTAAATATGGTAAAGCTAATAATAAATATATGGAACCACATATATGTGGAGACACCTCTATGCACATATAACAATGTCCCAATATCCATGTGCTGCTGCCCACTGTGTGTCAGCCATCTGGTCTAAGTTAAGTGTAATATAAAAAGCTCATTCAGATACATGGTGAGTGTGGATGCAAACTTGGCACAGCTCAGGCCCTCTCTCCCACCCACTCCACCACCTCTCCCTGCTCGGGCCTGATTTAAGTCTAGACATCATATTGGAAAATGGCTCACACGCCACAAATACACGAGGAATATTCCAACTATAGTATTTATGGAGGTAGAAAATGTGTCTCTACCTGCTTCAGAATAGGTGGAACATAGTAATGTTAGATGTACGTCAGCTAATGGAAAACAAATGCAGAAAATGTCTCAAATACATAACCTCAGTGTTTCATTAATGACTAATGTGCACAATATGGAGGGCTGTGTTTGAGAGGAATAGGAATAGCATAAACGTGTGTGTGTGTGTGTGTGTGTGTGTGTGTGTGTGTGTGTGTGTGTGTGTGTGTGTGTGTGTGTGTGTGTGTGTGTGTGTGTGTGTGCGTCAGTCTGACACAGCTTACAAATAAATATCTAAGAGCACAGTTACATGATGACAGGATTGTATGAACAGCCTGGAAGCAAAATGTGAGGATAAGGGAAAGTGTACAGGTGCATAAATCAGCTGATACAAATAAATTGACTACGATTGATGGTCGTTCTGTCGTGGAAGTACAGCGGTTAGTTAGACAGACCTACAAATACTGCCAGAGACAGAGAGGGACAAAGGTTAAGAGGGGCAACAGATTGTGATTTAATATCAGCCGAGGAGGGGAAAATAGCATGAGAGAGACACAGAGAGCGAATGATCAACATGAAACCTACCAGGAGAAACTGAGTGAACTCGCAGTAGCTGAGCTGCTTGTCCCTCTGTGTGCCAAAGTGCAGCCGTATGAACTCACTGTCCCAGTTGAAGGGGATATGCTGGTGGATAGTGGTCTGGCTAAAGACCTGCTTCACATCCTCTGCAGAGGAAAGGAGACAGAGACGAGCTTTAATAACGACTCAATAGTAGTAGCATTTCTATTAACTCCATGAACAAACTGTAACAACTTAATACAGCAGCATATTAGTATTATCAGCAGTGGAACAAGGTAGACCTTTTACACTGCAGGTCGTGACATCATAATAATAGAAATGTAGTGGCAACAAAATGAAATCTGTTCGTTCGTTTTTCTCCATTCAAAAAGAAAAAGGCTACCAGCCGAATCGACAACAGGCCGATGTCAGACGGACGTCTGTCTACAAACCAGTCAATGTCAAGTGTAGGGAACTGTGAGGTTCTTTAGCATGCTTGTGAAATTGAAATGTAAAACCAAAACTGACCAGATCAAATGGATACAAGGCAGCAATAACATGAACTTTGGTTCAGACCATAGTCCAGATATTCAGGTGGATGAAAAGGCCCTTACGGAAAAGTTATGGACTTTTACTTGTAAGTCCATCGCATTAAAAACCTTACTTAACTAACAGTGCAGTATTATGTAATTGTTATATGTTATATTATGGGATTATTGTTATTTCAGCATCCATGTGTAAGGAGCATGTGGATTAATCTGTCACAATTTGTCATATTTTCTGACTAGGTCATATATTTTGTTTGTGAAATGTTAAATACTACAATAGCTTTCAACATAGATATGAAATAATTCTAGGAGTAAAAAGTACAATATTTCCCTCTCAAAGTACAGCAAAAAAAGAAGTATTAAATTACATAATATGGAAGCCCATAAGCAAAGAAAAAGTTCCATAAAATTTTACGTTAGTAAAAATTACATTAGCTACAATACTTGAGTAAATGTACTTTGCTGCTTTCCACAACTGATTTCCTGTGTTGACATATGTCAAATATGTATGACTATGTAAACATGAATCAGAAAGCAATGAGGCTAAAGCAAAACAGTTTTTCTTCAAATCCTTTACGGTTACAGAGAAAAAGTTCTGTTTAGGTTTTACAGATTACACCTCACTTTTAAGGCTAATGGCCGTACATTAACCATGTATGCCTTCACCTCCGTTAAAAACATCTCTGTGGTCTCCCCCTCCTGTATGTTAATGCTTTCATAACAAACAATTATCAAATACTTCTTTCTGATTCCGTTTTTAGTTTGCTCTAATTAAGACCTCAAAATCTGTTGCTACAAAGTCTTGAGTCAAGCTTTAACAAATAGCATGTGTTTCCTGTCTTGTGGTTAACATTAGTAATTATTTGATTTTGGGGCAGAAAAAAAAATTGTCTGAGATTGTTTCTGACAAAATGTCAACGTCAATCTCCAGAACGCAGCTCTGCTCTGATTGAGACTTAAGTTCCTCAACTCTAAATCAGTCCTGAATGACACATGGCAGAACTTGTTTGAGCTGTGTCGGCTCTGTATTGAGAAGGAAAGCCTTTTCTTCTCACTTATGTTCCTCTGCCTGAACCCTCTAAGCCTCTACAGCCATTGGAGTGGAGAGACACTGAACATGAGTCCTAAATTACAGCCTTACTAAAGAAACAAAAACAAACCAATAGAGCGACCTGTTTCTTATTACCAAACAGGCTGCGCTGAAGGAGTGGAGAAAGCAAAGAAGGAAAGAAACTACTTTTTTTTTACTTGCAGACAGGCAGGGAAACAGAGAGAAAGGTGATATTTACTTCAGCTCAGCCTTACCTTCTGAAGGAAGACAGCTCGTGTGTTGTATATTTTACACTTTAATGAGGCAATAAATATACAGCCTTTAATTCTTTAAAGGACAGGCCGCTCCAGAGTGTGGCGTTTATATTATCAGCTTTTATAGACCTGTCAACACTCAGTCCTCTTTAAGTTTTTTCTCTTTTTTTTTGTCTTTCTGGCTCAGCTACAACAGCATTTCATACGCTATGTTACGTTGCAATTTTTATGAACTTGACATTCCACCAAATTATGCATTTATTTTTTACGTGCTAAAAATTCAGAGCGCCGTGCCGACTGAAACTGCTCCGGTTATTATCAAATAAAAATGGCTTTACAGAAAAATGAAAATAAAAATAATTCAGAGTGGAGACATTTATTACACGGCAAAACAAACAGGGCTTTAATGCAACATAAGCTGCAGCTATTCATGTTTTTAATAGCTAATAAAGAAGGGAGTTCTTAATTTTGTGCCTTGGTGGGGCTGTTTAATCAAATATATGGCAAAGTGAAAAAAAAAGAAAGAAAGAAAGCAGGAAAGAATGGGAGAATTCAGTAACGGATCACAATGAAGCAACTTTAACTGGTCTATAATCTCAGTCACAGCCCGTTGCAAGTGGCAGACACTGCACTCAGTGTTTGTGCATTGCATGATGCGTGTTATGTTTTTCATACAATTTTCCACTTGTAAGCAAGTCTCATAACTCACAGGCATTGGGATATTCATTAACCTTTGGGAGATGCAGAAAAACAGCAGACCTTTTTAATTGCCACCAAGACAACGTCACTCTAATTGATCCTTTTAAATATGAAAATTTACATATGTGCATATATAATCACCCGCAATGATCTTGCACCCTGTCGACAGCAACAATTAAAATGAAATTCACTTACTCTTCCCTGTTTGCGAGCGGGATGTTGTGTGCACTGCATTTCAAATCAAGCCTAATGTGCCAACGCCTCGTACACCTACAGAAGGCCGGCATTAGACTTGTTTAAATCAATTAGGCAAATGTGAAATGAGCAACGGGTACAAATGTCTTCCCTTTTCACCTCGGAGCTTCCAGGCATCGGAGTAATGGTGCCAATCATGCACACACATGGCCACCTACCCTTCCCCCCCCCTCTCCTCCTCCTCCATCTTCATCTGCATCCTTTCGTTGCCACCAACCTCTCCACCTCCAAACCTAACCTTCTCTCTACAGATAAGATACACGACCACGTACTGTATTTTTGTTTGTGGAGGCAACCACAACAGAGGAGACGAGCTGAGGTCAGACCCCCACATAAACAAACCAGGACTTGAAAACTTCTTTAGGGGCACGTTGAAGAGGAACAGTCTCACTGCTCTGTCTTTGTTAAATGTCAATTGCACAGAAACAGGTGCAGTGCTCAGACGTGAACTTTTATTTCAGTTTACATAATACATAATAGCATTAGAGTTACAAATCATTAGACAAATTGTTGCCTCTGTTTAGACTGCATCCTGATTGTTTTTTCCTTAGCTGGCAGCACCACAGGTGGCCAGCACACGAGTTGAGATACTGAATATTAGTAGTGGCAGAAAGATTTTCTCCTCCAGATGGATTTATTCTCCCAACTTTCTTTTTGTAATGAACAAGTGTATCAACACAATAACTTCCCTGATCATTTCGAGCACAAGAGCTTAAAATGATGTTTTCCTGATCTCTGAAAAATTACAAATAAAGACAACGTCTACAGTATATATGGGAAAAATAACAATGTTCCCAGAAGAGAAAGGAGGACAAGACATATGAAAAACCATAACAGCAACAATATGAGAAAGACATTTGTGATCATGGGTTTCTGAAGTTTTTACTTTTCAAGGAGCAGTATATCGTTCCAGATCTCTTTTAAACCACATGTCAGTATCTACTGCATGCATGCTAACGTTTCAGTAAGACGCATCTCTGCAAACCTGACTGCAGTATAATTGAATCTAAACCTGTAAATCACAGGCAGAGTTACTTACCAAAAGTGGTCACTCCGGTGCCTGCTTTATCAAACAGCAGGAAGGCAACCATGAAGAGGGAGTCTGGGGCGCAGAGCACCGACTCAAACGCCACAAACTCCTGGAAAGAGATCAAGCTGCAGGAGAGAGGGACAGAGAGAAGGAGGACAGGTAGGACTGTAAGAGACGGTTGAATGTTGCAATTTCAGCAGTGCTACTTGTGCTTCAGCTTACCTGCATAAATATTTCATTAGCTATCCATGAGATCATCAAGTCTTTGATATTCAATTAGCCATGTAATACATTATAAAGACTTATTCCACAAATGCACTAATGAAATAAAATATTAAATATGTTATTTTAACACTGCATTAAACTACAAAGTCTATTGTAATTACTGCCACACAGTGGCAAACCAGCATACTTAGACAACCTATCAATCTGCGCTACACGTAATTCAAGCGAGCTTTTATCCAGTAGTCTGTTATTCCATATGTAATGTCATAAACTCATTGAGTGTGACAGCAAGAAAATAAAACATTTTTAAAAGCCCAGTGTGTGTTCCCGGTCTGAGCTGGCAGCTACAGAGGGCCAACTTTATGCCACACACACACACACACACACACACACACACACACACACACACACACACACACACACACACACACACACACACACACACACACAAAGTATATATGAAGTTTCATATTTTAGTGTGCCATTTTAAACAAGTAGACGGGCGTGGGGGGATTTTGGAGGCCAGTTTAGGAAATATAATTCAAATCAATATAAATGTAATATAATATGGGGTTAATATGTGAAAGTGAAGACAAGCCAAGATGAGAAATGAAAGATGCCACAACACTGACATAAAAGTGAACACAAAAGATTAGTTTTGTCATTATATCACGTCCTCTCTTCATCAGTGTTTTGTTAAATACTAATATATTCTCCATAGTGACACAAATGCCCCCATGCATTTTCAAGAGCACAAAAATAAACATAAATATCGCAATTGTGTGAAATCACCGAAAGCCCCCTAGGGAGAGTCCCGCTGTGGGGAACTGGACCACGCAGTCTTTCCTTTATTTAGGCCCTGGTTCACAGTTGCCATAAGTCCATTATGAATTTCACAAATGGATCTGATAATTACAGGAGGGGGTCAGTGCTAATGAGCGGTCGCCGAGCATCCATCTATTAAACCTATTTCAATTTCCGAGGGGGAGTGTGGCGATGAGAGAGGGGGGAGTTCAATGATTACATTTTCGTGGTTGCTGTAATTAATTATGTTACTGATGAAATTTAGAGGTGTTTGCTTGGCCTTGGAGTGTTAGGTTGGCATGTGGGTAAGTTTATATCAAGAACAAATTTTGAATAAAAGAAACTGAAGGAAAAAGCAAAGCACTGACTAAAGTACTGCTTATCAAAATAATAGCAGAAAAAGGCACATATTTTTGAACATGATTAAAAAAAAAAATACTTCATACAAAAGGGCTAAGATGACTGGCTTTAAAGTCTTTTGACTATAGATGACAAATATGTTACTCATCCCTTCAAACATTCACAAATAACCCAATGAGGCACAACAGTGAATACAAAAGACTCAGATTTATAACTGCTTTCAATAAAAACGTAGAAATACATAATATAAGAGCAAATAGGAAATGTGTGCGCAGGAGAGAGAGCTACAGAGGAACAAAGAGAAACATGGCGAAGGAATAAAAGTGAGCACACAGTGGCGACTGAAATCAGCTGTCATTGTTTCAAAAGCAAGACTAATTGTTTTATTAACTAAGCAGGTAGTTCGTAAGAGCAGGGCCCTGCTGATGGTAAGTAGGTGGAAGGGGGCACAAAAGCACACTGCTGCGACCGTGGATCCACTGTTAAAAACAAAGCCAAAACCATCGCCTCTCACACTGCTGGAATATTATCAAACTCTCCCACAATGATCCTTCCTTTGTGACACATGTATAGAACACTTAGAAATTATACCTCATAGAGGTTAATAAAGGAGTTTAAGCAGGCACAATCTGCAGCGCAAAGACTCACAGAGCACTCGTGTATTTTCAGAAAGAATGAAAGAGAAAATGTCAGATTTCTTCTTTTCTTGTTCACACGCATCAATTTACATGCACGCTGGTCATCCTGTCTGTGTTTTCCCAGACATGGATAATCAGCATATTAGTGTAACTGAGAGGGCTGCTGATCACCATGGGATTGGACCATGGGATTGAACAGGGAGCCCAGACAAGATCCAGGGGGCATCTCCATAACACACACAAGAAACATTCCTCATACTCTCAAGCATTTACACAACTCTGAAGCCGGGGATGAAGCTTATGATGGTTGATTAGCAAGCGCCATGACGGCTGCAAAATGATTACCATGAGAGCGGGGGGGGGGGGAGGCCATCGTCTTTGCTATGTGGGCTGCAACCCCAACGAGACACTCAATAATCAAATCAACCGACGGCATCTCCCAACCATCAACTGCTATGGCATGTGTCCAGGGCTGCCCAATCCATGGACGCAGCCTGGGATGAACTTCGGAGACGAGGCGAACGTGATACTGCGCCATGGCATCTCTTCGTTTTACTCCACAGGATTTGTTAAATCTTTAAACGGGAATATGCATGTCCATGGACGAGAGATATAGCACACAAGCCTTGAAAGAAGATTTGCATGTGTTTCTATGGATGACAGCTGAATGACACTTTCGTTATGATGCCACGACAATGCAATTTAAACTGTCTCTGATACATCTGTCTGACATAAAAACTCTATGTTCCTTTTTTTTTTTTTTTTTTTTCATCTCATCTTCATCACCCAGCTTTTATCTCTGTCTCCTCTCAGCGAGCATCTAAATACACTCCCCTGAACCAAAAACCAGGCTTGGAAACGTTGTTTACAAGGAACATAAATGCATGGTGTTGGTTTGGCACGGCTGATAGAAAGACAGCTCTCCTTCGTTGATAGTAGTGGGAGAGAGGGGCCTGGAGGGGCTTCAATAATCCCCTGTCCCTGGCATCTAGGCATTGTTACTGACAGCCTTCCACCCACCAAGAGCGTATGTGCACACAGACATAACACACACAGACACACCCCAAACTCACACACACACACACACACACACACACACACACACACACACACACACACATACACAGGTGAATGCTAGCTGCCACTATCTGTTCGGTTTCTGGGAGTGGACACCCACCAGTCCGAGTCCAGAATGCCCACAGCAGCTGGCAGACTGCTATTTTCCCAGCACGCTCCCTTAACAAAGTTTTTTTCTTTTTTTCAAACCTCCAAGAGTCTATGGGGGATGTGTTTTTTGTTTTTTTTCACACTTCAATGGATCCTTCTATCAAAATATCAGAGGGAAGAAGGAATAAAAAAAAGAGGCAGAAAGGTAAGGAGTCTGAAAAAGCCAAAAGAAACGAAGGGAGCTTGGAGTGCATTTTGGTATGTGAGTGTAAAGAAAGTTATCATCAGAGAGGAGGAATGTAAAAAAAAAGTCAAAGACGAAAAAGAGAGGACGGAAAGCTGTCTAAAAGAGGAAAATCTTTAAACCATCTTGTGTATCAGAGCACACACACAAAAAAATGTTGATCCCTGGAAATTGTGGCATCTCCACCGTCCAAAGTCCTGTCTCTCTATCGCTCTGTCTTGATTTATCTATCTATCTATCTGTCTCACTGGGAGCAGCGAGAATGAGAGGGAGAAAAGTGATTTCCACATAACAGATTGTTAGGACTGTCACTATATCCCCTGATTTACACAGTCGCAGAGGGGGAGGCAGACAAATGCACTTTCACTGTTTACATCGCCCGACACACATACACACTCTCAAACATACGCTGGCATCTAAGTAAAAATGTTCTCACACAGATAGACTCCAACACAAAAGAGAGGGCGCTGCCTGCCATCCGACCCCCTGCTAAATCTATTACCCCAGACTCATCTTGCTGAAATGGGAGTCCTACCTGGCAGAAACAGCAGCAGGCGCACAAGCTTCAAATATACTGCCTTCATATACCAACCACAATGTATTGTTCACAAACATATTTGCATGAGATCGGGCGAGCGCTTAAGTGGTTTGTTTTGTCTTGCTCTTTTCATAAGGTTTGCATGGCTGAGCGCTTCAAAGACAATGCATTTGTGTTTGTTTTTTTGTTGTTTTTTTTTAGCTACGACTGACGGGGCTGATATCGCCACATCTCTATTTTCTATATCCATTTGTTTTGTGCTCATGAGACACAGGTCTGCGGAGTAATCATGTGGACTCTTTGTCTCATCAAATCATTTATCTATCAAAGATCAGGAGGGGGGAAAAAAACACATCACAAAGTAGGAGCATCACAAGGCCCTTACAGCGTCAACTGTTAAAAAAGCAAATCACATCTAAAGCAAGGTCTAAACATTATTATAACTATAACATTAAGATTTTTAAAAAAAGAGACTTTTCTTCCTGTTTTGCCCCCGTATCATTTCCATTCTCCTCCACAAAACCAAAATGAGGTTTAGATACAAAGCCTGGGCCATGGGTTCCTAATAGATTTACCCTGATACCACAGCCACCATTTATCCTGCTCCAAAGCCGCACAATGCAACAGAGTGCTCCTGAATAGCACGGGCAATTACAGTGCATGTGTGTGTGTGTGTGTGTGTGTGTGTGTGTGTGTGTGTGTGTGTGTGTGTGTGTGTGTGTGTGTGTGTGTGTGTGTGTGTGTGTGTGGGGCGCCTTGCTCTCTCTTTTTCTAATTCAAAAACCCCCACCACACCATCTCACCGTCCTCTGTGCATGCGTGCATGCATGCAGGCGCGCACACACACACACACACACACACACACACACACACACACACACACACACCAACACACACACCTTAAAGCAGACGTAATAACATGAAACTACGCAGCCATGTGCACTTTGCTCTTTGTAGAAGCCCAGGTGGTTACCATGGCAATGGGTTTTTTTGGTTTTTTTTTTTTATCTTTTTTGACTTACCCTAACATTTTATTACCCATCATTATGTATCATTAAATACATACATATTAATGTCAAAAAACAGGGGTGATGGAGATGGGGGGAGGAGTAAGTGTGAAATTGGGGGAGTATCTACAAAGAAGGAAACACCTGAAAGAGGCCTTGGTGGTTTGATGTCTCCTCGCAATGTAATTCATGTGTGAACATCACTGTGTGCATTTTTACACCAAAGGATTAAGTCATAGGTTTGTTTATAAAATGCAAAATTACACTTGGAGTGTAGTCATACAAGATCAAAGGAATACATGAGCCATAATGGCTTTGATTAGAGTCTGGCATGAGCTTATTACTTAGGAGTTGGCTTCATATTAATAAGGATAGATACATTTGCGGATTAAAGGGAGATTCAGCATTTCACTCAAAGAGCAGCCACTTCTACCAGAGATATTTTCTGATCCTCATGAGACACTCTGTTGTTAGAACTCTAGTTTCATCCTTTTTATTAAAAAAAAAAAAAAAAAAAAAAAAAATGTATTGCATACCCTTCAATTATCAAAAGAATTCGGCTTCAAATTCAAAGTGACAGCGTATGTGAAATATTAGAACACCTAAAGTGTAATGTGACACCTACCCATCTTTCTTTTGGTCCACCACTCCAGCCAGCAGCGTCGTGGCCTCGTCCGACAGCCGGATGTCTGTATGGGCATGGAGGAAGCGGCTCACGAAGTCCTGCGGTGACATGAAGCACTCTGCATTCTTGTTGATGCTGGCGTACTGTAAAGAGGAAAACCAGATATAAACACAGTGACACATGCTGAGCTTTGAATAAAATAAAAAAAAAGAAGAAACAAACACATATCGAATGATGAGTGAAAAGCTTCTTTGGAAAGAGGCAAAACACAAAAGAGAAAAGAAAAATATGTAAGTAAAATCCCACCTTTTCAAAAATGGCTTTCAGCTCAGTGGGGTCGGCCCTCCTAGGCAGAACTGCCTGCAAAACAAGCAAGAGAGCATTTTTTGAATACAACTTTCACGCACGGAGTGAATACAGTGGCTCACTTTGTATCAATACCACACTTATATCATCATCCTGGTGGGTCTTGGTGCATCATTTGAGCAGCATTGTTGAACCATCTTTTTTTGGCTCGTGGCTCGAAAACAAAGCTTCGTACGTTTCTCACAGGTTGAAGAGAAGACCAGATCAACAGAAGAGGGATTTTATTTTCTTTGTGAGATTGTTTTACATGAATACAGTATCGGAAAGTCAAAAGCATTCAGCAACTCACACATCTGTGATTAAATATTCCTAATTTAACGTTGTCCGACTGTCCCCTTTAGTGAAAGGTATCATCACAGGAAGCTCAGTCTTATCAAGCTCCAGATAATGAAGAAGGCAAAAGCTCTGGAAAAAAAAAAAGCTTGTAAGTAAGCTTTGCATTCATGATATTGTATCACAAACCTAATTTTGTGCAGCAGAGATATGTTTCTGCTGTATAGTGGCACCAGTTTCTGAACACTTTCTGGTCACCTACAGGTAGTTTATGATGGCAGGCATGCTTCAGCATGTAGCATGCTGCTAACCAAGGTTACAGGTGATTACAACTTGCTTCTTAGCACCGAGTCAACTGTAAATGGGGCCTGAAAGGAGCAAAGGCGGATAAACAAAAGCAGCAAAAGTAACATTAGTGCATTTTGCATCATTGTTAAAAAAAAAAAAAAAAAAGACAGTTCAGTCCGTTGAACGTAGAAGTTGTCAGTCAAATGAACGTTAACTAGTCAACCAGCTGCAGTAAAGCCTCAATGTCATTGGCGTCTGGTCGGTGTTAAACTCCAGCACATCCTCTTAGCAGGCTGACCGGCAGTGAGCGAGCCCTGCAGGCGGGCTGACATCCCAACAGGCGGGGGAGCTCCGCAGCAGACACTCCCGGAGCCGAGGACACATCACCGGCGAGGCGAGAGCTCCTGTCTGCAACAAAAACTGCTGTGGAAAAGTCGTCGTCAGCTGCTTACCTTTGCTGCCATGCTAAAGCAAGCTCACTGTCAAGACGGGTCCCGTTCACTTCCTCCTGCGTGACGACGTTCCCATGGAGATCACGCACCGGTGCGCCGAAAGGAGGATGAAAGAGGATCAACTGTGCACGTGGTATGGGGGCACGAGAGGTCAGCTGGTCAGTGTCTCGTGCGCGATGACAGGTCCGTGCACGTGTGCGGGTGTTTGTGCGTGTGTGAGAGAGACAGAGTGAGTTTCGGTTTTTGTTTATTCGTTTTACCTGGTTAACTAAAAAGTCCATATAATCTATCATATGCATTAACTTTTTTTTTTTTTTTCAGGACTGTTGGAGAAATCAGCTTCAGTCCCATTTATGCATGTGTGATCATCATGGATTATTTCAGGGGCATGGTTTATTATTTTTCATTGTAAAGTTATGAGGCTAAATCAAAACTGGGGATATCATTTAAAAGAAATCCGGATCCATGAACACTGACACAAAACCTAATCTCGAATTTAATTTTATGAGATTTTTTGTAACGCACACTCCATTCAAACTAGAAAAGATATATAAATATGTTTGACACCAGAATAGCTCTCCTAGAAGAAAAAGGACCTTAGTCATAAGTTTCTTTTGATGACTTCCTATTATATCTTTCCTTCAGTATGATTACGTGGATGGCTTTCTTGTCTACAGCTTTAGCCTCTTCTCTCCACCAACAACATCTCTAAAGTTAACCTGCAAAATATGTCATAAACATGTAAAAAAAAAAAATAATAATGACTACAAACATTGTACTGATAGTGACAAGATTGGCCTTTCATTTGTCTGAGCCCTGCAGGGTCTTATATACTCATAGTCATATGCCATGTCAACGACTGGGCTGCTTCCTTTTTTTTTTTTTTTTATAAATTAGCATCATGTTCAGTAGTATGTGTGTTACGGGACCTAATTATACCTCCCATTATATTACTGTGATTCGATTTCAGCCGTCAAGTAGCCCCAAAGAGTTTGTCCTACAAAATCTAAGCTTCATTTCATAGTAAACATGGTTATTTTGTGTGGGTTTACAGTGTTCTGGTGCACATTGTGCCCGTGCTATACAGAGGTCTGTCGACATCAGCCTTAGTTCCTTCCTCACGCTTATTCTTTCCTCACAGTAAATGGTTCCTATACTTCGTTTCCAGCTTTCCTAGCCCATCTGTGTTGAGGGAAAAAGGTACAGAGAGAATTTCATGACTACAAAAGCAAAGGTTAACATTACTCACAGCATAAAAACAATTTAAAAGGGAGCAAAAGGGCTCTAATGGCCTGACAGTCTTCAAAGAAAATGTATTTTGCGCTCAAAATAATTCATAGCTTTTTGCCAGTGGCTTTTCAGCTTCCTGGAGACCCAGCATGAACCACTGTATTTTTCCCAGCAGGCTCTCTGCTCCTCTCAAAATGGCCTTCACCAGGGCATACCTTGCATCCCCTCCAAATATTGACTGCACCGGGTCCATCGCTTATTGGAAAAATGGCTGTAAGTAATGTTTTATCAGCCGATGCAATCTCCACACCTGTATTTTCTCCTGTCATATGACAATATTTGACAAGACTAATGATTTGATCTAGTGACATTTATTTCCCATCACTGTCAATCTGCCAGCAAACGACTCACTTACTTTTGGCATTTAGTGTAAGAAGCATAGTAGCATTTGCTTAGCTGTTGTTTTATTCATGAACTGCAAAGTTTACTTGAGGCACGTAAACTACAGCATCTGGCGGCTTTGATATGAAACTCTTGACTGTTTACATGGAAAATTCTTTACAAATTACACTTGTCATGTCTAGAAAAGTTTTGCAAAGTCAGGCTCTATTTTTAGCAATCAAACCAACAATGATTGTGTCAACCACCCGAAAAGTAAGTGGGTAATAATAAACCTTGCAACCTTTGAACTTCCATGGCTTCAGGGGTCTCCTGCCAACGTCCCCAAGGGCCCACGTGTCCTGACAGCTTGAGCGATGAGTGGCGGACGGCTGTCTCAATCTGCCTTCTCCTATTTTTAACCCACACTAAACACAGAGTTTCAAAAATAGGCTTGAGCTCTAAACAAATGATTAATAGGGCACTTAGGGTCTCCCCACTGACCCGCATGTCCCTATTAACAGCCAATAACGGAGGCCTTTTGGGGTCAAAAGGTTTAAAGACTTTCTAATAAAAGTAACAGAGACATGGGGATGTGTTTTGGTGGAGAAAAAGTTGTGTCTCAGTTTGAAATGCTGACAAGTTAATAATCCCCTCTCAAACAGCCCTACCGCAGTAAAATGGCCAGTTTGTTCGTACTTTTATTGCTATGATCTGTCAATCACTCACATCTTTCTCTTTCTCTGCCTCTTCTTAAGTGGACTGAAAGCGCTAAAACCTTTACAGTAATGTTCTCGCTGGGGTTTTATTCTCTCTTCTCTTTTTTGGTTGAATGTACTTTTTTATGTTAGTTTTTAGGCAGGAAATGCCTAATGGATTCCCAAAGACATATTCATGACATGGTAATGAGATTCAAATTTGTAAGACATTTTTACCTGAAAAAAAATAGGAGGCTGCTTGTGGCACAGGCTTTGTCCTCTTTTCCACAGCTCTCATTTCTCAGTCACTCACACAATAATTTTAAAATGTGTGTGATGGAGATACAACACCAAAGAGACTTTAAATGTGGAAACAGCTGAGGGATGTATTGATCTGTCACTTGTCAAAACCGGGTTTCTGCGTAGATGGAGAGCGTGGGTCAATAGCAAGTTGCCCTGCGTTGTATTAATATTCTGTGTTATTCTGAAATGTGTTGTTTTAAGTTAAAAAAAATTCACCAACTTTTCAAAATAGAAAATTGAGTATGCAGTCATATGAACATCCAATATGAGTGAAATGCTTTTTTTTTTTTTTTTTTTTTAAGTCTAGATGTTATAGTCCATATAAAACTGATTTAATGAAATTTAGATCACTGTTACTACATCAGTACAAAGCAATCCAATCTTGAAAGATATAAATAATACATGTAATTTGAAATGCCTCTTACATGACCAAAGGACACGTTACATAACGAAAGAAACCTATAATATAGTAAACGGGTACTGATATAAACAGTCAAACAGTCAATCTGATGTTTTAAATGTATTTACTTTTACCCCATTTCATGAAAAGGCCCAAACCAACAATTACATCGTTCTATCTGTGTATACAAGGTCCAGTAACTTACTCTTCTGTGTCAGAAAGGGTGGATGTTGTCCAGAAAACTGTTTCAAACACATCAGTGAGCAACACGTCAGTCCCACGTACATAGGATGTTTTCTTTTGAAATGAAATTATATTTTTGTAAGACATTCTCAAGATCTTTATATTCAGTGAGAATCTTTAGGCATTGGGCTGAGTGCCACGGACAAAGTAAGGAAGTCAGACTGTATCCAGAGATGCACTTTGTTGGCTTTGGGACTTTCCTGCGATTTTCTGACAATAAGAAGAGTAGTTTAAACATGAGTCAAAAATCATCCTCAAAAATGGCAGAAATACTACAAATCATAAATGTTGTTAATGTGAAGGCCAGAATGCAGAGTTGTGTCAAATGTCGAAGGAAAAAATTAGCTTTTTTACGAACAAATTCGTCATATAATGTGCTGGAGGGACAGAATTATGGCCTCTTAAAAGTAACCCTGATTTATTTCACTCAGCAGGCACGCAGAGCAGAACTGCTCTCTAAAAATAAGAATATATTTCTACTATTTGCTTGGCAAAATCAAATTGTATGTCTCTAATTGGGTGGCCCTGCACTACCTCAGATCTTTAGTACAATTCTTTGACTATTTCCGCTGATATTCTCGTTATGTCTTGCTCAAGGACACATCAGCATGGCTGCAGATGGACACAGTGGCTGCAAACCTGCAACCACTTGATTATAACTGCGTTACTTCCCCCTCCAATTAAACTGCATTTTATCTGACAACCAAGATTCAAGCCAAAGTCACTCCAGTTGTGCTCAACATGAGATGAAAACCATCCATTGTGCAACAAGAAAACCATTGCAAATTTCACACTTGCCAAACTGGGACTCTATAATACTTAGGCGTGTCTCCCAAACCACACACAAGACAGACTGCTCAGATACTGTGGGATGAGTCAGACAATCTGTTCAGCATAAAGGAGACGAGAAGGTGGTGAGGAGAGAAATGTTGGAACATTTCTTATAAATCAGCCATCGTCTAATTTGTTGCACATACGAGACAAAAATGTGCTTCTTTAATGGTTCTTTACAAACTTTTTGGTGCTTATACACATTAAAGCTGTTATGTTTTTTTTAATCAATCATATGGGAGTTTATTAGCAAATAATAGAGTTCCTCTGTATGTTCTGCTGCCTGACTAACAACAAAAACAATGCGTCTTATAATCTACTTATTTTACTTCAATCAGGTTGTCAAACACTATTCTTAATCATCATACATAACATGCACTGCATTAAAGTGGCACTCTTGTAAACACCATATCTGTAACAGCGTGTGACAAGCCGCCTTTGTTTACACCATAATAACTGGGTGTTTGAATAACTTCTCGGTGACTTTAAGTAACCAGCCAGACTCACTCTGCTTCCATTCAGCTATGCAGCCTGATAACCTGGACTGACGTTTGGCATGGAGTGGAGTGTGGATGGTTTTATCAAACTGTAGGGCTGAAGGGACTTCTCATTCATTTCACCTGCAAGTCTTAGAACATGTGGGAGTATTTCCTGCATGTACATTTCAAATGTGTCGTATACATCTGCTTGTCTCATGCAAATGCTGACATGCGCATTCATAAACATGAGAGACACGTGAAGTTAATAGTAGCCCCGCCCACATCCATGCACATACATTTATTTGAAGGAGCTTTTTGCTTCCTCTACACACTCTCCCTCTTTTCCATCTATCATGAAATTCCCCTAAACCTTAAGGCGAGCTGTCTTTGCCGCTGCTTCTGAATGAATCTGTTTAATGTCTTTCAGTTCGGATGAAGCGACACACAAACCATGCTTCGGGGCATCTGGGATGGGCCAGGGGGGGCCTGGCGAAGCAGGGGAAGTGGTGGATGGGAGCTTTGAGATGGTCCAGACAGGCAAGTGGGCAGGCTTGAGCTCCTCTCTTTCACAACAACAAGGACCCACACTGGAGCACGCTCAGACCCTGCAACCTGAGAGGGCACAGGGGTCCTCCAGGATGCCTGGGTTGGGATAAACGAACCCAGATGCTTCCCACAAAAGCAGAGCGACCAGGACCAGGGAATGAGGGTTACAGGGAAAAAAAAGGAGGCTTATTTCTTTCTTTTTTTTTTCTCCTTCTTTCCCTAGTTGTGGCAGTTGTCTGTCAGATTCCTGCGCTTTCTCATAACCACTGATCACAGAGGCCTCCGTGCAAGGAGCATTGTGGGAAATTATCAGAGGGGCGTTTGTCTTTGAAGGAGAATGAGAGCAGCAGCAAATCTTTAAGTCCTTTCCTGTTCCCCTTCCTGTCAAGCTGCCACCTGGACTGAAGCAGGAGGGACTGAGGGAATGATGGTCGTCTTAATGACTTAATTGAAGTTCAAGTTGGCACAGGAAGTTTTAGAACGTAACATGAAAAGTGTGATTAAATGTTTTTGGATTATTCATTTTTGTAGATGTGGCTTTGCTATTCATCTCACACTTGATCCAGCTGTCACTCAGCGGACGGTTCCCATTTATAGAATAAAAGATGTCTCATTCTCTTTTAAAAGAATAGTTCACAATCTCCTTTTCACTCTTGATCAAACCCCATCTCATGTTTGTTCCATAAATATGAAGCTAAAGCAACAAATCAGAACAGATGAGAACACTGATATGACTCTAATAACTGTAAATGAAACTGCAGCCAGCAGCCAGTTAGCCAAGATTAGCATGAAGTTACCAAGACGGGACAGTGTGCCGCCAAGAAATACCCTGAGCACATAACCCCCACAATGTGTTTTTATACATTTCAGTTTTGCAAATATTAAACAAACACAATGGAGAGTTCAAATGGAACATTCAAGGTGACCGTATAGCCAGAGCCAGGCAGACTGTTCTCCCTGTTTGCAGTGTTTGTGCCGAGCTAAGCTAACCGGCCACTTGCAGAAGTTTAATTTTTATAATGCAGATGTGTGAGCGGGTCGGATCTTCTGATTTATCTCTTGGCAAGAAAATGAAAAAGCTTTTTCCGCCAAAATTTCAGACTGTTTCCATTACGACAGCTATGCTTGTGTGATATTATTCTCACAGTGCTAATTCTTCTCAGCACTGCATCCAAAGTGCTTCAACTACAGTGCAACAGAGTCGCAATGTGTGCAAATATTTCTGCAACATTTTCTTCTTCGACAGACAACTCTTAGCAGTGTCCACCTGCAAAGTGCAATATCCTCAACAAAAGGTGGGCGGCGTATTAAAAAATTAACTTCAGGAGAACAATGGAATGCACATGCGTTTTTTAAAAAAAAAAAAATTATGCAGTAACGCCTCGAAGCTTCTTTCCCACTGGAGACTGCAGCGATGTGTTTCTCACCAGGGACCTCAGGAGTAACCTGTGTCACTACTAATCTGCCAGGCTCTCCTGATGCCATCCAGATGCCCCATCCTGAAACACACACCGGCTTCTTTGTTTGCTTCACTTGAGGTTTAGCCGCTTTTTTTCCCCCCATCAAGTTGGACGTGCGCTAACACACATACAGATGTACACATGCTTACGTCGATTCATCAACACAGGCACACACTTTCTAACCAACATGGATACACACTTAAGCACATGCACTCAGCCACTTGCCCACATAACTGCACACACAGACCACCCCCTGTCTGAGGTGGATGCAGCAACGAGTAATAAACGACAAATTTCCTATTTCATTTCACTAAGTCTCGCCTGTTTAAGCTCACTCCTAACTTGCCTTGCCATGTCGGATGACCAAGAGTTAAATTACAGAGGACTAAATTTCCTGAAATGAAATGACTGTTCACTCAACTTTGCTCCATCATCTGAGAAAAGTGCAAGAAAAGTACTCCAGTCCTTCCATTCTGTTTCTGCATAATTAACAGCAAACGGGGTTTGAAATATCAAAGGTAACCGTGGTAAAAGACCTCACTCTCAAATGAGTTATGAAAGAAAGTTGAGTTGTTTGTCTATCTTTGATCTCAGAGATTTGTAGAGGGCCAGCAGCATGCAGCCCCTGTATATGTCAACGTGACCATTAAGAAGCGCTGACATCTCTCTGATTAGAATGTCAAAGCAGTAAGCACCTGTGTGTTCTAACTTTGCTAAATGTAATTTATATCTGCTGTCCATATGCGTGAATTAATGGGATTTCTGTGCATGTGGATTTACCGGATTTTTTACTTTGCATATGTTAATTATTTTATATTGAGTGAATGTGTGTGCATCTTTGTTCTCCCTCCACATCTGTGTGTGTGTGTGTGTGTGTGTGTGTGTGTGTGTGTGTGTGTGTGTGTGTGTGTGTTTGAGGATGAGAGAGTGCATGCCTGCATGGTGTGCTGGCTGTCCGTCCTGCCTTGAGGGGAGATAAATGGCTGAGTGTTGTTGTTGTCCAGAGAGCAGACACTCAGACAGCTGCTCACACATGATTAATTGTTTCCTTGTTGGGACTGGGACCAGTCGACTGTGGCTGGGCCAAGGCCTCCCACCCAGCATTTCCAGACATGTGTGTGTGTGTGTGTGTGTGTGTGTGTGTGTGTGTGTGTGTGTGTGTGTGTGTGCGTGTGCGTGTGCGTGTGTGTGTGTGTGTGTGTGTGTGTGTGAAAGAAAGAAAGAGAGTGATGAAATGCAAAGACACTGAAGGGAGAGAGAGAATGTTATGTCCTATTTCATGAGTTTGTCTGTCATTGTGCTCTCTTTTTAAACATGTGCTATTGTTTTAAAACTCGGCCACACAGTGAAGTGGTGAGGTTTTTGGTTGAATGTGGTGAAAATGATCGATGCAATTCGAGGAGTTGAATTTGTCCTGCAACCTTTTTATACTCACTTAAGCGGGATTGTGCAATGTTAAAGGTCTTCAATGGACTTTTCCTGTAATTGTTTCCCTCTCTCATATAGTTTAAAAGCAGATACTGTGACACGTAATTAACCACGCTCTAACGACGTGATCCAACTCAAAGACGCTCTACAGATCATGGCTGCACATTGATTTCTCATAGGTCAACACTACACTCAGGTTGATCTACAGTGATGTTGGGTTTCATGGGAGTGCATGAGTGAGCCTGATGATTGATTAATTACAATTATCAGAGGCCTGATAATTCACCACAGATGATAATAACATCAAGTGTGCTTTATTGCTCTGGCGGAAAAAGCCTCTCCGGTGTCTAAATTGTCCCCCCCCGTTAATTTCTCTTCCTTCACTGTCCAATGCTTTTAAGTGCAGCAGGACAGGTGGATGGCTGAGCCGGTGTGTTCAAATATTGAAGGTTTAGGGAGGGGACAGGGCTAAAATCTGGGAGTAAAAATAGAAAACAAACTCCCTAATTGCCAGGTATCATTGGCATAGGGGAAGGAAACACAGCGGGGGAGTGTTGTTGCCACAGACGTCACAGTTAAAAACAGGCTGCCATCCTCGCAGGGCCATTCGGCTCGGTTGCACATTATGGTTTAATAATGGCATGAGGATGACTCACATGCAACACTGATTCACTTTACATTAGACCATTAATCACAGCAGCTATTATCCTCCCTTTTTTGTTGATAAAAGTACTGAACTCCACAAATAGATGCAAAACATTTACTGAGCGAGAGTTACTACTTCAGTTATGTTTGTTATTTCACAGCGTAGGCTGGTTGCCTGGCCTATTATTAAATTGGGTTGTTCATTAATGAAAAAAGTAGTCACGGCTTTTTCATTTCACAGACAATAATCACCAATCACGTAACTCCTCCTTAGCTAACTTATAACTTAAGTAAGTAAAATGCTTAAGGTCAGGCCAGGTCAGGAATAGGCCAAAAAAGTTTTTCCCTGCACTTTATGTTTGCAGAATCTAAAGGTTGCAGGGGTGTTTCCTTATCAATTTGAACTACTTGGCTGGTTCAAAATATTATTTTGTCATTAAATAGATGTGTGAATTAAAGTTTGCTTAACTACTACAACTACTTCAACTTCACTGCAATCAGACTCTGCAACCATGGCAGCTACTGCTGCCCTACTTGGGTAGATACCTTTGTCTACTATGTCTAGTGGGTTCATTGTTTTAATGGGGTTTTATTGTTTTTAGATTGTTTTACAATTCCATTGTTTTTCTTTCTGGTTTTTATTGTAGCCTACTTGTGTTGTACTTTTGGATGAACTGTTGTATGAAGGGTGTTATATAAATAAAACTGAGTGAAGTTGAGTCGTGTATCTGGTGTTACTTTTTATCTCCAATATCAAATTTTTACACTACCTTATTTGTGTATTATACACAACACAAAGATGTTGGAGCAACAAAAAAGAAAGAATTAGCCTGTTTCTGCCTGCCTGTTGCTCACAGCTTCAGTCTGGAAACCCTGTTCGCATAAAGGTTCGCTCAGCCACTCTGAAGGACAGACCAGTGACCGGTGGGAGTGGTTAAATGTGATGACGCTGCAGTCAAGCAACTCTTTCAAAATAGTTCCAACAGTGGTAGAGTTAGACAAAGGGATACAAGCAGCTGTAGCCATTCTAGCAAATATCAAGGAACTGAAGAGAGATCAAGAACAATGCCTGACTTTACAGCTTGGCGAGCTTTAGTGCACAACACACATCATATGGTGTTCTGAGCCAATTGGTTAAAGGCTGCCCCACTATTTTTCAAAATTAGCCCAGGGTGGTGGAAACAATCCTAAGTGGAGTGTGGACAGACCAAATTCACGCAGTACATTTGTGTCTGGTAATACCAGGCTAAGAAAGAACAGGAAAATGTACGATAATTACCTTTAGGTAAGACTATCTCACCTGCTATTATAACTAGCCAGAGTGCAATTACTGCAGTGTGGTTTTTACCTTTGTCTCCTACTTCTTACAAATGTATATTCTGTTTTTCCACCCACAGTTCCAATTTTTACATGATAAAATGAAGATGTCAGAGAGTCAGATTCTGTCCTGACTCAATTTTGAACACATATGTAGTATTGACTTTGAAGGGCACTATAGACTTTACATGTTTTTCACCTCTGTAAAATTACACATTTATCTGTCAAAAGCCTGCAAGATGGATCGTGTCATAAACCGTACGACTAAAACAGGGTGCTCATAATCTGTCCTGACATCCAACCAGAGCTTTGTGTTTTCATAGGGATAGCATTAAACTGAAACATACCCATCTGTTTCTTTGTGTGTGCCAACATGTCAGATCGGGTTAAAGTCTGGACGGATTTAAGTGACAGTGAGGCCATGGCGTGATCCCCACACTGTCTGAACTATCCAGTGTCATGTTCATATGCTCCAATGAGTTTAGCCACATTTTCAGCTGAGCTGTGATGGCACTCATAAAAACACATAGGGGTGTCAGAGCAAAGCATGAAATAAGACCCAGATATTGTATCTGCTAGTTATAGGCGGAGTCAAATATTTCCATTTTAGATTTTCCCCACAACCACAGCTATGAAATTTTGGGCCCAATTGGCACTCAGTGCTCACTCTTAAAATGAACACTTCTTTAGTTTTCTAAAGATCAAAGCAGAGTCAGTTTATGCTGCTTTATTAAAGTAAATGGCAAGTTGGCTTTTTGGGGCTTTGAATTAACACACAAATCCTGCAGTGACATAGCGGTGTCCATGCTGCATCCATGTTTATTTTGTTAATTGAAGAAGGACATTATATCACATACAAACACTGATAGATAGTTAAAGGAAATATTTGCTTTCTTGCAGAGTTAAATGAGCGGATTGATACGTCTCTAATGTCTACTGAACTGTACTGTAAGGCAACAGCCAGAGGCCTGATCTTAGTTTTGCACAAAGACTGCAAATAGGGGAAAACAGAAAAACATCAATTAACCATTTTATGACGGCGGGTTATGTGCCAGATTATTTTTGGCTGGAACCAGTTAACTTCCTGCATCCACTGGTTGCCTGACAACTGCACAGACCCAAGAAATAGTCAGACATAACCCCCTGTAAAACAGCAAATTGTTGGCTTTACACGTTGGTTTGGAGAAAATATAAACTAAAGGGCATGTTAAGTAGTGAGCTTTCTAAGCGCTTGTGTATGGATTTTGCTACAAAGGGAGGCTATAAATTTGTGCTATGCTAAAATAATCCTCTGGTTCCTGCTTGGTATTTGTCGGATATGAGCGTGGTATCGGGTTAATCTTGCTCCCTGCCAGTAAAGCCAATTTCCCTGAACATTTGACTTTTGCTTTAACACAACACTTCTTTTCAGTGTGGTTCTTGATGTAAAGGTGGGACAGATGTAAGAGGTCAGGTGACTGGGCGACCATACTATAAACACCACGGTCACTGTCTGTTATATCTGTGACTTTCAGGTTTCCTGCTGCTTCAGCCCTACTCTAATTTTTTAAGCCTACATTTTTATAAATCTATCATAAGAGATATTGAGTCAAGAAAAGCACATAGATTGCAGTATTTTGGCTTTTAAGGATAAGTTTATTTGAGCATCATGGACATTTCACGCTGTATTATCTATGTTTATGTCCACATACAGATGCTTCAATCCTTATTTTACATTGCACACCATATTCTTGGTATAATCATAGATACATACTGTGAGTTTCCTCTGATCCCATCGAAAAGGGGGGGGAAACCATTCAAGACAACACAGGATCATTTTGATGAGAATGAATGGAGCGGAAAAAGTAGCCCGTGGTCAATCCATACTGGTTAATTGAGGCAGTTAGGGTAGAAGAGACTTAAAAGCCTCAGTACTCCTTGACACTGATGGCTGTCCTATAAGGGACCCTCAGTAGGGCCCTCAGGTCTTTTGATAGGGCACTCGCCAGCGTCCTTTGGGGCTGTTTCACCCCCCACAAAAAACAGGCAGCCCTTTGTCACTGAGGGAAGGGGGATCTGGAGGGTTGCTCCTCGTTATTATTTTCTAAAGTAATTATACCTTATTATCTGTGTTTACTTTAGCGGGGGTGCTAGCATGCAGGTGTGGGCCATTCGGCAGTGGGTTGGCAGTCTCACTGATAAACGCACCCCAGAGTGTCTTTTTTTTTTTTCTTTTTTTTTTTTCAACTCTCACCCCGCCATTTTTACTTGGGAGATTTTTGGGGGTTTTAGTAGTAGTATTGTAGCCCCACCGCTAATTTCAGCCCAACAAAAGAAACGTGCAATTAGGGCTATTATAGTAGCAGCTGCATGCTTCCTAGCTGTGCAGCGGCAGCTTCGTCTTCACCCTGACTCGCTGGTGAAGGGATTGGAGAGGGGAGACGCAGAGAGAGCAAGGCCTGTGGCAGTGGGAGAGAGAGCTGGAACGGTCACAGTAGCCTCCAGTGTCTGCAGAAAAAGAGAGGAAAATATAGCCTGGGAGGCTGGTGTGTGTCTTCAGTGTAGACACAGCAGGGACTCTCGCCCACAGGCTGGTGGGCCTTGAGAACAATGGATCTGCCATCTCCCAACATGAAGTGTTATGAAATAGTCCTCGCCACAGTTCCATTGGCTGCTCTCTTACATGTGGTCTCAGAACTGCGTGGGCCGAGGGAAAACCATTTGCAAATAAGAAAATGCTTTTTGTAGAGTCGGTGCATTCAGAAAGACGAGAATCAGTTCACAGAATTTGACACATTTTGGATTAAATATGATGAAAGTATTAGACTACACCACTTGAATTTCTGTTTGAAAACTAAACGTGGACAGAGAACTTTTCTTCAGAAAAATGTTTAGTATTTAAAATTGAGCCGTTCAGTGCTGTTGAGATATTCACCCAGCAGATTGTTGTCCAGTTCTCTTCATATCAGTCAATATCAGCCGAGCCATCCGTGGTCAAGGTGAATCATGTGGGTCACAAAGGAACAAAAAAATATATAAAAAAAAGCTTACAGAAATTAAAGCCGTGATTGAATGGGATGAAAGAAGAACCAGCGCAGAGACACTGAAAAGCTTGGCGATCTGTGTGAGGTTGAATATTGAGGGCCCATCGAGGCCCTCGCAGTGCCAAACACAAGGGACCAATCTTACGCTCTCGGCACAAACAAAATGGTCACAAGTCCTCCTCTGTTGCTCTCACTTACCGATTCTCTCACTTCACCGACTTCCCAAACCTCCCAATAATCATCTTGCCCCGGGCCCCTTAGTTTCACGGGCATTAACAGATCTGAGTATCCCGCATATCTGATTCTGATCTCTTTGAGTCCAGCTGATGAACACGTGACCATGCTTGATGTCCTGCTGTATTTGCCAACAATATATATATATAATCTTCAGTGACGTGTGAATCAGTAGCATCTGGAGCACACAGTACGGGCACAGGAGAGCTGTTGGCCTGTGTTATACAGCTGATTGGGACAATAACTGCTGGTAAACAGGGATGTTAAAGTTTCACTGCAACCTCTTCCATCTTTTAAAGTCAAAATCTGAGTGTAACACTTTCAATTGCGGAATGACTCCAACTATAATCTGATGTAAAAACAGCAAACAGTGCTGGTAAATCAACGCTGATCAATACTTAAAATGTTATGTTGTGTTCAAAATGTATTTTATTAAATGTCTAAGTATTTGATGTTATTAAATGTAATGAAACAACTGATTATCAATGTATCAATGTCCCAGTCAATGTACCTAAATTTAGATTACTGATAATATTATTGCGGCAATTACCAATATTACTGTTTGTTAAATTAAGTATTTGTTGCAATTCATTCGACTGCAAAAAGTTTTTTTTTTTATTTGTAGTTTGAGTCTGATGTACAAGTAAAAAAAGTCGGCTAATGAAAATGTTTCTAAGATTTTCAAATATTTCACTGAATTAGTTGTCATGGAAATTGTTGGCTTTTAAAAAAAATAAAAAGATATTTAGAAAAGCAAACATATGACCCGCTTTAAAACAGTGCCCATAGATAAACAAACATGTCCAGCTTTTTCATCCATTTATTCTTTACAATGTGAATGGATGTAATATTCTTCTTTAGAAAAAGGAAGAACTTCTTGACATCAGGAGCTTGTATTACACCCGTTTAGCAGAAATACCTTCTTGTTGGTGTTTTACATCACGTCCACCAGTCCGACATCGACTTGCAGGATTCTTTTTACTACTCCTCCATCCTTTAGTTGCAAAATGTTTGAGGGTTTAATTGCAAGTACTTTCCATTTCAAACCCTCCCACATCTCAATGGGGTGCAAATCTCTTCTGGAAAGCTGTCTTTGGTCTCCTGCTACTGTGGCCAAACAATTATCTTTGACTCGCATGTCCATGTAGACACCAACAGTTGCAAAAAAATACCTGCAGATCCTCTGATGACATATTAGGGACATCAAGACATCTTGTTAAATTCTTTTCCAGATTATTGGCATCCACAACCTTTCTTCTGAAGGCCTTAGAAAGATCGTTTTTGGCATGATGACACTTCAATAGCAAAGACAACACCAATGTCAGAGATTTATTCTACCTCTCGCTCCCTCATTGGCATCTAATGATCTGATTGTAATTTTATTGATTTAAAAGTCTTAATAAATGTAGTTTTTTTTCTTCATGTGACTCATCAGTTTCATTTATCTAAATTATGAAATTGCCTATGTCAATTTTAGGTGTCATCTTACAATATCTTCATTGAGAGATTTTTCCAAAGACGATCAAATGTTTGAGAAAGGCCAACCATTTCCATGTACTAGTTTTAGTACACTTCATTTTTCTAATGCCATTTCCTGTCATTCTTTAATGTTTTTAGGTACAGTCATTTCTGAAAAATTCTTCAGAATTGATTTCTATTGCAAACAGTTGAAAGTATCTCACCGCACTGACAATATTTTTTAATTTAGGATTTCATTCTAAAGAAGACTTAATTAAGAAACTTAATCAGTATATTAATGTTCAAGTGAAGCTAACACACTACTGCCAACTCTGTATTCTGCCAAAAAGCCTTAATCTTTTAAGTAACCAATCACTAAATGAAATAAATAAGTATTTCTCATCTGAAATGAGAAAATACAGACAATAAATGTACATAAATACAGTACTTTAATAAACATTTTCAGGTTCCTTTCCCCTTCTGGAGGTGGAGGATGGATATTATTCTCGGGATGAAAGCGGCTCTTGCAGCCTCGGTCTTACTGGCATCCATTTCACCTCATTAGGACCCTGGGACCGAGAGTCGACAAAACACTGAGAGAAATCATTTTTGCCGGGGGAGTGTGGCGGGGATAAATTGGCCTCTGGTTCAGTACAAGAGTCCCCGCTGCGCCAAGCGGAAGAGCAGGGCCTGGCTGGCAGTAGGGGCAGGCCCAGGCATGGCAGGCCGGGAGGCCCCATGCTGAGACCTCCTCCCTGTCTCTGACAAACACGGCAGTGGATAATCCCTCCTTCAGGGACTAAGCCCGGCACTGTGGGGTTGAGAGGGAAGGGGGCTGTTATACAGCAGTGCAGAGGAACTGCCTCTGTGTGTGTGTGTGTGTGTGTGTGCGTGCGTGTGTGTGCCCCACATGCAACACAAGCACACTTACTCACACTTGTTTGCATTGTGTATACTTCCACTGTGAACATGTGTACATCTCCATTTTCTCGTGTGCACTTTTGTTCTCTCTCCCTCGATGATGCAGACATCACTTTGACAGTTTCAATAAACAGAGCCTTTCACAAAAGTATGCTTGCTCCAAAAATGATCCCGAATATCTGCTGAGCACTTGAACCCGAGTAATATCATGCAAAATTCACGTAGTCCAACATAAATGCACAATGTGTCAGAGGGCAATAACAAGCCTCCCATTACAGGTAGATTGTGTTGACTTGGCAGGTGTGCGTCTGAGGAGATCAACAGTTCTTACAAAGACTGTAATTTGTCGATACTTTAGCCAAACCCTGAGTCATCTTCCATAACAGCAAAAATGGATTTAGTGTATGTGCCAAAGGATACAAGGAGTCCAACCACTAGATGAAACGGAAGAACGGGCTCAATTTCTGGTAATGACCATTGGAGCATCATCTATCCAGTGGTTATACTGCATGAATAAAGGTAAATAAAGCTTGCTCGAGTTTAGCAAAGTTTTGATGATAACTAAAGAAATCCAACCAATTTCTTCAGGTTAAATGTCTGGGATTAATCTGCAGGTCAGATTATATATTATTTATCTGGATTGCACACAGAAATGTAAAATAAACCTAAATATAATGCATAAACTAATTTATAACTATAAATGCCATCAACTAAACATTTGCAGTGTAATTGGTCAGTTTAAAAAAAAATCCCCAAAAGAATGGTTTCCTCAAAACATTTTACTTCCATCAATATTTTTTTTTACAAAAAAAAGAAACAAATTAACATCCTCAAATCTTTTCTTGCGGTCAACCAGGAATACTCAAATATAAATGTCCATATCCAATGTCATGGAGTACAGAGAGGCCTTGTCAGCCACTATGACGTCTCCATCTTGTAACCATGTTTTTCGAGCTCAGCTCTGCAGGGAGGAAAAGAAAAATAGAAAGATCAAGTCAGCAGAGATGATTACAGGTGGGTGGTTGAGGCATAAGTACCCTCTACTATTGATTGTAAGAACCATTAAGAGATGGGAGTGAAAAACTATATAAATATTGCATAATGCATGCAACTATGGATTTGATGATTACATATATATGGCAGCTGTGCCCTTTAACGATAATGATATCTTTAAGAAACAACTTAATAGTACGGCCATCGTAATTGGCCTAAATAAAACAATGGCATATTGCTGTCTAAAGTGTACTCGCATAAAAACAGAGCACCCATTTATCTATCAACAGTTATTGATTATGTGTTTAAGTTTGAGCCGTGAAAACATGACAGATCTTATGATGTGTGATGCAAAACTCCATTCAAACATCAACCCTGTTAAACTCGACGTAGTTAATGTACTTTCTGACATTTTGTCTTTCTTGTTTTTGATGTGTTTACAGCACAATTTCATAAAAGTGACGTATGTGGTGTCAGACTGCCATTAACAGCAATCTCGGCACCTGAAGAGGAGCAGGACAAGGCCTACAAATTAAGTTGAAAAAAAAAAAAAAATGCAGTTTTGATGCTGCAATTATATCAAAGAGAAACCTGCAAGTAGCTTCCTAAAAAGCATTTTGTTGATGTGCAGTGTCACTGTCCTACAATTCAAGCTGTAGATCAGAAAAAAAACAACTTAACTTTACATTTTAACTTAAATTTGACTGTTTTTCATATTGATTGTCACAGAACAAACACAAATATTAGGGCCAGTGCGATACAAAAGTAGTTGCTACAACTTGAAATATCTCAGTCTGTTTAAGTATTTCTATATCTCATACAGATCGTCTTCAGCTTTGTCCAGCCAGTGTCTCAGAGTCAGAGAGTCCTACATTCAATGCATTTCAAGTGTTTATTAGCACATTAAACCATCAAATCATATTTCTATTCCTGAATATTTCATTTAAGAATAATAAATGAAGCCGTGTTTAAATGCTGACTGTGACCAACATCGTTTACGATGGTTAATCTAATTTCCCATTCAAAAGATAAAATAGTACTCCTTCTACACATATGGTTATAAAAAAAACAATGTGAGTTAAATGTCCCAAAAAGGTTTAGGTCCTGTAAACATACTTTAAAAAAAGCACATGACTGAGAATAACACATTACATAAATTAGGGGTGTGCCATAGTGTAATATTCATGATAATATTGGTGTAAATTTGAATAAGATAAAAACAAAATCTTGATAATGGTAATATTCTAGCTTGTTGATGTAATGACATGCGTATGTAGTGGAACGGTATAATATACCTTACTCTCAAACAACAAAAATGACTGGAAGCAGCTGTATTGCAAATGTTTTGGTGGGTCTTTATGCCACCTTAAATATTTACTTTATCTGAAGAAACGTGTTACTGTCGGCTCCAATTAGTGTATATATATATATATATATACACTAATATATATTATATATATATATATATATATATATATATATATATATATATATATATATAACGAAGGACCTCAATGTCTTACATGCACGGTTGAAGAGGAGGATTTGACCTGCAAGTATGACATCAAGAATAGAAACAGTCGTGGCATTTATGATTATTAACTGGTGCAACTGTAACAAGCCTCTGGTTTACCTGACGCACTGGGCAATGACAGGATATGTTTGTTTTAATGTTGGTGAAGGTTCAAACTACCTCAGCTGGTTTGAGAAATCATCCTCGACGTTGTCATCATCCCAGTTGTCTTCCCAGACGTGAGCATCTTCGTCTTCATCCAGCCCCGTCCAATCTGGGAGAGGAAGCATCACCAACATCGGTTTTATTATTATTATAACTACAGATTTAAATTTAAAAAAATATATATTCGACAAAAAGTTATAAAAACAAACACAACTGGTGCGACTGACGTCATCTTTAAACGTCATCTTTAACAAGCTCGCTGGCGTTTAGCCCGCTAATGAGCTGTAGTGTACGCGGAGGTAAAATAACCAAGAAGAAACGGTCCAGCGGCCCGTTTACGGAGAAATAACAAGGACAAGGAGCTCAATGAGTTTAATTTGGTTGCCACCGAGTCAACTCATCGCGACATGTTTCCTCGCAGGTTTGTCAACGTCGCTACTGCTGAAGCTAATGTTGCTAGGCTAGCTGAGTCACTGCAGCAGGGCCCAGCACCGAAAACCGGAACAGCCTCCGACAAGACAGTAAAAAAAAAAAAAAAACACAAAAAAAAAAAAAACTGAGCAGGACAGATTTTAGTTCATATTATTTACCCTCGGCTGGGAATTCTTCAAACTCGTCGTCCTCCTCCAGTAAGCCCAGGTCGACTGTTTGTTTCTTGTCCGACATGTTGGCTGTGCGTCGCAAGCGTGTTCGTCAAACCGCTCTCGCGCGCGGGAATTGTGGGAGTTGGAGTTTGTTCGAGCGGGTCGCGACTGCGCATGACAGCGCTCACTGCGCTCACTGCGCATGACACGCGCAGCAGTCACCCAAACGCTCTGCTGCGAGTACAAGGTAGTGCAATTGCAATAATGGAACACTTAACCACAAAGTAAACATTATGTGCTTTACATTAATGTGAATGTACACTCACCCAAAGACAGAAAGGACTCAACTGTCCTCAGAAATAAAGCGACAGCAGACGTAGAAGTATTCAGATCATTTACTTAAGGAGGTTAAATGTAGGCCGCACTGAAAATAATCCACTGCAGGTAAAAGTCCTGCATTCAAAACTTAACGTATCAGAAAAATGTAGGTATAAAGTAGGCGTACAACATTTTTATTCTGAACTTACTAAAGCTGTAAGACAAATGCTAAGGAGTAAAAAGCACAACATTTTGCCCTGAGATGTACAGAAGTATAAAGTTACACAAAAATGGAAATACTCAAGTGAAATAAAAGTACTTCAAACTTGTAGTAAATACAGTACTTGAGTAAATAGCCCATACTTAGTTACAATCCAGCATTGTCAAATACAAACCAGTCAAATATTTTCAAAGAGGACCTCACAGTAGTCTAAACCTAAAAGAAATAAATACATGAGTCATTTCTCTGAGTCAAATTTATTTTCAAGTATATCAAAAAAAATTCATACATTTTAGTGGCTTTTAAAGTCCAAAGATTATACATCATAATTAGATATTTGTCATTGACCTTGTAAATCGATCATATGTTCAGTTTTTTATTGTGTGTGTCAGGTGTATTTGTAGGTGTATTATTAGTTTTTTGCAACCATGTTTATGCTGCTTTCTTGGTTAGGTCACTTTTGTCCTTGGTTAAATGAAGGCTATAATAAATGAGCATGATAGCATTTTTCTTATTTGATTTTTAAGATAATACAGCCCTATTAACTGTAATAAAATGTTGACCTGCAGTAGCCTGATTGGTATCACAAGTAACATCTATCAGCTATAGGCAATGACACACTTTGTGTTTAAAAAAAAATAGGGATCATATGCTCCAGGACACAAGGTTGTGGTGCCATGAAAAGTTAGGTGCAAGTTGTCTGCAAAAATCTATATTTAATAAGGAAAAACTGAGTCTTTTTGCAGTGTTTTACAGTTTCTCATTTGGGTATGAGTGGCATTTTATCAACTGGAAAGTGGGTACTAGAGTCATGTGTTGGGCGGAAATGAATATCTATCACATTTTTAAGACGTTTTTTAAGATTTTTAAGATGTTTTTTAAGACGTATCATTTTGGGTAAATTACACAGACACTATAGTTCCAAACCTTGATTCAATTATTTTATGGTCAAACTCCAACAGTGAGACACTTTAATTTAAAGGCACGAAGAGCCAAAAAGATAAATATCTTTGATTGATGTAAACTTAAAAAATAACTTGCACAAATTGATTCAGTGGACTTGCAATTTCTCCTGCAGTCCCCTGGCTTGTGTGAGTTAGTGGTTGGCGGACCTCTTTGTTGCACATAAGCGTTTTTAAAAGTATGCAGACCTTCTTTAGTTCCTTGCAGATACAGCTGGAGCTACTGTAAAGCATCTGTTTCCTTGTTTCTGTGATTGAGCATGGATGTTTTCCTCCTTGCCTCTCTGAATTTCTCCATGTATATTTCTCCCTCTCCCACACACACTCTTTCTCCCACGCCACCACAAAAGTCTCTTGCAACCCTCTCTCCTCTGTACTCAAGTCAGTCAAATTTCAGCAAAGATTTTTCATTTAGGAACAAATGCACATTGTAACCCATGCAGCTTGCTCAAATAATGAAGCGGCAGCCACAGCTTAGGATGTATTTTAGATAAATGAGGGTACACATTTCCCACAAAACCACTCGTACCACAATGAAAATTGCTCTGCAGCTGTCATATGTTGACAGATGGAGCAAACCTCAACTTAGGCTCTGCGTACTTATTCTATTTTCAAATTATTTTGTAATCATCCTAAGCCTTTACACATGACAATGCCACAACATTCGGCGGAAAGAGGAACAAGACATGGAAAAGTTTAGGAAGTTAATGTCTCAGCGAGACTCATTCCAGTTTGAGATACAATACAATAAGATATAATTTAAAACACAATATTAAGACTGCAATTAAATTAGAACAAATTTAGGAACATTTATGAGGAGCGAAAATAATGTCATATGAAGTAATGAATTAAAGAACAAATGCTTCTTGCTTATTGATGCATAAAGGTTGCAATTAATGACTCTGTTCATTACCGATTAATTGGTTATTTTTCTTATTAATCAGTCAATTGTTGTGAGTTAAAAATTGTCAAAATATGTCCAATATACATATCGCAAATTCCTAAAGCTAAGGGTGACAGCTTTAAATGTCTTTATTTGCCTTATCAGTAGTGTAAAGCCCAGTTTAGTCATGTACGACAGAAAACAAAAGAAAGATCCTCATATGTGAGAAGTTTGAAACAACAAATATTTGGCTTTTTTTTTTTTTTTTTAAATGATTTTTTTTAAAAAGCTACAAAGTACAGAATACCTGTTATGTGATAGCTCTTATTGGCAGCCCTCAGAAAACAACAAAGTAAGATTGTCTCTGTGTCCATTTTTAAATACACTAGAATATTGAAATGATGGCTGAGATCAAATTTACTTAGGCTATATAAAACAACATGTGAAGGCATAGTTTCATTCACATTTTCAGTTATGGAGTAATTATTTATGAATGATGCACTGTCTTGCTTTTAGCTGCTCTCCCAGAGGTATTGCTGATTCTGGTTCCCGTGTCACTCAGTCTCAGGTGCAGGTGAAGTCCTGGGAAGTGGCCGCAACGTCCGCCCAGCATACCTGAGACTGCAGTTACACCGCGCCTGGCGCCTGAAGTCTCTCTGCTCAGGAAAAATAGGAGGAGGTGCGGGGGGTGGGGTGGTCGCTGAAGGGAGATACAACATGGTCACCGCAGACAGACTCCACCACGACTTGTGTCTGAGGAGCAGCATCACATTTCTGACCTTTCACAAAGCCCTCTGGGAGAGGACAGGTCGGCAGCCGCTATAAGTACACTGACAGAAGCCTGCCCTTCCAGTCTGACGGTCTGCCCCCCCTCCCCTGCTGCTGCCTGCCTCTTTATCACTTGCTTGGCTCATGATATGGCCTTTAGGCACTGCACAGTGAGAGATAGATGGATGGAACTTGCTGGAGATTTATGAGAGAGGAGAGACCCGAGTGAGAGTGTATGTGTGTGTGTGTGTGTGTGTGTGTGTGTGTGTGTGTGTGTGTGTGTGTGTGTGTGTGTGTGTGTCACCAAATAATTCAGTCTGCTATGGTGTCTACACGTCTACTTGTACCTGTGGACATTTTGTCGAGACACACCTCTCCCTGCAATTATACTACACATTTTCTTTTTTCCTTTCCTTAAAATGGAAGCTTCCTATGGTGCCACTCAAAACTGAGTCTGTGCATACCTCAGAAAGTTGCCTTTTAGTTCATGTCGAAGCTGCAGAGTATTAAGACGGAAAAGGTATTGGGACATATGAGCTGAAAGAAATGCCATAAGACAAACAAGTAAGTGATCATCATGGATTAAGGGGATTTAACCAGACAATTAATGAGGCAAATCCAAGAAAAAACATGTAAGCTTTGCTCCTAGGAAATCTGCAGAGAGCAACATGCTTCCAGGATATGTCTGTCAAGATCCTGTATTAAATTTAATCCCAGCCAGTCAGTAAGTCTACTCCATTGTGCGCTGTGTGGAAGCCCTGTCTCTCTTTTCATATATATACTCACAACCAGTAGAGAACAGCAGATATTCACGATTTTATTCAAAAACTTGCTCATAACATAAATTAAGCTCCTGTAGGTGTCAAATGAATAATGAAAAAGAAAAAGCCTTTTTATATGTTTGGTTTGCTTCACAAATCCATTTTTCTGGGTGTCTCATTCACTGAGATGTCTGTCATGACGAATTTAAGTTTCATATTTTCCCCTGTCTGTCTTGAAAAGCTCTGTCATCCTGGGCTTGAGGTACAGTTTGCCAAGAGGCTAATGGCCCTTTATGACAGTACAATCTGATGCCTGTCCCGGCTAGCCTCCAGGTAATCCTGTCCACCTCGGCGGCTAAACCCTGCTCAGGCTTAAGTTGCATATTTTGTTTTTATCAGGACGCTGCTGATAAATGCTATCAGCGAGGGAGAAATGAAATATGGGGGGTCCAGCTCCATTTTTGCCAGAGCCCCAAGTTGAAATCCAGAGTTGAGGAACAATGACACCTCTATTGGTGGATCTAGACTGTCTATAGGCATAAACAGCATTATTACTGAGCTTGACATGCCATATTTGCAGTGTAATATTTTTGGCCAACACTGAGCGGCACAAATTCCACTCACAGGCTTTCCAAAGCATTTCACATTTTAAAATTTCAGTTGCATAAATGCATGATAATCCCACCACTCCAAACACTTTCAATTACAATTACAGCAGCTTTACTTTTGGACCCCCAAAATATCATTTAATAAAATCATAAAATTACATGCTAATTTATTTGTAGTAATGTGCACTAATAGTGTACTACCTCTGTGTCCATGGTCCAATGCCGTGGACCTATACTGTATGTGAAAAGCACTCACACACTCTTACCATAGGTGATAACCCCCTCTGTGAAAAGCACTCTTATTGGAAGTACCCATTATCTGCAAAGTCTATCCTCATGCTGACACTAAGTCATTAGCTTAAACTGTGCTCTGTGTAAAATCAGTTAATTTCTATAGCTTTGGCACATTGTGAATTGAATTTTTTTTACATTGACTGCTGCAAATACATTACAGATTAATTAAATCAGTAATATATATTTCATATCGATACATTAATATATTATTTTGGATCACTTACATCGGTTAAAGTAACAGTTCTTATAATTTCCTAGACATGAAAGTAAAATGATAAATGTTCTCTCTTTCATGCTTATTGAGCCTTAGTTGATGTAGGCCTGAAGTGCAGCTATTGTGCTGCAATGTGTCCTAAGATCAGCCTCACAAAAGGGCTTTGAGAGATGTCACATGTTACATGTCTATGAAGAAAATGTTGGCTACCTGGATTTAACCTTTTTGCTTGAAAAAAATATTTAGTTCGCTGCCAATATGCCCAAAAATACATATTTCCTTATTTTTATACACTCTCATTTCTATTTCTTTGTCTGCTTGATATTTTAAGAGGATCATTACATATTGTTTGTTGCATCCATGTCTATCATCGCTCGTTTCTCTCCTTTTTTCTCCCTTTCCCCAGTCATTTTCTATTTCTCGATCTATCACACAGAAACAGACACACCTCCCTCTCCTTCTAAAGTCATGGCATGTCAAAGTGTGCGTGTCCCACACAGTGGGGGGTTCGCTGAATGAGTGACAAGACCTGCTCTGCTCTTCCCTGACACCTGTCAGAGCCTCATCTGTCATCTGTGTGCAGAGATGGCAATGAGCAGGAGTGACACAACATGCCAGAGGTGATGGTGACGGCTCACTTCTCTCCATCAGCTTCTAAATCAGTTGCACAGCTCGCAGCTTGTGTGCTGGCTGGGTAACAATAATTATCTGCTCCGAGCTTTCAGATGAACCTCATTTGTAATGCAATGTCACAGCACCTTGACTTTTCAGCTGCAATGCTGTGGACTTGGGAATCAAGGAGGATGGATGTTATTTTGTACTCATTTGATTTTGATTTGGTCTGGTATGATGTTATAGTTGCTTTAAAATGTAGGTAAAAATGCTGTATAATGTGGGTTTGCTGACTTTCTTCTCTAATCCTTTATTCTACCAGAGTTTTGCATTTGTCATTTTTAGTTGTTAGTATCCAGAATTTACATTGATAGGTGAATGCAGCAGCACGTCAATCCAGCTGCAACTGAAGTGTAATCTGACTCTTTTAATTGTTGATTTGCTATAATCTCTAACTGACTAACTCTCCACAATTTAGTTGTACTGAATTCCATGAGACTAATCCCCAACATGTGGCCATCCGTAGCCCCGGAAAAGTCTGTGATTGGTCTGATTGATAAATGAAGCCCTCCTTATGCTTTTGGGCGTCCATTCGAACGGGGCCTCTGTTGGTCTGGACTATGTCCAGGAAACCTGGGACAGCCACTTATTAAGTAGTTAAAGCCTCAAGACGAGGCTGCAGACAGGGACTGCTGGTGGTCACCTGGGCTTGGATTTAGCTTTGGTATCCTTCAGCCATCAGCCAGGTAGAAGACCTACTGTGATTTCATGCTATGAATGGGACACAATCCTTTCTTCTGCTCTGAGGTGAATGTTTGTGTGTTTGTTCAGCACAATAAAACCTGGTTATCAGCACTTTATCAAAACAGGAAATCCTTCTCCCCCCCCCCCCTTAAATCTGCATGTTAATAATCAAACTTTAACCACAAAATCAAAATGCTTTGGATTGTAAATGGAGCTTTGCAAGTGAGTGAGGCCTTTAAATTCATGTATCTTTGGAGATTTAAGTAAAATATCTCATTAAGCTGCAACAGTCCTAGTTAACACTACCCCACTGGTATTTAGATTCCCTGCACAGACATTGTTATTTGTGCTGGGGTGGTTAATGATAAAACAGAGAGGAAGGTAGGGTTGGTTTTTTTGTTAAGTCATTATTGTTTCTTAATTGTTTCTTCTCCTTCGATGAATTTTTACACCAAGATTCACAGTATGTCTGTTAATCTTCATTTCAGAAGTTAAAGGGGGGAAAAGGAAAAAAAATAAACATCCTAAAATGAGCAGAACAACTGGCTATAATACACTTCACATTCGTGTATTATACTGGAGTACTTCCTTAGTTTGATTCGTCATCATATTAAATTAATTTAGACAAACTGTTAAATACATGTGATTTATCGTGTGCAGGGACACTAATGCAACATAATCAATCTTTCCAATACAACAAAACACCATGGGTCCTACATGCTTTACTAATCTGCAATTTAAAATTTCAGTAACAGCTAGTGGAAACACTGAAAGTTCAGTTTAACGCTGAAGTTAAGGCAGGCATAAAACCCCCCCAAATTTGTTTTCGAGACGATGGCCATGGGCAAGGCTTAAGCAGCTCAGCCAATGATGTGGTGCTGCAGGATCGGAGCAGAGGACCCTGGGTAGAGCCCAGATGAAACACAAGGAGGTGAGAGGGAAAGTGGTGATTTGTCATTAAGACTTTTCAAAGAAAGGCCAATGCCAAGGGTCCAATTTATGCTTGTTATAATTTCACCCAATCGCTCCCCTATGTCCCTAAACACATTCTTCTTCCAGGTACCCAAAGAACACCACATAGGCTGCAACCAGAAGTGTGGGATTAAAGGCAGAAATTTCACAAGAAATGGTTTTATAATGCTGCTTTGCTTGCATTTATTAATAAAAGTGACAGAAATATTTTTAAAACAGTGTTGTTCCTCAGCCGGTTAAACCCGATGGTATCTAATTCAACATATTTTTAGCAATTTTTGCATTAATGTTTGTCATGCAATATATTCAGCTGCTGCCTCACACCGACTGTAATCTATTTTGGCTTTGAATCGTAGCTGCTTTTGGGCTCATTAATACTGAGTGAAGATGAGGAAAGCCTTTTTCAGTGTGACTGCCAGGTACAGTTTGTCTTGGCCTGCACAGCATTTGTCAAACATGCCCTCATAAAGCTGAAATCAAACGCTCCAATTCTTGAATGTGATGCTGGAAAATTATTTACAGGCAAATAAAGTTGCGTGCGACCACGTAAAAATACGCCCACTTTTGGTCTATGGTTCTGTTTAACAGAAATCATTTTCACTCTGAAATTTGGAAGTGTTGACTGTGATTTGCTGCAGACTCTTGTTAATCCCTTGCACAGACGTGAAAGTTGATCATCTAAATTTAACACAGCTTTTGCCTTCTGCAGGCTGCAACACGATTTTGTGTGTGTGTGTGTGTGTGTGTGTGTGTGTGTGTGTGTGTGTGTGTGTGTGTGTGTGTGTGTGTGTGAGCATACAGTTTCTTGTTTGTGTGTAAAAGTGTGTGGTGGTGGGAGAAGTATTGCCATTTTATTTAAAGAAGTTAAAGGAGGCTTGCTGCTGCATACCTTCCTGCCCACACACACACACACACACACACACACACACAGATGTGCATCATCACTGGTTGATTGTTGGTGACCTTGGCTGATTGAACTGGTAAAGGGCAGCCAGTTGTGCAGCTGGGGCCGAGTGTCTGGCTGTCCAGGGCAGTGGGGCGCTGAGGGGAGAAATGGTAGCGTGACTATGAGGGACTGCCGAGCAGCCACATCGTGACCCCGGCAGACACACTCTTAAAGTCTGTGCACTGTGCTGCACTTGTTCCCCTGGCAGAGACGGCGGAGACAAAGGAGCAAGGAACTTCCCCAGACCTTCATTTAGGGTGTTTGGACAACTCTTAGGCCCCCTCCGTGCCCCCGCGGGCCCCTCAGCTGGCCTGGAGAGTGAGAGCGGTGAAGAAATAAGGCAAGACAGTGAAGGCTGAGCAATTAAGAGGAGGAGTGAGTGAGTGTGTGTGTGTGTGTGTGTGTGTGTGTGTGTGTGTGTGTGTGTGTGTGTGTGTGTGTGTGTGTGTGTGTGTGTGTGTGTGTGTGTGTGTGTGTGTTCAATGCTATGGGGTGATGGGGAAATCATAACATCATTGTTAGAGGGAATTCATTAAAGCATTTTGTCACATGCAAAGCTGCGGTAATTCTGATTTCTCCTTATGAGTTTCATCAAAAAATTAACAATAATTCCAGCTGCTGTGTCTCCCTTTTTTGCATATTAGTAGGTAGCATGAATTTTGAACATGAATCTGTTCTTCTGCTTTATTAGGTTGGGAAAACCCTTCCTTTTTATTGACTGTCTATGGCTTTTATGGACATATAAATTCTGTTCTACTCTATTATTATCGCTCAAGTATACAGGAAGCATGCATAAAATAAAATATTTGAGTAGTTTATGTGAGCATATCCAGTGTTTTATAGAACTATGACTCATGGTTTCTGCGCTGCATGTTTATTTGTTTGTTTATTCTTTGGCCATGTATTTTGGTGGATAATGACCCACCTCAGTGAGCCACATAAAGCAAAAGGGGAAACATTTGTAATGGCCAGTGCTTATTTTTCCAGCAAAAGTCATAGCCAAAATAGTGAATGAAACAGGCTTCTGCTCTCACTGCTGTGAGCTGAAATAAAACCATCAGTCAAGAAGAAGTTAGCTTTGTCTCATGGCTGTCTATAAGCGTTCCATTATCCTCATATTGAGGGACAGAAACAAAACAATTGTAAAGCTTTTGGTAAAGAGGTTGTTATGAGTTGAGCCTTCAACGCTTCAAGGAAGTAGTTGAGAGGGCGAGTCAAAAAGTCATCAAAAGAGGTTTTTAGCAAGGGGAGAGAGACAGAGTGGAGAAAGGTTTGGGTGTAGTTACATGAACGCAAGTTGGCCTCGTCGGATGACAAATTGTCCGACTCTGGGACAGGACGGTTCAGCCAGCTGGTTGGCCCCATCGGCGGGTTGATGGATGGTGTTGATGTTCTAAATCGGCCGCCAACACACCGAGTACAGGAATCATAATAGCGCAGCTTTAGATTGGCCCTGGAGATAGCAGGAAGTGGATGGGGGGATGTAAGGAGGGGGGGACTGCAGGGGAAAAAGGACAAGTTCCCATGCATGCATGTGGGATATGAGGGGTTTCAAACTGCTGATTGAAGGAGTGCTACAGTTTACTGAAGCAATTAGACAGAACAACGCAGTGAACATGATCAATGTGGGGTAATGAAAATCTCTCATTTACCTAACTCTTTAACCCTCCTGTTACTAGTCGTACAAGCAGAGAGTTGTATATCATATCACCCTGAGGGCCTTAGATCATGCTTAGTCATGTCTCAAGAAAATACATGCAGGGTCATCATCACTTAAACAAAAAAGCCTGGGGTCAAGGTGCGATCATTACTGTCAGGCGGAGGTCAGAGCCAGAGCTCTCATGTCCACAGTTGTCTGACCAACGCGCCTACAAGACAAGGGAAGGGGGGCGGTGGAACAGCGAAAAAAGCACAACTTCCCACTAATTGTAACAGGAGCCTCTTTATCATAGTTTCAGGGCCTCTGAATAACACACGGTACTTTTGATCAAGAGCAAGGCAGTCTGGGACTGTGTAGGAGGTTCTCAGATCTCGGCACATGCAAAAGGGTAAATACAGGGCAGTTCAGGGTTGCACTGGACGCTTTCCACCATCACTGCAGAAGAAAAGGAGATTTTCCTAAAGGTTCAAATTGTGATTAAGTCATTTTAAGATGATAGTTCATTAGTAGCAAAGTTAAAAGGACCCAAACGCCTTAAAAGATGGCCAGTGAGGATAACCTGGTCTTTGAAACACTTTCATCATGGTACTGCAGCTATCAACTAAACATTTATCATCAGTGACTTTTCCTCTCAATTTTGTTTACATACATAACATATTTATAAGCGCTTCTTAAAAAAATACTATATATCTTTACATTCCCTTAAAAACTGAAACGTAGTGGTATTTTATTGTTACAGTTTGTTTCATAAGGCTACAGAATCAATTCATAAACCTCCTAGACATAACCACATGCAGGCGGGTGCTTTATAGCAGAATTCCCCAAAACCTCTCATGTCGTTAAAGTGCACATTTTATAAATGCTTTTAACTCTGTGAAGAGATGATAAAGAGTTTAGAATGATGCAACTTTGAGTTGACCTGCTCAGTGAAACACCTCTTCTCTTCCATTATGTGAACATTCACAGCTCAGAATAATAAGCACAGAAAAACATACCTGGGAATATCACTGGTAACAGTGCATGCTGTACACAGCAGCAGAGTGAAGAGGTTAGCCCCTAACTCTAATGAAATAAAATCCAGCTGGTTCTGAGTAGTAATAAAATGACAGTAAATGTCAAACTACTGCAGAATTATGTCTGACACTAAAGGGCATGAAGGTTGAGAGTTTCACGAAGCTTTTATTCTTTAAACTTTGGGTGTTCATTGAAGAAATGTTAACCTGACATGAGTTTATTAGTTTAGAATAAAAAAGGATTACTATCTGCAACGAGAGATTTATCAAATCAAGTATTTTCACTCACACAGTAGGTTATCAACCGTGTAGGACAACCATGATTACATCTCAGATATAGTATCCAAAATGTGTGAGGACAAATTTATCTCAACTATTTACTGGCTGAATAGACAGCCCTCTCAAAATTGTGTTATGTCCAGAATGGCCTTTTAGACATCTTCAAGTTATGCTACTGAATCTATTCATTAGCAAAAGGCCAGAGAACACAGAGTAGTTCAGGCTGGCCGGTTGCAGGATGATGACGGGCATGAGGCCAGGACATCCGTCTGTGTGAGCTGTTGTTGGGCCGACGTCTTTCTGGCCTTGGGCTGCTTATAGTGGCGTCTATGAACCAGTCCCATTGTTTACAGCCTTACATGCACAGACAGGGGATGGGCCGACACGCACACGCACACACACACACACACACACACACACACACACACACACACACACAATGGTCTGTCACGTGTGCTTTCACATACTGCTACATGCCTTAAAACACTATCAAGCCTCAATCAGTGAGATATGATTCTTTACCAATTGTATGGTTGGTTTTGCAGCTACAAGTGGAGCAACTGCTACTCAAGATGCAGACACAACATACCTTCCCCACCACCAGAGGGGGCGCTAGGGAGGAGCTTGGGGTTGCTGTTGCTCCCTCCAAGATAGCCAAGGCCCCCAAAGACATTTTCTTGGTTTATTTTATTTATTTATTTATATATATATATATGGGAGCCTGAAATACAAACCTGAAAACGATAGTGACCGTAAACCAAACAGTTGGTGCTAACAGGAGTGTTGATGGCGTGGACACGGACCAGGACCAAGAAACTCTGGAGGACGCATACCGAGGAGAGGACCAGGTTGGCTCCCATCTCTGTTTTAGCAGTCATTCATCAGAGGCTCTGGAGCTGTCAGATCTTCAAACCTTCCCACACAGCCAATTGGAGTTACACTATATAATTGGAGAATACGACGTGGCCAAATGACCCGCGTTTAGAAAGACTACCTGAGGGGCAGCGGGGACAGGAAGCGGTAACCTGCACACCGAGACAACACGGACCCTGGACAAACACGGACTCATCGCTGCCTTCGCATGTCATGAAGCTACGTGAAGGTAAGTGCTTGATTCCCTCTATTCAGAGGTGTTAGTGTTAGAGACGCAGGACGGATCGTGAACCTTACAAATGTACCGGTCATGATCGCCAACGTTGTCACCGTCGCCGCGCGGGTACTCTTTTCTTTGCGCATGCGTTATGTGTCAGGAATCGAGTTGCAATGTGTCGCTTTACTTTGATCATTTTAATCCGGTAATTATTTGAAATGCGTGTGCGGTCAGCTGGATGTATCGCTCTCTTTCTCTCTGTCATTAGGCCTGAGTCCGAGATATCATGTTGACAAACAAACAAACGATTAAACTGATACCGTCGCAGCTATCACGTAACCCCCACACACACACTATCTCACACACACACACACACACACACACACACACACCGCCCTCCGTCCTCAGAGGGCTGTACAACCACCTGGTGTATGATCCACTCTCAGGACATGAGTGCAGAGGTGTAATTTTCACCCTTTTCCTCGTGAATTAGAACCACACACACACACACACACACACACACACACACACACAGACACAGACAGCTCACTCTGAATTCTTGGATAATTTTGGTCACTTTTCACCCTTGGCAGACTAGTGCTGTACAAATGATAGAGACAGAGCAGGCCTTGCAGCTGTGTTTCTGAGACCTCACCCACCCCCTAAGAGGTACACACTGTACACACACATATGCACACATGCACTTGTTCACACATAACACCTACTGGCACAGCAGTGGAAAAAGGAAGACTGTGGTTACCTCACTATTATGCTCTCTCTCTCTCTGTGTGTGTGTGTGTGTGTGTGTGTGTGTGTGTGTGTGTGGTGTACACGTGCGTGCCCATGGATGTGTGTGCTTGATTTTCTCTTTCGCCTTTATCTCGTTCTCCCCGTGTCTCTCTGCCTCCTCCCTCTCCCTCACTTGTCCTCCTCCTCTCAGATCCTTCTTCCTCACCAGGATTTCACAGACCTCCACTTACCCCATTGTGCCGAGAAACAAAAAATAAAAGAAACACAATCGCCTTGTCCTCGTTCTCATCTTAATAAGCAGCTCCAAGTTTGATAATTACACGTTCAGCACGCCGCATGAGTTTCTATGCAGTGTTCACATCAGGCAGAAAGCCATTGACTCCGCTGTTGAGGGGAGCAACTATTAGGAATGACTGACAACTGTCCCCCTCCCCCTTTGGTCTGGGAGGCTGTAAAAGTGAGAACAGCGCCGATCAATTCTGTCTCCTCGTTAGGGAGTGTGTCCCCGAACGCCACCATGTAACCATGAGAGCAGCCAGCAGGACCACATACGTTGCGAAGGCCCGTAATCCATTCCATAACCTATCGCCATGTGCTGCCGATTAATGGGGTTTCTGCGGAGCAAGCGCCGAGGAGACGGCCAGACTGAGGGTTTTCTTCTGTGGCGGAAGCCAATCTGTTTAGGATTAAGGGAATAACTGGTGTGGCTGACACCGAGGCATCCAACATGCAGGGCGAAGGAGAGGTAGGAGAGGAAGGAGTACAGTGAACGTGTTGACAGGGAGATGATTGTGTTTTGGCAGGGGTCTGGTTATTGGTGATGGTTTGATTCTATAGCCGTCGATTTCTCTGGAGTCCAAAGTCTGAGAGCCATCTGCAGTTGTTCAGTCCGTGCAGTTACACCGTTTTTAGACGGCATCGCCACTTCTATATGAAATTCTTCTGTACATTTATATTTTTGTTGATTATTGCAATTTCCATTTATCCGTGAAGCCAAATGCCAAACGTTTTGGAGGAGTATCTCATCTCAGCTCATCAAAATAAAGGAGACCCTGTTCTCTTCTGTCTTTCCCGACGAGTTGAAGCAGACAAATACCTTATCTGACTCCTCCACACAGAGAAGCCTTCTTTTGTGAACCACTGGCCCACTCACCCATTATGATGGCAATCTTGATGATTAAAGACCCGTGGAACAAACTGGGCTACCTGTTGCCATGATGTCATGTCTCGTCTAGAGCAACTGCAATGATTAAGATTTAAGGCCATTAGAACTTTACTGGATGCTGTTTGTGGAAAAATATCAATTAGCAGTTGGCTACGATGAAGCAGCTTATGTTTTGGACCTGAAGTTTTGGCTTTTACTGAACATAAAGGAGCACGTATAGGTGCAAATGTTTACTTTTTTTTTTTTTCAGTTGGAAACGTATAAGAAACAGCTGTTCCTTGAAACCGCACTTGTATTGAGACTTTAAGAAACCAATTATCACTCTCGGATGAAAAGGATCAGCTCTTCAGGTCTTGGCTCCTGGGTTTGTGGTAGATGTCTGGGTATGCACGGTGCCATATTAATCTAACCAAGCAGACTCACAATGAGTTCTGGGAACTGGGCACATTTAAATTTATGCAGCCTATATTTCAACCATTTTTCAATCATGATTTATGTCACTACCGTCAGTTTTATTAATAACAGTAGCCACATAAAACTAATCAAATGTTAAGAAACTCAACATGTTAGCAGCACCGAAGACTGCTCTACGACTGGAGTTACACACAGCTCGCACCGGCTCGTTGGTTTACTTTTACAGACCTGTTTTGCTGCAGTCTTGTCACATGTTCTAGTTTCTAGAAACTACAATCTAGAAACTAAAATCTAAAAAAAATAAAACCAGATTCTCCTAGTTGGCTAATCATCGTTGGCTCTAGTCGAAAATCGACCAGTTGTTGCACATTTATGATAGTAATTTAGTTATCTTAATACATATTTTTTGGGTCATCAGAAAATTGTTCCAGTAACATTGTTAACACCGTGCTACCTCACAGAGAAATGTAAAACCCTTTTTCATGTATATAATATATAAAATGTAATTTGTGTGCATGCACAAAGCGAGCCACCTGTTAGTGACAATGCTAACTGTGAAAGCCGTAATGATTCCGAATGTGTCGGAACAACTAACAAGGAGTCTGAGCACTTTGTTCATTTGTTTCGCAGGTTGGTTTTTTTTTGGTTCTTTTTCTTCCTGTGACTAAACGACTAATGAAACCTCGGTTGGCTACAACGCTTCACATCGACTAACACCTGGTCGAGTGTTTAGGGAAAGTACTCCTTGTACTTCTTTTACGAGGGATAAGTGAGACCATAAGCAGAACTAAGAGGAGCGTAAATATTTGACATAATTCATTGGATGATCAGAAACATGACTCCCAGATAAATGCTGACAGCTCTGTGTCTGGCAGATGTGTACATAGGAAATTATTAGCTAAGATCTTTGCTATTTCAACTTAAAGATGTTGTGTTTACAGCTTCTTGTGCGGCCCCGTAGCGAGATACTGGGCCCAACACCGGCACAGTGTTAAATTGTTCATTTTTTATAAACTATTAGATTATCATTTGGAAACATTCCTTTGTTGTCTGTGTAGTTTTTTTGGGGGGGAATACAAATAACAGTGCGAGGTTAAAAAATTGCAGGTCGGGCTCGTTCTGCAGAGAAGAGAACGAAGATGACAGAAAGCTGAAAATACAGCGAGAAGGTTGAAGAGACGACGCAGAGAAAACGAGCCTTCGGCAGAGAGGTTGTTACAGGTGCGTAGAAACCCGCACAGCACTCTTTATGTGCAGACTCGGCACTGCAGAACGTTTTTTGTTTGTTACCTCACCAATGCTGTTCAGTCATTTGTGTTTGTGGGACCTGATCAGTCCCCATCCGCCCTCCATAACCACAGTTTACCTGGCTTCAGCTCCACCTCTGCAAACCACCGTGACAGGCCTCTCAGTGTGTCAGGATGAACTGGCAGCTCTGAGACTAACTGTCTTCATTTTATTCACCACCATGTTCCCTTCCTTTTTCTTTTTTTTCCCCCTCTTATTTTTTCCTTCTTCCCTCCTCCACCTCCTCGCAGGTGGCTGTGGCCCGACCTCACTCGCGTAGAAGCAGGCTCTTCTCATCGCCCGGGGGCCTCGGCCTCTGAAGCACTCCTCTGGGAGATTCCACCACAGACCTGGCCCTGCACTCTTAATGCAAATGTGCAGCCACACTTGAATTGAAAATCAGAGAGACTGTGACCCTTGGAAAAAAAAAAAAAAAATCCGAAAGCAGCAGAGAGAGACGCACAAACACACAGAATGTAACACTTTGATACTCAAGCGTGCAACTTAGACACACAACAAAGCACTCACCTTCTCCTTCATCCTCCGTCCCCTCGCAGGGTAGTGTTATTTTTGGCTTGGGCTGGGACATATGTCATTGGGGAGTGCGTGTAGTGCCTGGTTAATTAGGGCTACCTCAAAGCAGGCATAAAAACGGAGGCGATATTTATTAGGCAGCATTTTAGCTGCTTGTCATGGGTGCGTGTCAGCGCTGTAAAACAAAGTTTGAATGAGCGAGTCAGAAAACCTTCTGTAACGAACCATCGCTACCCTGCTGCTCACGGAGAGATTGACACTTCAGATTTCTTTGCTCCACTTCATAAATACATCCTGGTTGCTGTGCTCCGGGTACACTCTCACGGAAGATCTATTCCTCTCCCAGCAGTATTTATTTGTTGTAATCAAGCGGACAGAGCGATGTTTGTTCCGTGCTGTACATGACTCGTCTTACAGCAGAGGTACAACACTGTTACACACCGGACGCGCCTGTTGATGTGAAATAATTTACGACGGACATTTTAAGGTGGTTATGTTAAAGCAGACCTGTTTAATTTTGCACTGAAAGCTAATAAATCCCAGAGGTACCATGAGTTAGTGTTAAAGTAACTGTTGTTGCAATGAAAATCAGTTGCACCCAGTAGGGGTTGATGTATACCGAGCGTGCGCTGAAATTATATATTCCCCTACACATTTCTTCAGAGGGTTTACAGTGGGTGTTTGTTCACAGTACGGACGAGTTTCCTGTTTATGATCTAGGATGCATAAACAACAGAGGGTTCTGTTGTTTATGCATCCTAGATCATAAACAGGAAACGTGACACAAAGTTTATGTCATTGGGGAGTGCGTGTAGTGCCTGGTTAATTAGGGCACCGCACGCCCTAATTTTCCATGCAAAGCTAGTTATTTAGCATTGAACCCACTGCCACAATGCCATGGCAGCTTAAATATGAACATTTTCAATATCTACAATTAAAGCCATTTTCTGCAAACCAATCAAATTCATATTTAGCTGAACAGCATGTGACACTCATCCTCTGTTTTCCTTAACCTGTGCTATGTTTTTAGGACTTGCCATGTTGACCATCGTGTTGCTTCTAGTTTGCGCAGAAAGAATTGACCAGCGTGTGTCTCAAACTGAAAAAGGGCAACGCAGCACTGACACTTAGGGTTAGCGCAGATAAATCTGCAGCCGTGTAACGGCCACACGTTAAAGCAATACGATACCAGAAATCCTTCTGTACTCGCATGCCATGCCAGAATACAACACATGCACACAGAATATAACACATAAAGAACAGCTGGTCAACTAAATTAACTTCGCAAAACTTAGATTCTGAGTCCACAAAGCTGGAAAGCAACTGACGCAAAAGCGCTTATTACCAATACCAGTGTCTGAGTGTGTTATCCAGCAAGTTGGCTAACATCATGTCTGGGTCGCGCCTGAACCTCTGTCAAAATGGGCTAAATTGGCTTATGATGAAAAACATAGCTAACAGCTAAACATCAAGCAAGTGCAACAACAGAAGACATAGTGAGCCAGCTAATATTACTTACAAGTACAACAGCAAGAAGGCCAGCTGTGTTGTAATCTTTTATATCGAGGAGCTCTTGCCAACAACTAAAAACCAGTCCGAGATTTACAACTGTCTCTGTCACTCTCTTTTTGCTCTTTGTAGCTTCTCTCTCTGTCGCCATCATCTTCAGTCTCCACGCTTCTGCTTCGGTGTATGAGAATAACCAGCGCGGGATGTGGTGCGTTACGTTCTTCTCCCAGTAGATTGTATCCGTTCACCTGAGTTACACGGTGCCAGAAACACTTTTGAGCCGCAGAGTGTGAATGAAGGAGGAGCCATTATTCCTAAATCAGTGTGAGCTGTTATTTTAAGGTAAAGCAGTTGCTTTAATCTGCTGATGTTAGATCTCTACAGACATGTGTAGTTTATCAACAACGATTTTGATCATAAAAAGAAAGAGACTCGGCCCACATTACACAATTAGAAGCATTGAAATTTGAAAGGCGTGAATTTTCCATGCAAAGCCAGTTATTTAGCATTGATCATGGAGTGCCACAAACATTTGCAATATCCTTTAAGCAGCAATTAACACAGTGACAGGCTGAGCTCTCTTACCTTAAGACGAACTAATTGGTAATTATACATTACGAGATAAAAAATGAGGTGGTTTTTTTAGGGATATTGAACATTCTCCAGATAACTGATGCAGTTTGTGGCCAAAAAAACAGCTCCTTCTCATAAAGGTTAGAAACAGCCATCCTGAAGGGTGCGACAGAACATTTCTTATTAAAAAAAAACAACAACTGAATTCCCTGTTGATGTAAGTTCCTCTTTTTAATTCACTTTTTGACAATTGTTGGGCTGATGTTTCACTCATTGTCTTTAAGTGGGATTTCAGAAGGTAGCCGAACTCGTCCGAGTAAAACAAACGGCTGCCACTTTTTTCCAACCGTTCACCGTTGATGTAGCTTGTCACGCACAAACTCTTTGCCACCTGTTTGTCTTCCTCCAGCAAACACACAAGACTATTGTTTTTGGTTGTGTACGAAGTATTTTGGCCACTTCACACCTGCCAATCACACCTAGCCCTGCCTGTCCATTCAGCAGTGAAAGGAGGGTGATTTTCTTTTGTGAACTGCACTAGTTTTCCCAGTGAATAGACAAATATGTGATTGTTTGATTCACATAAAAGAAAGACGACCTAATTGTTGCTCCCGCAAAGACAAGCTCATAAACAGCCAACACTTGTGTTCTTCCGATGAATGCCTTCAGTATCTGAGAGTTGACTGTCTAGAGATTGTTGTTCTCAGTGCAATCATGTCATAGCCGTGTCTTCTTTTTTCCACCATATTGCATGACAACAGAAGCTCCTATAACCTTATAATGTGAGCTAGATGATGTAGGGGTTCTGGTTTCTTGACTCTTGGCCCTGAGGAGAGTAGGTAGGAGTGGCATGAAAACAGAGGCCATATGGAGGGTTCATGAAGACAATTACAATTAATCACACATTATAATGTGTCATAGTTAGTCCACAACTGTAGATTGTATATAAAAGTGGACGTAGCTTCTGGGTCTGAAAAATGAGGCCAATGCAGAAGTGCAATACTACCAAAGGCTCTATAGACTCAAGACTCAATGGTGTCATTTGTTTAAGTCACTCCTTCTTGTTAGGTTTCTCGTAGTCCATCTGAAAATGATCCCATTGTTTATTAGATATTATGCCTCAAAAAGCAGTGTATTTGGGGGCGTGTTTGATTGACAGGCCCATTGTGCAGTCAGGTTTCTGCTATCGTTGGGTGGGCTTCTCCTCCCCAGCTCTTCCAAATATGATCACTTCTGGCTCCAAAATAGTAAGATGGTGACAGCCGAAATACGATCTCGAAGCTTCAGTACGGCAGTTCACAAACCAATGGGTGATGTCACGGTTCGTTGCCTCTTGTCCACAATGCAAAACGTATTAGTTTCACAATAACGGCTTAATTTGTTTTTTTTAAAAAGACTCCATTTGCGACTGGGCTGTCGAGGAAGGAATTCATTTTATAGAGCATAAAGAATGGAAATGTCCTCATGGGGACGATCAAACAAAATATTTCCACTTACGAGACCACTGTTCAAGTCAGTGAGAGAGCAACAATCAACATGGATTTTTTTTTTTAAAGTAACATAACTTACCTTACGTAAGTAACAAATAAATTTTAGCCCAAACTACGATGTTTCCAAAAATTAACCCAGTAGGTTTACCTGGTTAGTAAACCACGACTGTATCAATCTAATCACAGGGTTTTGGTGCATGTGACATGGATGATGGCGCCAGAAAAACATGAGACAAAAAAATGAACGCATCTCACAATTTTAGAGCTGTTACTGTGAAACTAATAAGTTTTGCACTGTGAAGCAGCCTATCTAAAACACATATTTTAATATGAGACAGTGCTGAACAAGATGCTAAACCTGAAATATAGATGATGATATTCTTGTACTACTGCCACCCCAAAAAAGATCAATTCAAAATTTGAGTTGCAGAAAGCTTTATGACTGCGAGTGTGTATCATTCTGACACACCCGAGAGGCTTTTTTGTGTAAATTCCACAATATGTAGACTTAATCCAGACCTCCATAAACATGGAATTAATATGCTGCTGCTGGTATTCAATAATCAACACACATTACATTACACAGTAAACACAATTTGTCACAGAGAGACTGTAAATAGAATAAACACTAAGAGTCTTTTTTTGTTTTGTTAGATTACACTCATGTCAACCGCACCTTCTTACAAAGTTTTACAGAAGTGTGGCAATGCACGGTTTGTTCTGCAGAGTTTTCCTGCAAGTCGTTGAGTGTTGTATGACTCCTGCAGTGATTGTTAGAACAGTGCTACCGTAATTGACTTAGAAATAGGTATTTTCCACCTTGCGTACATGCATAAATGTGACTATGGTGAGAACAGCGTGATCACCTACTGGAATTAAATATAGCTCTATTACACCATTTAAAATTATTACTCTGTCTCAGTTTTACGAGCCACCATACAATGTTTCTCCGCAGTTTTCTCTTTCCCACTTTCACTCCTTACCTCCTATAGCTCTGGCAATTTAGCATAAATAATTTGGTGATGGTCACATGCTTCACTGCAGAAACATTAGAGAAATGGGAAGAAAGCTCTCTGTGCTGGACTCTAAATCTACTGGGGAGTTGTTATAATGGAAGCAGTGTTGGTTGGAAAGGTTACTTTCTACTTTGTAATAAGTAATATAATAATTTTGATTCATAGGGATGTAACTTATTAAATGTGATTACATTTTGATAAATTTTCTTACCAATGTTTTAAACTGGGCAATAAAGCTGAAAAGTCATAAAAAAAATTATTAAACTAGACAGTGTAAAACTCCCAGCAGAACTCTACGCTGATTATTGTCAAACTTTTATTAAAAGTTCTTTGTAATAACTTGAATTAAGATTGGAGTGTTTTGATTTTAAAGCCCAAACATCAAAACAAATCACAAATATATAGAGGACAAATGTTCCCAGAACCTCAAGCTAAGTCTACTTTCAGGTTGACACCATGCTGAATGATGATAGAACGATCAGTAGGGCTGCGTACTGTTCATTAACTTTTAAAACTGGTTGCTGAATGACTCCTTTTAAATGTCTCTTTTTCTTTTCCGACAACCAACTGTGGTCAACTCTGGCCAGACTTGCTCATAGCAATGCACATCGATTTGATTGAGAGATGAGAGGCGGTGACAATTTAAACAAGAGAACCAATCAAAAACAAGGCCCAAATTTGAGTGCATTGTGCCAAATTAATAGAGCTTGTCTAAATGTAAACAGAAGGCATAGAGATGCAAAGGAAGAGAATGAATTTGACATTTTATGTATAAGCTTTTTACAAAAAAGAACACATTTGGATGTAACCCTTTGTAATCACCAGCATTTTGAATATGAACTGAAATTTAATTTCAAATGTTTTTCTCAGTAACTTTAACTGATTACAATTACATTTATTAGGTAATTGAATTACATAACTCTTTTACATTGGGTGGTGCAGTGTTTAGCATTGTTGCCTCACACCGAAAAGCGTAGTTTGCATGTTCTCCCTGTGCCTGCGTGGGTTCTCTCCGGGTACTCCGGCTTCCTCCCACCGTCCAAAAACATGCATCTCAGGTTAATTGGTGATTCTACAAATTGTCCTTTGATGTGAATGAGAGTGTGAATGGTCTTTGTTTCTGGCCCTGTGATAGACTGGTGACCTGTCCATGGTGTACCCTGCCTTCGCCCACAGTGAGCTGGGATAGGCTTTTACAGCAGCAGCCATCTTGATTTATTTACTAGCATGACTTAGCCTCCTGATATTGTATTTAGGGCTACAAAATGAGACATGTCAATGCTGCCACGTTCAAAGAAACTTAGACCAAGGGCTTTAGTAAACCACTAACTCAGCCACGAATCACAGGTTGCTTCACCAAGTCTTGAAAAGGAGTGTAGTTATGAATGTGCAAAATCAACAGGGACTAAGTGGAAATGGACTTATACTTTAATTGCTTCTGATTTTGTTATCTGTCATAGTGATTCATCTTGTTAACTGATGGTAATTATGCCTTATATATGATTGTGAGTCAGGTTGTGGCACAACTAAGACAGAGGTAAAAGTTATTGATTTGATATTGCAGCATTCTTCAAAAGAAAAATAATGTCATCTTAAAGAAGGACCTTTAGGAAAATCCACTTACTTGCTTTCTTTCCAACAAATCCTCCAACCCATTCGACCATATTGGTCATTTGTTCTTACCCTCAAATACAACCCACTGGAATGTGTCCTATATTTGTGCCCCTGGTTAGGTTTAGGCACAAAAATCCCTTGGTTAGGTAAAAACGATGACTTAAACTATGTTATGCGTTAAAATTACCTCCTTAAAGTATACAACCTTTGTCGTCATGACAACTGTAAACGTAGTTTTAAAAAACTGTCCCGACTCGTAGTTGGAAACGGCAAGTGAACAGCGGTCTCCTGCACCCAAGTCAGCTTTTGTGTTGAACCATTCATCCAATCATCATCCTCCTCCGGACAAAGAAAAACTAACATTATATAGTCATCTGAACTGTGTCCCTTCTACGGGACACCAGATGCCATTATATATATATTATTGCTAGAGGTTGCTTAACTTTAAAGCTTAACTATTGGCCATAATAAGCTGCTTTCACAAAAGACTTATGGGGTCTTTTTTTGGAGGTCAGTCTGTTGTCTTTCTGAGAAACATAAATCTATTCCTACCAATATTAATAAAGCTCCGGGGTATAGTTGTGCCTTTGCTGCCTCGCTTCAGTAACATGTTAATGTAACTGTTACAAATTCAGTAAACGGCCGTACAATAACTGCACATTTTTTGTCATTTTGCTAAAATCAAACTGCACACACACACACATTATCTCTCAGATGATTTTGTGTCAAAATTACATTCAGCGGGGATTGCTAGGTTTCTTAATTTTTTTTTAATATTTGGCTAAAGCTTTAGCATACACAGTAGCTCCCCATGAATCCCCAAATTGCCTTCTTACATTTTATTCACATGTTAAATGCATGATGATACAAGTGTAATTTGTCAGTCAGCGGTAAGCTTATTTTTTTTCTCTTTGTACCCTGTTCATGTACGATAAGTATGTTTTGAGTCCAGGTCTGTAAAAGACGTGAAATGTATCCGTCTTCTCTGGTCACTCTTCCCCAGATGTTAACCCACTGTTTTAATACAGCAAACACTTGAAGCTGATTTCAAAGAGTTCTAAAACAACACTGCAGGATCTTCCATCAGCACTAAGTTTGGTTGATTAATACTTCTGGGGTTTCCATCAAACAGTGGGTTACTTGAACATTTAGGCAGCCTATCAGTCACTTGGAAGGATCTTGCAAAACTCCCTCCAGTCTTGATTAATTTGATTAATTGATAACACAGCCGAGTTGCAGCTCACGACATAAGATTTATTCAACGCCAAGGTCGGACATATTATTGAAAAGTTGGAGCTAAAAAATGGCAGAGGGACATGTCGGTTTGTTTTGGCTCGGGAGTCTTGTTCCATTCTACAAAATGGGTTTGCAGACTACTGGTGTGGAGCCGCTCTCTTTTATTTGACTGTGTGCCTCACTGCGAGAAGGGGAAAAAATGGCTTTGTATAATCACCAAGCAGCCATATGACCTGAAAAAAAAGGAAAAAATGTTGGCAACTGTTTTTTGTGCAGAACATTAAAAAGAGAGCAAGAGAGAGGGGGGGAAATGGGGGAGGGGGGGGGGAGCAGAGGGAGACATTTTTGACCACAACTCATAAACCGCACTTTATTTAGACTGGCGTGCACCCATTATTTGTTCACAGGGGCTTTCAGTCAGTCTGAGGCAAATATGTTCCAGCATCTAGGGGGAGGGGGAGGGGGGAGGGGGATGATGGAGGAGAGAGAGCGAGCGAGCGAGAGAGAGAGAGAGAGAGGAGGTGGGATGAACTCTTGCCAGGTGTCGGCCGTTGCCATGGCGTTCCATCAGGCGACTCCATCGCGGCTCGGCGAGCTCATCAGTGACTGAATGCCAATGGGAGGGCATTTGTGCTGTGAAGAAACTGAAAGTGGCTCTAAAGCACTGGGCTCCAACCAGTCCCCACCCACCCATCCCATCCACCCCACGGGAATGTATAGAATGTGACCTGTTTGTGTGATGCATGATTGGCAGCCAGAGTCTATATACAGTAAGGCGCTCGTTGAAGGCTTTCTCAGTTAAGTATGTCAACTCGCACGCTTTCTGTCACACATGACTGAAATAGGGCCTGATAATTCCTGTTTGTAATGATTTGCTGGCGAGCAGAGTGATGTGCTGGATTTTTTTTTTTTAGGCTGCAGTCATGTGGTGCTTCACTTTTGCTTGACGCTGCAGCTGCCACGGCTGCAGCTGGATTAGGATATCATTTTCACATCGACAGAGATTTGCTTCAGACACCAAATATCAGTGACATTTTGTCTTAGCCTCTCTCATACTGCTACGGTATGAATGGTGTACAGTATTATCCTCTCCCCTACCCAGGATTCCTCGCAGTGTTTCCGTGTTCATGAATATTATGCGGTATTGTTAGAAATGTCACCATCATCATCATTGATACACAAAACAGCTCTCTCTCTATTCACCTATATTCCTGTTCAGCAGCAAATGTAGACTACATATTCACAAACTGAATAGGCCTCGCTCGCTGCAACTCTTAGCAACTGTTGCTATGTGTAACATTGTTGAACTCCACCTCTCGCTCGCTCTTCAAATGCGAATGACTAATCCATCACGGAGCACGCTGAAAGCTCTTCGTAAGGCCCCTGGAGCCGCTTGACGCCCCCCTGTGACCCTCTCCTGGATGTTTCCTCATTACTTTATAATGTATTCACGCTTACGCTTCCATGGCGTTCGCCCTGGCCTCGTAATGGGAGGAAGCAGTGAGCGGTTCCAAGGCATACGAGCCCGGCACAATTTGCACTTCATTTTATTAACAAAAAAACAGGCAGCCCAGCTTCTGGTGGTGCCCTGCCAAAGCTCACCAGGCTCCAGCGTGCACTGCCGACGAATTTCCTGCAATGTGACGACAGGATAGAGTCTCTCAGCATCAGTGGGGTACCTCCGCTGGTCCCCGGGAGATGCTGTCATTATGCGTGTTTGCAATCATGGGAGCTGAATACCTTGGCTGGAAGTGAGGGAGAGGACTGACGGAGGCAGAGGGAGAGGGGGAAGAAATTGAGAGAGGGAGAGAGAGAAAGAGAATGTTTCGGCTCCTCGACAGTGTTTTGAGCTTTCTGAAATGCATGTGCTATCATAGCAATGTTGTGTTTACCGCAGCAGGAGGCGAACACGGAGTCACAGAGGAGAGGCGCGGAAACGCCAGACACAGTAAAATGAGCAAAATACATACATTAGGACTCTGTATTCACTACACACAAGCCGAGCAGAGGGGGGGAAACTCATTTCAATATAAATGGAAGATGAGCAGGGAATGTGTGTCTTTATATCAGCTTTTGAACATCTTTTTTCTATTTTTTTTTTTTTTTTATACTCTCGCCCCATGGAAATATCCAGCAGAAGCCCTGAGACGAGTTTTGCTGGGAAGTCAGGATGTCAATGTTAATTTTCTTCCTGTTGCTAAGGAGACTCTCTCTCAGAGGCCCTGGTTCCCTCCCCCATGGTCACCGTGCTTTCAGTCAAAGAAGCCTTTCTGTTTCGAGTCTTCTCCGTCGTGCAATCAGACATTGAGGACCATCTCTGCGTCGGGGCTGCTCCACCGACCGGGAGACCCCAACATCTGGCGGCTGTATTGATTTCCAGCGGGAGGGCAATGTGTCCCCGGTGAGCTATTCAGAGCAGCTACTTTAGCGCCGCAGCCAATCTTCTGCTGTGATTGTCATGCTAGTGTTCTGGTGGCACAGTGTAGTAGCTGCTTGTCTTACACAGCAAGCACTTTAATATATCAATATCAACCCCGCCCTCCTCCACCCAACACACACACACACACACACCTCCACCTCTCCACCTCCACCTGAGCCAGAGATTTAGCTGGAAGCCACAACAAGAAGAAATGTGAGAACAAGTCGCGAGGAAAGCATTGTAAACACTAAACATTTGAGTCTGTCAACGAAGTGGAAATCACTGACACAAATAGCTGTTGTGTGGCTCCCGGAGAGCCTTCCCTCTCCGTAGACACCTTTCCGACCGGCACGCTGTGCTGGTTATCAAGCAACACATCAGGAGTTTAGGTTTTGATGATATGCTGCATGGCTTGCGTGCACTGCCAGGCGTAAATCCACTTTCACCTTCCTGAGCTCGTTCTCGTCCCACAATTGCGCAGAAACGCTCCGGTCATTCAATTACCACATCTCCAGGCTCTGCTATCATGTCCTCAGCTGCTTTGTTGGGAAAATATTTTCAAATTTTTCGGCCTGTATCAATCAATTGCCGAAGAGGTATTGGGGTTGGAATAGTCAAGAAGCTTTGTGTTGTTCAAAGCTTTGATTTCTACCTGATGTAAACGTCTTGTAACAATATGTCAGTATTTAGTCCTGGTGAAAAGCTTTGTTCGTGTGCTCCTTGTAACATGTTCGGTGTGTAGGCTGTGATTTTTGAAAAATCGACACGTGTTTAAAATAAACACCAAAGAGAGCGAGCATTGTGTGGTGCATTTTATTCAGTTTCAAACAGCGAGATACAGCCTGAATATTTCAATTGAATTTGACAGATTAAATTACATTGCAATTATTCAAGGAGTTTTCTGCAGTCACAATATAATTATTTTATTTTACACAATTATCAATTTAGTTTAAGGCCAAATTTGGTGTAAATCTTAATATAGGAAAAGTATTATAATTTTAAACCTTAATTTCACACTCTGAATATGAGATAAAGGCAGATTATATAATTCAATCTATAAAATGACAAAAGTTAGGGAAAAAATGTTCATCACAGTTTCTTGGAGGTAAAGGTGACAGCTTCAAGTGTTTGACTAACAGTCCAAAGCTAAAATACATTCAATTTATAATCATGTAAAACAGAAAATACCAGTAAATCCTTGCTTTGGAAAGATATTTTGTCTTAGAAAATCGCTAAAATAATTGATTATCAATATTGATCCACAATAATTGTCTTTTTATCAACCAGTTTCTACTTGAGAACGACAAATCCAAAAGTTGTATTATACATGCAGAACACATACAGAATGTCAGCTGCCTTTAACATGGAAATTGGCAGAACCATAAGACAAGATCTTCTGCTGATTTCTTCTAAGTGCATATATGCAGGCAAAAGAGTTGCTGGCAGAGGGCTAAATAGGGAAAAGACAAAAATGACAGGGATTTCACCACCGAATCCTTTTAGCAGGCCACTGACACATGAATGGGGGCAAAGAGAGAGAAAGGAGAGAAGAGAGAGCGAGGGAGGGAGGGAGGAGAGAAAAAAAAAAAGAGTAGACAACCAATTTGGGAGTAATGCAACTAAAAACTGACAAGTGTAATTTCATCCATCTGGGCCGATGTGTAAAAAGCGCTGCTCTGAACATTCCCCATGATTCCCCCTGATTGATCTTCCCCCGGTCTGAAACACCTATTATTAGCCACGAGCCTAATAGCACCAGGATGGCTCAGCGCTCTCCCAGGGGCCAATTCTCCGGTCATCTGCCCCTCACTCACCACAGCTGTGGAAACCAACCAGGGAGAGGGTGGAGAGACAGGGGGAGGCGAGGAGGAGATGGAGCTGCCAAGAGGGGATGGAGGCGTACCTATTGGGTAGAGGAGGGGTGGGAGGGTGAGTGAAGGGAAAAAAGGGTGGGGGGAGGGGGGGCGAGAGGTTGAGGGGAAAGGGAGAGAGGGGAAGAGTGGGTATGAAGAGGGAGATAGCTTGGAGAGAAGGGGGACAAGATGGAGACTCGTGGCTGGACATGGATGAAGGCGGAGGGTGGGGGGGGGGGGACATAAGAGAAAGGTGGGCGTAAAGGGAAAAGCCAGGGAGGGAAACAAAGAGAGAAAAAGTTATTTACAAGCATTTATCTTCTCCAAAAAAATCAATGTTACTCGAGTGTTGAAATTAAAAACATCACGCAGTATATGTACTTGCTTAATGCTTATTTTAATTATTCAGATACAAAATAAAAAAGTCTGTGATAATGATGCCTGGCTCGTGTTCACCTTTCAACTTCCCCAGGTGAGGAAGCTGCACTCACATCATAATGCCAGCCATAAAAATTAGCTTGACAGAAGGCACAATTATCTATTTTAAATTGAATTAAAACTCCGGTGGTGTGGTTTCAGGTATTTTAATGCTTTGATTTTTGGCTCACTATATTGTGGCCTTTTCCCATTAACTTTCTTTCATTTAGCCAATTTTAAATCACCTCAAACAGTAATAATTCATCATGTATTATTGCTGTTTTAATACAAATGCCTTTTTTTAACATTTAAAAGCCCTAAAAGCATTTAATATATCTCTTAATACACAATATCACCAGAGTATTTATGTCTTTATATTAAAGTGTAACTTCTTCTGTTAACCCCTAAAGTGGAAAACAGAAGAATGACCTCAATAAAATAGGAAAAGTTAGAACTGTACCTCTTTGTACATGAATAACACTTAGAATAAAGACATTTGTTTTATCAGCATTTAATAAATGTTAATTTACTAATAAATGCTGAACATGGAGACTTAAATGAAATGAAATCATGATAGTGTCACATATTTCACGGCCTGAAATTTCTCTCTTGGATTCACTGAAAAATAGTCAAGATTGAAAAACTTGGAATAAATGGGGCAAATCTTCAATAATGATAAAAGTCAGTGTTCATGGTCCCAAAGCCCGAGCTGCCGTGATGATGCCCCAAGGTTCAATGTCAGCAATAAGAAAGTTTGCAGCATAAAGCTGAATGAGAAGCACTGATTACCGTCTGGCCCTTTTCGGGTGATTTTTTTTTTTTTTGCGATGGATTAAGGTCAGAAGTCGTCTGTTAATCGCCCCTTCAGTCTCTTTGATTGAGTGAGCCCTCAGGTGAGGCGTAATGCATTTTCAAGGGCAATGATGACCATAATTGGCTACCTTCACTTTACCAAAATGGACAAAGTCCTAAAAATGTCTCCACTCAAATCTGACAGTTCAGAGCAAATGAAAATAAAGGGTGGTCTAAGGGTTTTCCAGGCAACGAATTAATTGCTGTTATCTGATGAGGCTGGCTGCAGACACGAGCCTCCTGGCCAAATCATTAAGTTGATCTGTGATCCGAGGTTTGTTAACTCAGGGGACCCGGACTGTCTTGCACACAAGGATTTCACAGCAGTCGAGTGATTCTGTTAGAAAGCTGGTAACTTAATTAGGAATTTGATATGGTTTCACTCCTTTTGATTCATAAAAACAGCCCTTTTTATTTTCAGTAATTTTCCCGTTTGTCTTGATGCTGCAAATCTGAGCATTGTTTATTGTGAGCGTTTGAAAGAAGGATGATTATTTTATTGTCATCTTGGGAATCACAATTATGTGAAGGAGTTTAAAAGTGTTTATGTGGTGTTCACTGACTTTATGCTCATTTTTTAACCATACAACATTTTCTGTATTTTTTATTATGTTTTTTGAGTATTTCTTTTAATTTTTTGTATTCTATATTTTAGGATTTTTACAGATTATCTGTAGTGTAATCCCATACACACTTAAACACAAACAATTATTAAAGGTGATTAATAGCAACAGCAGAAGAACCAAAATATACACCAAAAGCCTTATAATAATATATATGATTTGATTAGTTTTGATTACATATGTTAAAAATATGTAAATACAGGTTTCTGAATAAATGAATCCAAAACTGAATCTTTGTCAAACTTTCCGATTTGAGATTATTTTGCAGGTTAAAATTAAATTGTACAATACAGGAAACATGTTTACTGTTTCCATAAAAGTGTCATTTGTTTGTAACCGATAATTTATGAAGTCTTTGCACCTTCTCCAGACAAGTGTCATCTTTTAAAGAGGACAGCCTCTTCCTCCCAGGAACATATTTCAAGACTCAGAGTTTGAACTTGAATACAGCAGGTTTGGCAAAAATGTAATTTTCTCGCTTAATTCACAGTTATTCTGCAAGCACAAGACCTAAACCAAAACCCGGCCTGATTTGAAGAAGTCCGGTTTCAGGTAGGAGTGTCTCAAGGTGTGGCAGGCAAAGGTGTGCCGCTATCACCTGACAAACTCCTGCAACACAGCATGAGAACCAGAGCGGCATCTGAGAATGGGACAGGCACACACTCCATTTCACCAGGTGTGACTCCTTTTCTCTTCACTTCTCTTCCACTTCACTTCACAGTGTGCTCTTAAATTTCAAGCTCTTTTATTTTGCATTCAGTGGCCGCTATTGTGTGCAGCCCTTCCTCCAGCTTCAACTTCGCTGTTCCAACTTCCTCCATTCAATTCTACATGCAAGCCAGAACTTTCCTGTTTGAGCTCACAATACTTTGTTATCGGTTACTGTTGTGTGCATGGAGAATATGTGTGAGGATAGCTCTGCAAGGCATTCCCACCATCAGGAGTTTTCCATCGTTTACATATTTAAAGCAAAATTTAAAACTTTTATGTCAGTACATCATTTTTTTCATCTCACCTTAAAGCATCTCTTTTTTTTTTCTTTTTTTTTTCCTCTTTTTTGACATCTGATTGAGATTTTTAAATCTCAATAGTGGCTTTATTTATCCTGTATATACTGTCAATTTTATCCCACAGTCATTATTGTCCTGCAAAGATCCCACCTCACATGTTTACTCAGGCCTGCCTCCTGTGGCTGGGTGCACATCTGTAATAGGCCTTTTGGCTCTATTCTAACAACAAGGGTGCGATATTTTGTCTTTAACATTTCAGAATATGTGTTATGATACACAACTGCGTTGAATTTCTGTCAGTTCCTTTGTCCCTTGCATCTGGAGATTAGGTTGCTTCCACACCTCATGAAGAATCCAGCCATTGTTGATTGCCGCTAATTCCCGCACGACAATATTCCTGTGATAATGATGCCATTAAAAGCCTATTATTATATTACATTGTTCCTATAAGGAATGACAGACAATTATAGCGAGACAGTGTCCTCCTGTAATTCATGATATCAATTCTTGAGGGTTCACATATAATCCAGGTTTCGGGTGACATTTCTCCATCTAGCAGGCTCCTGTGCCACATGTGGCGCGCACTGGTGGCGCGCCCAGCGTCTGTGGGGGTTTTAAAAGCACCTGCCTGCTCGGACACAGACAGACACACACACCACACACACACACACCCATACACCCATACATCCTCCTACTGCTGGCCTTGCCAATGAATGTGTCTGGAGTCACTGATAAATAATCATCAAATCACACACACAAAAATATGACCAGGACGTTTAAAAATAGCCCTCATCCTGAAACTGATCGATATTGCAACATTCAGTCTTTATAATATTTTCTTTCCTCGGATTTAAAAAAAAAAAAAAAAAAAAAAAAAAAAAAAAAATTACGATTAGGCGCAGTGTAATGCTACATACAAGATTTCAACTTTACACGAACTGGAGATGTGATTAATGTGATAATTATGATGATGATGATTGTGGCGATAATGGCAGCAGCAGCAAACAACAGCAACAACTTAAGAAAAAATAATAATAGCCCAGTAATAATATTCATATCAGCAATAATAACATATAATGTGACTTGCACAAAAAAATGCTTGGAAATTACGAATAAAAATATAATAAAATTTTAAATTCAATTATTGCGCAATTGAATTTATGACACGGGAGTTTACGTCTAAATTCTGATCAAACTATTCGCTCCTTAATAATCAGCGTTTCCTTTCTGTGACAGTTTCCTGTTCATTTGTGCCTAATAGTTAAACATTTCAGGAGTTTGCTTAATGCTCCTCGTTGTCAAGTATTCGCTCCTAATTTCTATCTTTCTTTTTTTTTCCTCTGTCACGACAGATGAAAAGGCGCTCTAATTATTCCAGGAGGTTGGGAAATAAATGATTGTCTTTGAAGTAGGCCCGGGCCTGGGACTACATTAGAAGCCAAGCATGTGATTTGCAACTGTTGAAGTAAAACCTTCACTCTGCTGTATGAAAAAAAGAAAAAAAAAAAAAAAACGGGAAAATGAGGAGGGTGGATTCTCGGCAAAAGAAAATGGTATCTTTGTTTGCTCCCTTTTGTTTACTAGGGGATTCTTTCTCATTTCCCCTCCTTTTTTTTCATTTTTACTAATTCATTTCAATGGCTTTCAAACTGGAAAATGGAAATGTTGCTCCTGCCCTCTATTTCGGCGGCAGCGTCCTGGCAACAGAGCAATTTTCTATCATCAAGGATAAACGGCATCGAACAGTACATTCTGATAAAAAAAAAAGAAAAAGAAAAAAAAAAAGCCCATGATTGCTGGCCTTCCTGTCTGTCATCTACAGACCAAATCCTCTCCTTCAAGACCGACCACTGTGCTGTCAGACCTAATAATGTCGCGTATTAAGTCGAGAGAGGAAAAAAGGGGGACTGCTGTACCCCCGGCTCACTATTCTTATTTGTCACCAACAAAAAATTCAGATCAACTTTTTGTATGTAGCTCCTTTGTTATTGACTTGGTGCACACGATCACGGAGTTAGGTGTGCCCGCCGGGTTATATCCATGTGCTGAGCGCAACCAACTCTATAAAAACTGCATTATTGTTGATGCACGGCCACAACAAATGTCCCAAACATCCATCTTCCGCCTTATTTATTTTTCCTTTCATTGCCTTATTATCTTAAAAGAATAATATGGCCAGAAATCTAATGGCATTGTGGCAATTCTCCTTAATATTCCACAGTTACATCTCACGAAATGACTTTCGCGTTTATTTCGGTTTTTTTTTTCTGCTTTTCGGAAACAAAAGACAAAAATATAAACACTGGTGCAGGAAACCGCGCAAGGCAATCACTCAGGTGGACCTGAACATGCGGCGAAGGAAGGCGACAAGAGAAACAAGCAGTCTTAATTAGGACACGGGCCCTGAGTGGGACCAGTGCAGCTTCAGCCGTGCCAAATTAAATCCATTAGTCTGTGAGAGGCTGTGAAGACTCAGCGGTGCGGGCTTGTGCTTATTTGTGGACATTTAGCTCCACTACACCAGCACACTACACACCGGGTCCATCTGAAGGCCCTCGCCTGCACCTGGGGCCATGCATATGCCAATTTTGCTATTTACTCGAGAGATAATGTAATCCTAATTTATGATGCAAAATTTATTGCAAACAGTCGTCTGCCCGGGATCGCGTGGTTTTCTTTATGACAAAACCGCACTAATTTTTCTTGGTGTAGTTGCGCGCTTTTACAAAACACATCAAAGCTCTGCATAAGTGGCTTTGCATTAGTACGCTGTGCGCAATTTATGTGCGTAAAAGCGTCGTGCCGCCATTTGGGCACGGGTGAATTCTACTGGAGCATAACAGGCTGATCGGTGATCATTTTAGGCTGATGTGTGCGTGAGCGCGCGTGTGTGTGTGTGTGTGTGTGTGTGAGGAGTTTGCTCCACTGAATCTAGATACAATGAACCACGTTATACTGACAGCTGTGTGTGGTATGCATCTGCGCTTCCCCTTCGCCACTTCCCGCCCTTCACACGGCAGAGATGGAGAGCAGTCGACGCCTGGCTGTCTGTGAAGCGCCAGTGGCTTTGCGCTGTGGAGAAGGGAGACATGTTGTTTAAGTGCCTCCCGGTCTCCGTCTGCAGTGACATGCCTCGGCGTCCCCAACCGCCCGGTCCTCGCGAAGCCAAGGAGGTGGCTTTCCATGCGAGCTAGTCAATAGCTGTTAGCGGGACCGACCGCAAACACCCAGCCTCTCATTACAGTTATGACCTGTGTAGTGCTGGAACTCTGCGTTAACGCTCAGATATGATTAACACATGTGGCCAGAGAGACAAAAAAAAATACATGCGGTGGTAAAAAACACCCAGTGACACACATTCAGAGAGAGAGAGAGAGAGAGAGAGAGAGAGGGGACACGGAGGGAACAAGTCACTTTTTATATCTTTATGGGCACAGAGTGTGTGCATTAATCTACCACGTGCTATGTGCCGTTATGTCACCTTATCCATGCGCGTACTGATACTACCAATTCAGGTTAAGATGCATATCCCAGAAACTGTGTTAACCACAACAAAACGTCAAGTTACACCACTTAATACAGTGTAAAATATTCTCACTTTTCATGTATCCTTTCCCGGGCAATGGATGGCGGGGGAATCCCAGGCCTGATAAAGACCCAGCGGTTGGATATTGGAGTGATTTTAGAGAGTCATTCATCAGCGTTTATAAGACAGCTGGAAATAAAGACCACTTCTGTTAAACCACCACGGCCATTGATTGTGCTGAAGGTCAATCATCTACTTAGGGACAAAGTGATTTCTAGATTTGCAGCTGAACGCTGTTCATTTTGTGATTGACATTTTGACTAGCTGAAATATAAATTAATTTATCTGCAGTGTAAGGCGATGAACTCCTGTAATCCAAGATGAATGTAGGGCAGGTACAAACAGGATTATACAGCAGGTGAAGCATGCAAGCTCGATGCTTCATTCTCAACATTTAAATTTTTTTTTTAGCTCCGGTTCCCTGATAACATCTCATATGGCCCTTGCTTTCTTTATATACCTTGCAATCAGACACGGTTGTCAGCACGCATATGCAGCAGGTTACATCTTAAACATTTCAAAAGCACCAAGGTCGAGTATGTCATGTTCTCTCTATTCAAACAAATCCGTCCTTTCACCACTTCACTTAATCTCAGTGTGCACAGAAAAAGCCTCCCAACACGCCTGCGGGACACCAAGACTTTGACATTACCCACATTACCACCGCGGGATTATTAAATTGCGGGATAACACGGCAATTTAATAATCCGCAGCAAAAAAAAATCTGAGGAATGAAGATGTCTCGTATAATCTAACCCGAGGTTTTTAAGACCGCGGGGAAGCAACTAACATCATTGCAGAGCATGTATGTCTTTGTAGTGGCACTCAAAGGCGATTAGAAAAGGTATAGGATCTGGTTTCTCTTCTGCGTGTCCAAGTGGAACACGGGCAGGGGAATTGGCCACAATGTTAGATCACTGAGGGGTGACCAAGGTGTGCTCACCCACCCCCTCCCCCCCTGCGAGGTCTGCAAAGGCCACTGTGGTCCTAAAATGCAGAATTATCAAAGGCGAATACAATCATTTATCAACGTCATTCGACACAAAAGAGCATTCAGAAGAAGCTCTTACCTGCAGCCCTCCTGAAGGCAAATAAGTATTCTGATTTCAAAAACTAAAATTCTTTTTAAGAAGCCTGGAATGATAAAACCAATCCATGTGGGTGCCTTCGGCTCTCATCCCTGCCTCTGTGCTCCTCTCTTGGTCCGCTGCTGTAAAATGATTATCCGGCTGGGTTGTGCACTTTTAAATCCCACAAAGTAAATAACAACCGTAGCTGACGATAATAGCAAGGTACCAAGTTCTTGTTACAGAAAAGGAGAAAATTGAAACTAAACGCTGCATTTAGACAACCATTTTTGATAAGAGGATAATTGAGGCCACACTGGCGTATAATTAGGGGATAATTTATGCTATATCCACTTTTATTCCACCCTCCCAAAATAAATCCAGTCCATAATCATTACAGGCGAATTGTTCTTAATTTTATAGCTGCAATTTGAGTAAAGTGTGGCCGCTAATCAAATAGGTTTTCCTAGTAACTTGATTGCAACCGTAATTATTTTTCGTCGCCTTTTTTTTTTTTTTTTTTTTTTTGGTAAAATCTCTAAATTGCGATAAAAGAAATATGCTGAAAGTGATGGTTGGAATACCTCTTGCAATGAGCGGAAATAGCATTTTAGTCTTATTTGCGAATCGAACATCGCAGCCCTCCGAGACAAACTGTATAATTTACATATATTGAGGACCCTATCAGGCCTCATATTACAACAGGAATAAAAGACACTGTCAGTTTTTCTGGGTATCCACCCTTCTATCTGCTAAATAACCTATTGTACCTCAGGCATATTGTTATTTGATGTGTCACATGCGCTGTATTTTGAATTGTCATGAGGATCTTTAATCATATGGTCAGTAGCCCCAGGAAAAATGAACGGTTATAATATAGGTTACTTTCAGAGCGGAGGGGTTTTTAAAGAGGGGGACAGCTCATTAGGTGACATCAAAGCAAATACTGCACTGCAAAAAAAAAAAAAAATCAAATTTAATCAGCTGATTTTTGTATATAAAAAAAGTGAAAGTCTACTTTTGTAAATAGGAAAAAAAATTGAAGTTGTAACCCTAACCCTAACCCTTATTTTCACTTCTAAAGTTATTCCACCTGCTTCAGGGGTCTCGTTGACATAAAACTCATAACTCCTCCAATTTTGTCACAAAATGTTGAAAAAAATTATCATTTAAAACCATTAGGATTAATCAATACTTAAAATATACATGATTATAAATTTGATTCAAATGAATTTAATTTTTTTAAACATTATAATTGACTTGTAAAGGTTAATATTTTTTGCAATATAGGGCTAAATTGTAAAATGATTCAGTGGTTTAAAATCAGTAAAATCTAAATATTCCTGGTGTCTGCTATATGTTATTAGTTCCTTTCTGGGGAGGAAGACTGGAAGCCTGAAAAGGAAAAGAGGCACATATACACTGCTAGCTCATCAGACTATATCAAAGAGCACACTATGTTGCGCATCGTGCGTAATTTGGAGGTTTGGGTTAAAAAACAAAATCGACTCGGCAATTCCAAAGGAGCCGCTTTTACGTGTGAAGCTTGTCTGTAGGAATTAGGCGTCTTTCCCACCACATATTATTTCCCCCCATAGTTGTGGTGGGAGCTGGTAAGGTGGGTTAACTCCAGCTCAAGTCTCCGTGAAGCGCAGAGCACTGATGACGTTGGGTTGGATGACCAATCGGGAGGCGCTGCCCTTTGGAGACAAACCATTTTACTTGTAGTGTCTGCATCAAGTCTGGAAGCAAGGGCTCAATTTTTACAGAATCCACCTTAAAATCTCTCCCTTAACTTATTCCTATCTTCCGCCACTTTGAGTGAGAATATCACAGGACTAGGGGGGAAATAAAGACGCCTCTGGAAAATTCGGGTGTTAATAGGACAATATCTGTTCGCGGTGGAGAGGGGAGAGAGACAACAGCACAGCGAGAGAGAGAAAACCGATTTGGTCTTGAGAGAGAGGGGGGTGAGTGCTCTCAAGGCAGAAAATTCGATGATGACCATGACTACGATGGCTGACGGTCTGGAGGCTCAGGACTCGTCCAAGTCTGCTTTCATGGAGTTTGGACAGCAGTCGCACTCACAGCAGAGCTCCCCATCGATGGGCAGCGGCCACTACCCGCTGCACTGTCTCCACTCCGGCTCACACGCTCACCACCAGCACGACAACACCCCGTACCCCGGGACCAACACCTACAACAGGTCGTTAGCCTACCCCTACGTGAGCCACGCGCACCACAGCCCGTACCTGCCATCATATCACAACAACACGGGAGGACAGACAAGGTTAGACGGCGCAGGTAAGAGACCCCCTTTTCACCCAGCCAAGTGGAAAATGCACCGCGTCATGTCCATCCCCGGCGCCAGACAGTACCATTAGCGCATACCTTCTTTTAGGGTGACCCACAGTGGGGATCAAACCCCTCTCCCTGCCAATGTTGGTGTCATGCCCAAGTCACCGCGCGGCCACTCCAAGTTCGGGAATGATCTTTCAAGCGTAGGTGGGCGATTTCACCGAAGAAAACCGTGCGTAAATGGTACCGGAATAATTCCAGATCCAGCCTACTGCCTTCTTTGCCTGTTTTGCCGTCCTGTTTAGCACTTCCCTCAGCTCCCACAAAACCTGTTTAATGCCCGGGGTGGGATCATCTCGACCGTGCAATCCTCACCAACTACTCGTGGAAATTAGGCAGCCCGCACGCCTTGAATGTTGTAATTAGCATTTAATTGACATGTCATTACCAGCAATATCCTAAATATGACAGCGTATGAGGATTGTGGCTGCCACGGCGCGTAAATGCAACGAGAGATGTCAACGTTTATCAGCGTGAGTTTTCATTTTTAGACCCCTTCATTTTGCCGCTTCTGCATTTATCTCCACTCGCCGGGATATTCCAGCTGCCCCGGCACGCTGGTTGTAGGCTACACGTTCGTCCTGCAGTAAATGAACACATGTCTGGCTGTGGTTTTGAATAATAACATTGCTTGTTTTTGTTGCAGAGCAGCAGAAAACGACGGTGATTGAAAATGGGGAGATTCGTTTTAATGGGAAAGGCAAGAAGATTCGCAAACCTCGGACAATTTATTCCAGCTTGCAGCTTCAAGCACTGAACCACCGTTTCCAGCAAACACAGTACCTCGCTTTACCGGAGCGCGCCGAGCTGGCTGCCTCTCTAGGGCTGACACAAACGCAGGTATGAGGACAAAATCCGCTGCTTTACATGTTTACATGACCTCTTGGACACTGTCAGTAATTATGTTAATTATAATAAACATTAGAGAATTATTTATCTTCATCATGTGTGCTTTTCAATGTTCTTTTTTTTGTATTCATGGTGTTTCTGTCATTAATACTTGCAATGCTGCATAAATAAAACGAACGTCCATACAGGCTCTTTAGCCACATGCCCTTCACTAATTGCATGCACCCCTCTCCTCCACTCCCGCAGGTAAAGATTTGGTTCCAGAATAAGAGGTCAAAGTTCAAGAAGCTGCTGAAGCAAGGCGGCAACCCGCACGAGAGCGACCCTATCCCGGGCTCCATGTCCCTATCCCCGCGCTCCCCGACCATCCCTCCAATTTGGGACGTCTCGGCCTCTTCCAAAGGAGTAAACATGCCGGCCAACAGCTACATGCCCGGCTACTCTCACTGGTATTCCTCCCCACATCAAGACTCGATGCAGAGATAGACTGTCTGGAGGCCTCCGGATCTCCGCCATGCAGTTTCCAACGTAGCCTAAATGCGATTTTTCCAGAGACTGGGTGCTGGAGAGGAAGGAGATATAAAACTATGCTGCTTCTCTTCTGCAGGATAAGACACAGCCAAGCCTCGGGTGTGATGACACAAACAAGGAAACTAACCTTTTTTTTTTTTTTTTTTTTTTTTTTTTTTTAATTTTAGCGTACATGGCTGTTCAGTGGGCTCGCATTTGTTATGCTTTCATTCATGTCAACAATTGACAATTGACAATATACCAAATATTATCAGTGACATTTGAGCCACTTTGGGCAAAGACTGTGTACACTCTCCATGCGCTGTGGCGCCCACAACCTTTTTTTTTTTTTTTTTTTTTTTTTTGCCATGGTGGACTCCTGATTGCATTTATTTTATTTTATTTTTTTTGGTTGTTTCTCTAACATGCAAAAACCAAGCAAATTGTCTGTCTGTAAATATAATCTGCGATTTTAGTTGTAAATACACTTTTTATGTTTTGTCAGATTGAGTAAACCGTGACTCAAAACAGATGCCTGCTGTTGCATGATTTCCAATATATATATATATATATATATATATATATATATATATATACATTTTCAGAGGCCTTTTTTATGCTGTATATTAGGCCAACATCACATTATAACAGGAATATTTCCCTCCACCCTGCTGCATAGAAGCTTCTAACAGATAATATGAGCAAAAGGTAATGACACTGCTCAGTGAAAAGCCCATTTCACCAGAGTAAACATTTAAAATATACCCAAGCTCTCAGTGCTTGATGAAGAACGCTACAGTATATAGATTTATCAAATGCACTCAACACCAGAGGAAATTAACTTACCCTCCACCGCTGCTGTCTACATTCACATCGAAAGACATTTGCTCCAGGTCCAGCGTATCTTGTCATTTCACCCTCAATTATTAGAAGTATTGACAAAATGTTTTCTCCCTTCCCTCCGTCCTAATGCAGGCCGTTAAATGCCAAGCTCCACGGGATCGATGGGGAACAAAGCAGCCAGCTGCAGTGGCGTTCAATATGAAGGAGATATTTGGGACAATTTGTGGGTTTTTATCCAAGTGAGGCTTTTTTTCCATTCTCATAAATGCAGGCATAATTAGGGTAATTTTTGATGTAGCCCGCTGATTACAGCGTTTTTACCGTCAAAGATAATTACCTGTAATTTTCTACCACTTTTAATACTAAAAGGCATCTTTATTTGGATTTGAGGTAGCACAGATGGAACAAAAGAGAAAATTATTCGGTTATTCATATACAAATTGCTGAGAAGAGTGCGCGCTCGGGATATTATCTGAAATTACAACGCTGAAAAGCTTCATGCAGCTGTCAAGTCGCGGATGTCCCACTGGTGCACATTCAGCCTACCTGGGCCCCCAGGCTGGGGCCTATCTTTGCTCCTGGGCCAGGCTTCGGGCTGCAGGGAGCCCGAAGCAGCAGTGGAGTAAACATCAACAGAGCTCATAAATACACAGTTGGGCACATTCAGCTCCAAGAACTAATGCGTTTCATCATGTTTTGCAAATGCATAAAGGCTTTGATGAGCTAAATGAAATGAATCCCAGACTGAGGATAGATAGATAGATAGATAGATAGATAGATAGATAGATAGATAGATAGATAGATAGATAGATAGATACATACATACATACATACATACATACATACATACATACATACATACATACATACATAGATGGGGGTAAAGTGCAACAGACTGGGGTGGGGATGCACGGAGAGATGTGTCACTTGCTCCCTGAGCTCTCACAGCACCTGATGCACTACAACACACTTCTCACATAAAAGCTCCTGGACAACATTTAACACAACTTTCACTACATTAATTGTGGACCTCACCAGCGCCGAATCCAGCCTTGTAAGGACACCCACAATGCAAATACTCTGACTAACAAATCAAAAATACATGCGATTTTTAGAATGATGCATTTCCCTATTTCTTTGCCCAAAGTCTTGACTAAACAATTAAGCTCAGAGCTTGTAGTGAAGAGTGAATTTAGAGTAAGGAGCGCGGTAACCTCCTCTAAGAGTGGAACTGGTAACAGAAAATATACTCTTCCTTACCTTTCTCGCTTCTCTAACATAGACTAACCAAAACGCGCTGCACGGTTTTTACTGCTGCGTGTTGAATAAGCAAATCCAGGTGGGAAGTGTTTGCACACCCCGGTAAGCTCTTATATATTGCCTGCAAAATTAGCTGTTATTACTGTCACTGTTTAGTGATGGCGAGCTTGAAAAAAAAAGCCCTCCGCAATCAGGAACCAAGCGCATCTTTGCAAATTATAGGTAATTGTCAATGTCCAGATTATGATAATGGCGGCCCTAATCCTGGAAAATAATTATTGTGGAGTGTTACAGTTGAAGCTGTCCAGTAAAGCTAACTGTCATTATTTAGACTCGATTTGCAAAACGGGGGGAAACTAGCTGAGTGGAAAATGTTCGGTTGGAAATAAACGGGGGCTCTCGATATAATGGCACCACTAGTGTGTGTGTGTGTGTGTGTGTGTGTGTGTGTGTGTGTGTGCGTGTGTGTGTCTGCGAGTGTGCATGTGTGAGAAAGAGAGTGAGTGAGTGAATGAGTGAATGAGTGAGTGAGAGAGAGAGAGAGAGAAAGTGTGTGTGTGTGCGTGTGTGTGTGTGTGTGTGTGTGTGTGTGTGTGTGTGTGCGTGCGTGAGAGAGAGAGAGAGTGAGTGAGTGAGTGAGAGAGAGAGAGACAGAGATACAGTAGCGATGTGTGTATAAGTGAGACAGAAACGTGTGCACGTCCGTGCATGACATTTTGCGCGCGCCAAAGTGGTCTTAATCGCGTGCACGTTCAATGTGAACATCTGAATTTCTCGAGTGACCATGTTTGCTCTGTAACGACGGGACTACAGTTTACCATTCAGCAGAAATTAGACTGATAACAACAGAGGCCGCGGCGGCCAGTTTAGATGGAGAAGAGGATTTCCTGTGGCATTTTGCGTGTGCTTGTGTTCTGCAGGCTGCAATCAGGAAGATGTGTCAGGTGTAAATGGTAACATGCATGGGTCAGTGTATGGGTCAGATGCAGTATTGTTTAGTGTGTGTGTTTGACAGAGAGAGATGAAGAGGGAGGAACATGTTGCTTTGTAAAATCTCACTAAGGCCTGTATTTTTACGCATATGGCCGGGCAAATTCAATTAGGTAAATTCTCAAATCCCCACAGCTGCATGGTTTGTTTAGCGGTTTTGCAGCGGCAGCGTTGGTATTACTGCCTGCTAATAACATGGCGAAATTGTGTGGGATTGTTCTGTCTTTCTTTCTTTAAAAAATGTTTTACCCGGAAGGTGGGCTGCGGCCGGGAGTGGCAGAGCTCTGGAGCCGGTCTACCCCCACAGGAATGCGGATTGTCTCAGATCTCCGTGCCGCCCCCCTCGCCTCCTCTCTGCCATTCAAAGCGGCTAATTGTAGGGGACACAAAGCGAGAGCGACTGCAGACTGTCTGCTGCAAGGAGCAGGCATTTTTCCCTGCAGCCGAGCTGGAACCAACCGAAAGGCTTAATCAGGTTCTCCATTCAAATACAATATGAATTATAAAAAGGCGATCATTATGGTGGTAATCAGAAGCAGTATAATAATAATAATAATAATAATAATAATAGTGCTTATGCTTTGAAAAATAATGTGGAATTATGATTAAAAAAAAATCTGGTTAATTTGAAAATAAGAATTATAATAGCAATAACATGATAAAACACCAATATATCTCCAGAAATTGGATTGCATTATGCTATCAAGGAGATAACTTCCATAAACACAATATAAAATGTGAGTATTATAATTATTTGATGCAAAATCACAACATTGTTATAGGATTAATCAATCCAATTCAAGAAACCCATGTTCAATCAAAGTAACTGGAATTATTATGGTATGAGACTTACCATTGTATAGCCATATTTTCTCAAAAATGTCTTTACAAAGGTTTCTTCGGTCAAAATTTGTTTCTAGAATTCTTAATTTTGGTCCATTTATCGCAAATGTAGAAACTGGTGTGATCCAAAAAGAAAAGAAAAATCAGCAAATTCATCTCAAATAAGCAGGTTTATCTAAGACAGGTATTAAATTTGTCCGCGGAAAATCTGCAGACATAAACGACACAGTCTTTAATAAAACAATGGATCATATAAATCTTGGAACACACCTAAATCGCAGTTTTAATTGCAAACTTTTAAGATTAGATATTGATTATTCATCTCAATACCTCTCGCAGCAGAGGTTTACAACCTGGTGTGAAAATGTCACCTGAGGCTCACAAACATTATTTATGTCTGTGGGTCTTTGTCGTGATTTTCAGTGTAAATATCTGAGGTTTAAAATAATAAGAGACTGTAGTGAGGCGGGAGGTTTCAAAGTTCCATTGTCCATTTAAACGTTTAATAGTCTTCCAAAAAATGCAATAAATTACATGCACACATTTACACATTTTACACGTTTCTTCTATGACTGTCATCAAATACATTGCATATTCCTCTGAAATTTGACCACGAGTCCCATAGAAGGAGAAAAAAAATGGAAATGAACAACTGGGTTTTTTCAATATAACGTCCCCACTCCAAGAGCCAACGAGTGCTGTAACGAGTTAGGGGTCTGAAGGTGGGAAGTCATGGAGCTGCCGGCCGAGGTGTACCATGACCCCGTATTTTCCAAAAAGTTAGAAGCCGTCGTGTTGATGTTTTGGGGCTGTAGGCTGTGCGGCCTGGAGGGACCCTGCGTGTCCCAAACGGCCGGGGACTGTGGAGAGTTGCAGGCCATGGGGTCGCTGGAGCTGGGGCTGTGCTCTGGTGGAAGCTCGCCGTTTTTCATTATCTTCTTTATTTTCGATCTTCTGTTCTGGAACCAAATTTTGACCTGAAAAGAGACAAATACGGGGCTGTTAATACGCTGAACCTCAAAATGGACTAAAAAGACGCTGCGTAAATTTAGCGTAATTACGCACAAAACAAAGCTCGCCACAACAGTCATTATTTTATTTAAGTGGCATTTAAAACGACACAATTTCCCAATTTTCAGGTGAAAATAAGTTAAGACTGAGTTTTAAAAATCACACCTGTGTTTGCGTGAGTCCCAGCGAGGCAGCCAGCTCAGCTCTCTCTGGCAGCGCCAGGTATTGTGTGTTCTGAAATCGCCTCTGCAGGGCGGCCAGTTGGAAGCTGGAGTAAATTGTCCGAGGTTTTCTCACTTTCTTCGGCTTGCCATTCACCATCCTCACTTCAGGCTCGCTTATCTCTTTTTCTGTTAAAATAACCAAAACAAGAATAGGCTAAAGCACGTGCGGCCTCAAAAAAATATATTTTTCTAGGTTATCGTCTGCATCCTTTAAAATCTAAAGAAAAAAAAAAAATCAGATTTATGAACCAAAGTTGTCATTCCAGAAAAAAAGTAAAGTACACACATTTTTATAATATCTCAAAATGACCTTGAAAAAGGCATATTTAAATAAACAAACATTTGTTGGTTATTCCATGGCTTCGGTTTTAAGTTGTACAATTCTAGATATTTTTTTTTTTTAAGTAGATGAAAAATCAGAAAAATGCGGAAATATAATAAAATTGGATAGAAATTGGTTGGCAATTCGATTGACTGACAATACTTCTATTAAAATGAAAAACGTTCGGAACCGTACCTTGTGGACTCGGCTGGGCTTGCACTCTGCTGTAAGTCCCAGCATACTGGTGGTAGGCAGGGGTCGTGTACGAGCTGTAATCAGTGTAAGATTTTGTCGAGTAATTCCCAGCAGATCCGTTTACACCCGGGTACTGGTACTGATAGGCATTCAGAGGCTTCCCGTACGAAGTGGAGGTGGGCGAGCAGTAACCGTGAGTGACTCCACCGGCGGGACTGTAGTATCCAGAATCCGTGGCGGAGGACTCGGGTAAAGTAGGAGATTCCTGAGACGGATGATGCATGGTGGGGAGTTGAAAAGAGCTCTGGAATTCTGCAGGTTTCACACTCGGGATCCTCCGGTCGAAAACTCCAGTCATACTTCGAGAGGGAACGCGTGGGTTTGTTTTCTTTAATTAGCAAAAAACGAGACTGTCTGACTCCAAAATGGTGTGAAAACTACACTGGCATTGTTGAAAGGCTCTCAGGCCGTCGGGCTCTGGTGAAGACTGCAGCCAGCCCCGCAGCAAAGACTTGGTTAAATCCTAAATCGCGCTCTTACGCACTGCAGGGAGGATCTGGTTCCATTGGCCAAGGCGCACACAGACACAGCTACACCCAATTCACTCCGCCAGCTTTCTTATAAGGGGGGAAACCACCCGGTCTATGTAGCTGCATTGTTGTGTTTTTATACTATCAATCAATGGGGGCAATTAAAGTGTCGCCAATTCATCAGATGGATGAATTAGAGGGACAAAACGGCATTATCAAAAAGGCCCCTATTGCAAGACTGACCGATTATTACGGCTGTTGTTATTATCTTTATTTATGCATTTTATTAAAACAGACTCAAACGTTATTCTGTTTAACCATCTGGGCTTACATGAATATACGGAATGCAATATTTCAGTGATATCATTAAACAGAAATGAAACATAAAATTGGACAACTTTGGTTGATCATTGAGCTCGTTTGTTATGCTATTATTTACCATTTTAACAGGCAAACAAACCTGATGGAAAATTCGATGAAGCATTGCTCAAAGCTGAGAGATCGTTAAATTATTGAATATATCCGTTATATTATCAGCATATCGAATATATCCATTGCTGTTTAACTGGATCACTAAGGGGATCATTAAGGATTTATCTTATTTGATCCCCTCTTAGCCTGGGCACATAAAAATCAATGCCCATTCCCTCAGTTTACACATTCAGTGGTGAACAGCGCCGACCAGTGGGCAAACTAAGGGGCTGCACTCCAAGCTCTATGGCAATGCCCCACACAAATACAGTATTTTGACAAAAAACAAAAGGCTGATCCATTTTTATCTAAGTTAACACAGGTATAATTCAAAATGATAGGCAACATGCGACCATTCAAAGATAAAGTTGATTAAAAACACAAACTAAGATAAATAAACGAAATAGCCTATAAAGCTTTATAGCAACAGGTGTGAGGCAGAAACCACTATAATGTATTTATTATTATATTGTGTCATATAGCCTATCACATATATGACACAATGGATAGGTTTATTCATGGAAAATAACCTGGATGAGAAAACAATTGAAAAAAAGGAAACTCTTAAACACTCATGTAGGTCTACTTATGACATTTTTACTTTTTTACGAATCCCATGTTTCAGGTCCAGATGGACCTATTAGGGTCCCTGTAGAGTTTTCGGTATTTTTCTATAGCAGCAGAGAAACTCTCTATAGTTCTCTGCCTGGTAGTGCTGTAGGCTACATATTTATTCTTTTCTCATATCAATGACTTAAACCAGTAAATAGGTGTCCTTCTTGGCAGATTGTATTATTACTGTGATATTGGTAGTCCTGATTTGCTAGCCCAGAAATTCTTCTTTTATTTTTGATTTAAGCAGATCGTAATCCTGCTTCAAAGCTGCATATTGTGTGCAGGAGTGTGTAGCGTCATTAGATGATGTGACTACTGACTCGGTGGAAAAACACCATATGTCCTAATCCTGCCTGTATTATAAAACCTACCAACTCCCTCCTGATTTCCCTGAAGTCCTGCCCTCTGCTGAGTGTTGGCTTTAAACTCCATCCCTGTCATGTTTACTACATCCATTAAAATCTCCCTCTTTAAACTGTATTTGCTGCAGTACACAATCCATCTTCCAGGGTATTACACCGCTGACCGAGATGTGATTGACTTTTTCCCCATTATAAACAAATAATGTGAAGAGAAACCCAGCATGCCCAAATCTTAATCCTACAAGGATTACTTCCTCTCTTCGCTTATCCTCCTTTAGACTGTTTACCATCAACAGACTTCTGGATCTTTAAATAATGTTGTCTGTATCCCATTCATTCCACCAGGTGCTAATTATGGCTGTTTTAATTCATGATTTTACCTCCTCTCTCAAACACATATTTGTAATGATGTTCTATTTCCATTTTCTTTCAAATTGTCCATACCTTTTTTAATTGAATATCCCCTCCTGTGCTTAATCAAAATTCCCTCAATGCATTTTTCTTTGCAGATTACTTTCCCAACCTTCGCTCTCTTTCGTTTATTATCTATAACATTTTCTTCATTTAAATTATTTCTCACCATTTTACAAGCTGGATCTTGTTTTGTTATGTCCTTGCTATATTCATCATTCCACCAAGGTACAACTTTCCTTTTAGAACCGATTTTACAAATTGGATAGATGCTGTATTTATGATCATATTATCATATTATCATGGTATCTGTGTGCATTAATTCTTATTCCCTAAATTCATCCCAGCTGTGGGGATGTTTTAGACTTTCCATTCACTTAAGAAAAAGTCTTGCTAAATGAGTATTTACCAACACAAGATCTAAGCTTATACTCACATTTCTTGCTATATGTTCATCCTGGTTCCACTTCTATTATTCCGTCTCATAACAAAAGCAAGATTCCAGTGAACACGATGGGACGTGAACAGAAAATAAAAGCTCATTCTCATTTTGATTTTCAAAAAATGTCTGTCATATATGAGCTATATTTACTGTGAATTCAGATGAGAATTAAAAGGGAACTTCCTGTTTCCACAGATCAATTCCACTTTATATTAAGAGACTACCACGTCAATGTGTTACTCAGACAATATCAGACCAATCTGATTTTAATTTCAAAATTAAGTAATCAAAATGAAAGCCCTCTAAAATGTCAGATATCACCTGCTGTATATTTACGTATGAACTCAGATTACAATTAAAAGAAAATGTCCTGTTTCTTGCACATCTACAAAGAACACATGAAAACCTTACAAAAAAGAAAAGACAATGAGTAAGTAAGTAAAACTTGATTGAAGGAAGGGTTCTAAGTATAGTTAGTTAAGATAAACTCAAGTAAAGCAAGGTAAACTTGAGTTACATAAGTAAGGTATCAAGTTGCAGAAAGAGTGTAGCAAGGAAGCTTGCTAGGAAAAATGTAGTATGCCAGTTGGTTTGCTTAATCAATGTCAGCGTTATGATGGTAGTGAGCTGGCTTGTCTTTGTACCTACTAACGGTCACCATTACTACATTTCAGGAACATTAAACTGTCCTCTCAGTTCAATGGCAAATCTGTATATGACTTTTTCATGAATTAATCTTTCTATTATGTCAACATAATAACATGCCTGCACAATATAACAAAAGTAAATATCTTTTTTTTTTTTCCAGGTAGTAAATAGTTCATTTTCTTCATTTACATTAATGCCACAGCATTGCATGAAACCATAGACTGTATATAATTTAGTATCTTTGTATTTCTCTCGCTTGCTTTTGCACAATACATCCCTGAAAGCAGCATTATATTGTGCTCCACAGTAGCTGCACTTCCAACCTTCCAAACTTTTCCACTGTCGATATCCTAACTTTCCACGGTCTCCCGCCACTTCCTCGTGAGTCAAAGCCAATCCCCCGGAAATACTTCCTCCACCGAGGTTAAACCGCTTCCTTTCATTTCTTGCTTGTTGGCAAGTTATATTAACTCTCTTTGCGGTTCGTATTTTCTTGAACCACAACAGCATTGTTACCTCACGATATACTGCCAATGAATATTTTCAATTAAGAAAACTACAGCTCACTCGATTTGATTTCGGATCAATTTTGAGAGCGCGCAGCGTGCGTCTGATGTCTGACATCATTGAAGAGTTCCGCCAGCAAGAGCGTTCCCCCCCATCGGCTTCAGCAGAAACACGAACATTGTCTGTTCAGGCGAAATAACAGTGATTCAATCAATCACAGCAACGATATCAGTCTTAAACTTGGAGCACCGGTGAACAAATTGATAGAATGGATTTTTCAGCAAACCTAGTTTGCCGAAATTGTATATAATGTTTTACAAGAAATATCATATACGATAGGTTTTATCCTTTTTTTTTTTTTTTTCCTTTTTCCTATTGCAGACGTGTTCAGTTTACTTAGCTATCATCAACACGAGCTTTTTTTTTTAACAGCTCAAAAATATCTCACCGCTGGGATAGATACACTTATTGTGAAATTTAAAAAAAATAAATAAATAAATAAATAAAAAAAAGGTAATAAACCGTGTAAATACGAAGATGCGGGCTGCCTAAGGAAAACGCGACCGAAGGCGGAAGTGCGTAGGAGGAAGTCCTCTTGCCGCGCATGTGCCTTTTTCCTCCAGCCCTCTTTTCTCTCGGCTCCCGTTTTGTGTGTTGGGGGGATGGGGCCGTGCCGAGGATGAGAGACTCCAAATATTTAGCACTTGGCTAACTAAATATCTTTATTTCCGATCTGGATTTTCTTTCCCGCGATCTCGGACATAGACCGTACTTTTCGAACCACGCATGAGTTTAGGTGGACTTCGGCCCGAATAAAGTGGAGGATCTGTACGTCCGCGACGCGCTCAAAAAGTCGACAAAATGTATTCCTCTGCTGGAGGTAAGTGGTGCTGCTAACGTTAGCATCGGCTATGTGATGCGGCTACAAGCACAAATTAACTTAGTAGCAGCGTTTTTTTTAAAAAAAACAATTCATATCTCGTTCTTTTTTTTATTTATTTATTTTTTATTTAACCGGTTCTTCTAAAACGGAACAAATCCTTTGACGGAGAACACGTCGTCCAGGTCTTAAGTGGAGGCTTTAGTAAGACAGGCGAGCTTAGCTTAGCGTGCAACAACAACAAGCTTCTGCTAGCCGAGTTAGCTTCAACGGGCACCTCGTTTTCCCAACTTGTCTTCAGCGAAACTTCCCACTAAATGTTTTTATATCATCCAGGGAGGGAGGAGGGAGGGAGGGGGGGGGTCGGTCCGACGGGCGTCCCATCTCCTCACCGTAGTCGTTACGTTTATAAACGCGCGTCGTTGTTTTTTTTTTTTTTTTTTTTAGTGCGTTTGCGGTTCATCGTTAAAAAAAAAAAACACAACAATTAAAGGAACATTTTAGCGGCCGAGCGAGAGACCTGAGACCTCATCACCTCATCATCTCATCACCTCATCACCTCATCACCGGTCCGGAGCGACGACGTGCTTCAACTTTACATTTTTTTTTAAATCGCCGTCCCGATCATAAAGGTGAGCGTAACTCACCTTTATGATGGAAGAATAAAGGAGATGGACGCCTGTGAAGTTTGACTTGAGGTTTGGGGGCCACCGGTAGCTTTTGTCAACTCATGCGGCGGAGGAGACAAAAAATATGTCCCTCATGAGGTTTTCCCCTTTTTTTTTATTATCATGTGTCGTTTTTGTTTTTTGTCTTCGTCAAAGAGAACACAAACACTTTATTGTATTTCTCACAAATACAGTAATTGTTTACGGGTTTATTTTCTATGTTAAAGGAGGGATTTCTTCCTCTTGTCTTTGTCTTACTAAAAGTAGGACTTGGTCCTTGGTAGCAGGGAGAGTTTATTTCCAGGGGAATGAATGGGTGGCTTCACCAGAGTTAGATTGCCAGCTTGCTTGATACCTACCTCCTGTGTGAATATTGATAAGAGCCTTTTAACATTGGCGGTGCTGTTGAAGCGATAAGAGCAGGACATACTGAAATGAAGCAAGTCTTTACAGTTGAAATATATAATTCATAATGAGTCGCACTACTTTCCTTTGTATTTCCACGAGCTACATAAAGCAATTGCTTTTTTTTGGGGTGCTTTTTTTTAACCTCTTAAGTAGTAAACCCAGATGTTATGTGCTGTGTTCAGTGTACATTTTCACCACTCTTTATATTACAGTACAGTGTGTATCAGACCAAATCCTTGCAGTTATCAATAAAAAATGCAAAGGACTGTGTAAAGAAATGGGGAACTCGTATAACCATCACGCTTCAGTGAAAAAAAAAAGAAGAAGAATCAGACCAAATGAATTTTTGAGTATTCCTAACATGTAATTTTTGTCCTCTGTAGCTCCTGAGATGATTGAGGGACCCCGTTCCTCTGGGTCAATAAGCTCTGGTAAGCTTTACCCATATTTGGACTTTTCAGGCTTAAACTGGTCCCATCAGTGCTCCAGTGTAGCAGCAACACTGCAGTATGTAGTCAGCTGAAGTACAATTTAACCTTCTGATTAAGTATCGAAACTGTCTGGAAAATAGGACACAGGTGATTTTGGTGCTAAAGAAACCGGTGTCATTCCAGATTGTCAGCCTTCACTAAATGCATCTCATTGCGGTGTTTTTCTTACACACTAAAGGGCATTCATTAAAACCCCCCAAATATTACTAGGTGTTATGGGTGTTATTCTGTTTGAATGAGCAGGACTGCAGCACAAAGATAAGGCACTGAGGGGAATGGAGTGTGTCCTCTGACAGACGGCCTGAAATATCTTAAGTTGCAGATGTGGAGCTTATTGGATAAGCATGTCTGTAAAAGAAAATTAGTTGCACACTCTTAGCCATGATGCAAGAATGTGTGTTAAAAAAAAAAAAGAAAAAGACCAATGTTTTGACTTGACAGTCCTCTTCAGTGTATCTGGGGACAGGTTAACTCAACAAGCACTAAATCGGGGATAGAACGAGGGCTGGGCAATACTAAATCGAACATCATCACATTTTTTTTTTTTTTGACCAAATATCTCTATCTATGTTACAATGATATTGTAAGGATGACTACATGATTCACAAAATGTTTACATAATGATATTTGATAAATAAACACAAAAAAATGAAGATATGATGAGTGAGTGGTGAAAGGCAAATAATAGACCAAGCTACAACAGCCCGGTAAATTCAGAAAATGACATCACTTGACTGTAATGCAACCTTTAACGAGTCCTGTATCACGATACGATAAAATACCGATATCCCAGCCCTAGATAGGACACAGATGTGCTCTATCATGACAGCTGGTTGGTAACTTATTAAATTGTTGTTGCATTGTGGGTACCAATGTGCGACTATTTTTCTTTTGCACTTATGTTTTCATGGTGGTCAGCCCCTCTCCAACCCCAGTGTGCGTTCCTCTTCCCTCCCATTGTGGATGAGCTACCAATGATGAAAGTTTAGTGCTTCATTTCCAGGTTGATGCTAAAAACGGACACATCCAAACATCTTTCAGGGTATAAGATGAACAGACTAGTTCTGATTTGGCGCTCGGACAGCCCAAATACTCGTACGCTGCTAATCACTCGATGACGGTTTGAGTTTTGCCAGCACGGTTTAGTTTTGCCAACACACAAGCTTATTTGTGATGCTGACTTGAGGATATTATCTGGAATGTACTGAATATTCAGATAATCAAGTGAGTGACTCAGCTGGAACTCCAAACAATCAAAACCATACAGTGTTGTTTGAATGATGACCTGACTCACTCGCTTTTGGCTTCATGATTTGTTGGATAAGGCGAAAAACAACGTACCCCTGCTAGACAAAACAGTGATTGCTTTAACCCGCTATTTACAACTTTTTAGTTTATGGGATCCCCAGATTACTAAAGTACATTACATATCTGAAATTGTTCGGCATCATCACTTAATAAATTGAAAATCCTTATTGTTTTTACTTGGATCCTTATTTGACACAGCTGAACTGGTTATACAGAACTTGTTCTGACCTGTTTCATTAGAGAATGCATAAATTTAAATAGATAACATTTGCTAATCATACTATCGGTTATTTGTGTTAAAGTACGAAAAACAAGAAATTCCTCGTAGCTGGGAGAACATGATTCAAACCTGCTACCACACTCAGATTTCTGTTTTCCAATATTTTTCCATTAAGTGCTTCTAACTTGGGGGTAAAACAAGAAATCTGCATCTCAAAAAGTTCAGTTATATGTGTAAATATACAGATTGGGTCTTTAAGATATTTGTGATATCTCTATAATGTGATTCTTACTATGTTTTTGTGGCTTTCCTTCCTCTGACCCACCTGTTTCAGACCCCCCATCTTCCCCCGTGCCAGAATATGTGTTTAAGCCACCGTCACGGCCAGATTTTGGCACCATGGGCAGGACAATCAAGCTCCAGGCCAACTTTTTTGAAATGGAAATCCCCAAATTGGAGGTCTACCATTATGACATTGACATCAAGCCTGAGAAATGCCCCAGAAGGGTGAATCGGTATGTCCATTTGTATATTTCTAATCAGCTGAGCAGTGAATTAAATGTCCTAAGCATTGTTGTGATTCATTTGTTTTATTTTTTACTCAGTGAAATTGTGGAGCACATGGTCCAGCACTTTAAAACACAGATCTTTGGTGATCGAAAGCCGGTGTATGATGGAAGGAAGAACCTTTACACTGCCATGCCCTTACCTATAGGCAGAGACAAAGTATGTATTTTACAGGACAACCAGCATCAAACAAATCTCCTCTTGTTGAAAAATGTTTAAAAAAAAGATCGTAGTCTTCAAATATCACAACACTACATCTGCCCTCTTCCTTTCTGACCCATCTACTACACAGGTGGAGCTTGAGGTGACAATTCCTGGTGAAGGAAAAGATCGCAGCTTCAAAGTATCCATCAAGTGGGTGTCCTGTGTTAGCCTGCAGGCTCTGCATGAGGCTCTAGCGGGGCGGCTACCTAGCGTCCCTTTTGAGACTATTCAAGCCTTGGACGTGGTCATGAGACATTTGCCTTCTATGAGGTTGGTCTATGATTGTCATTATGGTTCTGACGTTAATTATATGTCTCTTTTTCTTTCTGTCTTTGTTTTTAGTCAGTTTGATAGCTGATGTTTCTTTGAACACGTTATTGAAATGTCACCACTGACTGTTTTCTGTTACAGGTATACCCCAGTGGGGCGCTCTTTTTTCACTCCTTCAGAGGGATGCTCGAACCCTCTCGGTGGTGGCAGAGAGGTGTGGTTTGGTTTCCACCAGTCTGTCAGGCCTTCCCTCTGGAAAATGATGCTCAACATCGATGGTAATTTTCACGTTCCTTTGGCAAGTTTTGTATAAATTTAAGTCGTTTCAATGAATCTGATCTCTGTGTTCTTGTTTTGTTTGCAGTTTCAGCCACTGCGTTCTACAAAGCCCAGCCTGTAATTGAGTTCATGTGCGAGGTCTTGGATTTCAAAAGCATTGAAGAACAACAGAAGCCCTTAACAGATTCTCAACGAGTGAAATTTACAAAAGAAATCAAAGGTAAGAAAAGTGTACGAGCTCTTATGGCAGTGGCCATTGGTATTTAATTGTTCTTTCCTTTTTTTAATTAAGTTTTGTAAGAGGGGGGACATTATGACTAAGTTGTCAGTTAAAAGTCATAGAAGATACAAATCTTAATTCTACATTATTTGTTGAGTATTGTATATGAACAATTTAAATATAACATTTTCTGTCTTTATTCAGTTATTGCATGCGTCTTGTTCTGTTTTTATTTTACCATATCTTTCTTCCACCCAAAATTGGCCTTTACTTTGTCTTACTTATTGGCAGTTTTTGAACCTCTTTAATCTTTTATTGTGATTCCTCCATTCAGGCCTGAAGGTTGAGATCACTCACTGTGGGCAGATGAAGAGGAAGTACAGAGTCTGTAATGTGACCAGAAGACCAGCCAGCCACCAAACGTAAGAATGCTCTTTTATCTTTTCTATAATCTAATCATTTTAATATTGTGAGGGTTGTTTGTGTACATACAATATTAAATACACAACATATAATTGCACTCCAGCAACAATAAATTTGCTGTAACAGAAAATTTAAAACATACTGGGATAGGAAAAGATAATACACCTTGTAAAATTACAGATTGACTACTTACTATTTTAAAAGTATGAGTTCTTGGTCCAGATGAGTTGTCTTGATGTACGATGATACTAAAATTGAAACAAAGTGATGTGAAAATTCCCCTGCCTGCAGATTCATATTGTTTCACAGACATGAGTGTTTCATTTTTTAATTCCCTTAGGTTCCCTCTGCAGCAGGAGAATGGCCAAACCATTGAATGCACTGTAGCACAGTACTTCAAAGACAAGTACAAGCTCATCCTGCGATACCCCCACCTCCCGTGTTTACAGGTGGGACAGGAGCAAAAGCACACCTACCTACCTCTAGAGGTAAGCATCATCTTGTGTAACACTATTTACTTTAAGAAAAGTGACTGCTGACCATTGATTTTCTGCTAAACATATGTTGTTTTTATGTATTGCCACACCAGGTGTGCAACATTGTGGCAGGACAGCGCTGCATCAAAAAGCTCACAGACAATCAGACCTCCACTATGATCCGTGCCACAGCCCGATCAGCACCAGACCGTCAGGATGAGATTAGTAAATTGGTAAGTACTGAGGGGAAAATGTTTACTGGATGCATCACAGATGTCTGCTCTGTGACCATAAAAAATAATAAACTTTTAAAGGCCTCCAGTTTGACACTATTACTGCAGCAACGTCAGAAAGGAAAGATAAAGTGTTCATATTGTGCCAACTGCTACAGGCCAGGATTCATCAATAATGTTTGGCCGATGGTCAGCGGCTGACAACTAACCTTGTCAAGATGGTTAACCCAGTGCTCGAAACACTGCCAAAAAAAACCAGAGAAAAACCCCTGACATTGATGGTTGTTGCCAGTAGCTGACATACGACTCCTGCCAACACAGAACTTTGAACCAGGCACACATGCCAGCCGCCAGTTGATAGTTTTGTTGACCTAATCAGTTGGGACTCAGGATTTAAGGAAAATGAAACTGGCAGCAGCAGACAAAAATGAACTTGAACAGACATTTTTGCAGTTTAAGAACAAGGATCAGTGGGCGCTTTGCCTGTTTATTAACTTATTTGGCTTCACTTGACGATTAAGTTGAGATAAGAAAAAGTTTCTGTCCATTTTGCCAACTTTTTCCATTTGGCATCAAACACATGCTCAGTGGTGTTTGCTGTTTGGGCAGATAATATTTTAACTGGTTGTTATGTTACTTACCAACCATAGTTTTCAGTCTGATATAAAGTAATGTATAAATACTGTATCCAGCTTCACACTAACACTTCCACAACACCACAATGATTGAACTAATGATTAGAAATGTGTATTGATGTTTTCTAAATTAATGACTTTTCTGAGAATCTACTGATATAACATACTGAGCAGAAATGTGTATAATTTTTTACATTTGTCTTGCATGTATATTTCATGGTTACTTTTGAACAAAATGAAATGAAAATCCCAACTGAAACTAAACTTTTTTTCTTTTTTCAGATGAGAAGTGCCAACTTCAACACTGATCCTTACGTTCGTGAATTTGGGGTGATGGTGAGGGATGAGATGACAGAAGTGAATGGCCGTGTCCTACAAGCTCCTTCAATACTGTATGGAGGCAGGGTATGTTGGTCACCAGTTTGGACGTGTTGATAGAGCTAATGTACTGAGTTTGACTGGAGTAACTTCATCCTGTGTACATTGACAGGCACTAATAATGTCACTTGTCATTTGCAGAACAAAGCAATAGCCACACCAATCCAGGGAGTCTGGGACATGAGGAACAAGCAGTTCCACACTGGCATTGAGATCAAAGTGTGGGCCATTGCCTGCTTCGCGCCACAGCGACAGTGCACCGAACTCCTGCTGAAGTAAGTGTGATACGGTGAAAGCATTTGCTCCAGCAGAGTGGATTGTTGTGTACAATTATTGGGTTTGATGGGGGTCGGTGTGCTGTGCTTGTTTTTTTCTCCCCAAACGCCTTGACAGTCCAGTTTAATGAGCGTTGTACTTAACGGAGGTATCTCTTTGGGAGTGTAGGAGCACATGTTGACTATGCACAGCTGTGCCGTGTATTTACAGCGACAAAGCCAGGCTTTGTCTGTTGCATATATGCACTTAACTGTGTATGCAAACCAGTATGCCAAGAGCTTTTTCATGTTAAATGCTAAATTTAGTGCCTGTAAAACTAGCAGGCTCCATTTTATTATGGTCTGCAGCACTACACATAATGTTCCTCATAACATTTTCAAAATAAAAGTTTCGTCAAGAAAAGCATTTAGATGATAGAACTTGAAAACTTGAGACACGTTTTCTTAGGTATGTAGGCCGGCAGGGCATGCGCAGCATTGGACAATTAAGTATCTGCTTTATGAGGTAAGTGTTGGACAGAGAGTCCAACACTTACCTCAGTTGTTTATTTTATTTTTTTCCAATCAAAATCAGAAGTGTAAATCAACATTGAGTGTCAGTGTAAATTAACTAGTTCTTCATCTCTCAGAGCGTTCACAGATCAGCTGAGGAAGATCTCACGTGATGCTGGGATGCCCATCCAGGGTCAACCTTGTTTCTGTAAATATGCCCAGGGAGCTGACAGCGTCGAGCCCATGTTCAGACATCTCAAGTACACCTACCAGGGCCTCCAGCTGGTGGTCGTCATCCTACCAGGAAAGACGCCAGTTTATGGTGAGAGATCTACTCGTGCAGTCTGTTCTTGTGTCATTTAGCTGGGAACATGATGTATTTTGTTACTGCAAAGATAGGAAACAACCAGGACATTAATATATTAAGCTTAAGTCATAAAGGAAACCCTCACCAAGTAAAATTACCCAAAATGCTAGATGTTGACATTTCCTCCTTGTGTGTTTTGTAGCTGAGGTGAAACGTGTTGGCGACACGGTACTTGGCATGGCCACACAGTGTGTGCAGGTGAAGAATGTTCAGAAGACAACACCTCAGACCCTCTCCAACCTCTGTCTGAAGATCAACGTCAAGCTGGGCGGCGTCAACAACATCCTCCTCCCACAGGGCAGGTTAGTGGAAATATAGCCACCGTTATAATTATTCAACGAGACAGTTAGAATCAAGCCAAGACATACTTACAAATATATTTATTTGTTCAACACTATAAATGTATTTCTTTGTGTTAAATTCTGACTACGTCTGCTCTGTGCATATTCGTGCCAGGCCAATGGTGTTCCAGCAGCCAGTGATCTTCCTCGGTGCCGATGTGACTCATCCTCCTGCAGGAGACGGAAAAAAGCCTTCCATCGCTGCTGTAAGTAACGTCACACCGCAACGGAAAGATCTACCATTCACCGACTACTTCCATCACGTGTATGGAGTCAATCATGGCCACTATCGTCAGCTTCTTTCTGTGCTCTGCCCGACAGACACTGAAAACAGGACAACTTATTTGGGCTCAAACGTTCCGTTCACAATTTGAAAATGCATCTTCATCCGTAATAACACTGACTCAAAGAACAACAACCAAAAAGACGACTCGCGACCCATTCAGTAGTTCAGAGCCCTTTGAGCTACGAGCTCGGCTTAACAAGGATGCAGCAGTGCAGAGGCAGTGAAGAGTGAGGCTGTAAATTTGCCACAATCACTTCTACTAGCTTCAAGCCTTAGTGGTCATATTTCTCCTGCTACTACACTCTTGCATGCTGTCAATCTTTCATGCTCCGTACAGTCCAAGCTGCTGCAGGAAGTGTCCCAGGTCATCAACTCTTTGGGGATCACATGCCCAGAATTAGAAAAAGTATTTTTTCTATATATGTATTTATATTAGTCCTTATATCAAGGAAAAAAAGGATGGTGTCTTATGAAATGGTTATAAGTGCTTGAGTAACAAACAGTTCATGGGACTCCCTGAGAGGAACTACCCATTAGGGAGCTTCTCGGAGAACTACATACCTTCAAGGGCTTTTTTTCTGTTTGCATTCACACCACCAATAATAACCCTGAAATGGCGTAAGCTGGCCAGCAGTTCGTAACATCTCTTCATATTATACAACAACAAAAATGGTCCATTTGTCCATGTTTTGTTTCATTTTTTTAAAGGCTAATGGTAAAGGGATAGTTTGGATTGTTTGAAGTGGGGTTGTATGAGGTACTAATCCATAGTCAGTGTATTACTACGGTAGATGGTCGGCACGTCCCCAATTTGGAGAAGCTTCTCTTCAAAGCCACTAGACTCACTAAAGTCAGGAGTTTCTGGACTATCGCTGCCTCGATTGGTTAGTTGTTGTGACTTTGCTATTATATTGGATTCGAAGGGAGTGTGATGTCTTTGTAGACTGCAATATAACATTCCCATCCCTAATATGTAGGATGTCATGAAGTGACTATAACTTATTCAACTTAGAAGCAGTGAAGTGAAAATACATGAAGAAATTAGTAAAGATATCACTTTGCAATGATGAGTTCATGACTTATGCAAATGAGTAGCTGGTGTGGGGATGGATGTAAAGCTCGATGCAGATCTAACTTCAAAATAAAAAAAATTGTCGACACTGCATTGCAGAGACAAGCTACTTGCATCATTGGAAAGGTCAAGTCATGCTGTTTCCTTTGATATGCGCTTTACCATCCTGTGATTAATACTTGGTGACCATTTCAACCAAGAGGAAGGGATGTGAATTGGACACGAAGTACGTCTGTAGGGCTCCAAGGGTGAACCAAGCTTCAGTAATGTCACCTCAAAGCTTTGGTCTTGCAGCTCCAGCAACACACTGAAAGCCGTGCAAAGCGAAGTGTACTTTTGCTTGACACTGTAATTTTCAGGCCTGAAGGACGACTTCATATTCAAAGAGTTTAATGTATGTGCATTCATTCCCCAAAATACTAGAGGTATTGAAGGGTGCACCCTCTTTTAATTTGTAACATTAACATTAGGAGCGTTTCCTTCAATTTGGTGATATTTTAGGTGGTTGGTAGTATGGATGCCCACCCCAGTCGATATTGCGCAACAGTGCGGGTGCAGCAGCATCGTCAGGACATTATCCAGGACCTGGCTACAATGGTGAGGGAGTTGCTAATCCAGTTCTACAAATCGACCCGCTTCAAGCCCACAAGAATCATCTACTATCGAGATGGAATCTCTGAGGGCCAATTCAACCAGGTAATACATGAATCAGGCATGATACAGAATGAACTATGATATGTCGAAAAATATTTACAACTTTACTTATGCACTTGTACCACTGTAAGAAAAATAATTGAGTTGGCAGAGGTTACTGTTAATGTTAACTGTAAATTTAGTTCATGCTAAATTTGTCTTATTTTACTCTATGCATCGCGTTACTGGTCAATCTTTTAAAATCTTTTGACTTTGTTACATGCAGGTTCTTCAGCATGAGCTGCTGGCAATCCGCGAGGCCTGCATCAAACTAGAGAAGGACTACCAGCCCGGTATTACCTTTGTGGTCGTACAGAAGAGACACCACACGAGACTGTTCTGTATGGACAGGAACGAGAGGGTCAGTACTGTGTCATTGGTAGTAAGGGGAGTTTTGCCTGTTTCAATTTGAGAGAGAGCATTTAAGTTTAAGAACACAATCGTGTCATTTTTTTATTTTTATTTATTAATATTCATTGGCAGTTACTTTCTAAAAATGAACCTGCTGTAGAAAAACATGTCAAGCAGTGCTCATGTGGAGGTTGTCATACTCTCTCTTAACAGTGTCCTAGTAATTTAGTGGCACTAACATTTACATTCCTACTTGATAATTCCCATCTGTGAAAACCACCTTTTTCAAGTGAAAGTTGTGTAATTTTATACGGACCTTCGGCCTCCCTTTGAATTAAACTCGCTCGTGAAATTTTGTGTGGATTACAGGTTGGGAAGAGTGGCAACATTCCTGCAGGCACCACAGTGGACACCAAAATTACTCACCCATCGGAGTTTGACTTCTACCTTTGCAGTCATGCTGGCATTCAGGTACGAGCCGAATGAGGGTTAGGTGTGATTGTAAAGACTTCCTCTGGGTCTGGTTTTGAATGGGAACACAGTGAAGCCTTTCATTAATAACGCGCCACGCCTTTCGTCCATCGTCTCCCTGCAGGGAACCAGCAGGCCATCTCATTACCATGTGCTTTGGGACGACAACCACTTCACATCAGATGAGCTGCAGGTCCTCACCTACCAGCTCTGTCACACCTACGTGCGCTGCACCCGGTCAGTTTCCATCCCAGCACCAGCCTACTACGCCCATCTAGTGGCTTTCCGGGCTCGCTATCACTTGGTGGACAAAGAGCATGACAGGTGAGGACATGGACAAATCAAGCCTTTTCAAACGGCAATTGCAACGACAGACCCTGTTTACACCCGTGATTATTTTTTTTTTTCCTTTCAGTGCCGAGGGCAGTCACACATCAGGCCAGAGCAACGGACGTGACCAGCAGGCCTTGGCCAAGGCTGTCCAGATCCACCAGGACACCCTGCGCACCATGTACTTTGCCTGAGAGCACACAACCCCAGGTTGGCGTGGGTGAGACCCCACTGATGGAACACACTAACCCCTCGCTGTTTCACTGTCAGCTGTAGATAGCGTCACAGTGGTTTCACATCTTCATTTCCCTACCGAACAAACCTGTCAGTTACCTATATGTCTACAATTGTACTTCAGCCCTTAAACCCATCAAAACCAAGCCAGCTATTAGACTGTTGTTTTTTTTGTTTGTTTTTTTTACCTCCTAGACTGTAAGATGAAAAAGAAACCCTCATTCTTGAGAACGGAGCTGAAAGAGGATTTATTTACATGTTGTACATTAGTGTCTAAATGTATTTGTTATGAGGGAAATATGTTGCAAAGGCTGAAAGGAAATGGTAAAGTTTGTACACTGACAGAAAAGATCTACCATTTCTAAACTTGTGGACAGTAACATACAGTGGGGTGGTTTAGAAGAAGCCACTCACCCTTCTCCTCCTGTTTGTTTGTTAAGGTCTTGGTGCTTGGAGGGAGAAGACAAAATTCAAAGATGGGGGGGTCCATTCACTGTTTAATTGCCTAATGATTTAGTCCTCTGACAAACATTATTTATCAGCCAATTGAAGCAAAGTGCACTGACCGGGATGGGTTTTTCAATCAGGACAAAAGCAGTTAATATAATGAGGGTTGTGTATGATTTATTTTAGTTTTTTTTTTCACATATAGTGAGAAGTGCCATTTGAGACCATCTTTCTGTTGTCACTTGTCTGTAAAACTATGAACTAGTTGCCCCACATCTGCTGGGTTTTCAGTATTTGTCCCTGATTGACACTGATGACCATTATATACCAAGTCTGGTGACAACTTCTGTCTATCAGATTTGTTCAACCCCTCAACCATCTCTTAGGTTATTCTGGATGAGGACTTTTAGTGTTCAGTTAGAGAACGAAACAGCAGCAATTTGTATCCTTCTCTGCCCCACTCATGCGTCTGAACTGATAAAGTTGCACCAGTAACCTAGTTCTCACACCGAGAAGTAGCGTATTGGGACTGGTTCCCAACTAGGACACCTTTCTAATGTATTCTGAGCCGTGTTGATGAGAGACACATGATGTAGAAATCAACACAGAGGGGGAACATAATGAAATCTTCTTGCTTCCCCTCTGTTTTTGTAGTCTGTTTCTAATTTCAATCATTTTCGCGATGAATATGCATGTAGCTGACTCATGTTGTAGACATTTAGGCATTTGTGATAAATGTTTATTTCTTCCTTTATACACGTCAACCCTACTTCAATTTTGTAATGTAAATAGCAGCAGGATAGTGTTTTCTGCAATGTCGTCATCAGAGCGGGATATCTGTGTGGCTTCTCGATATCCAGGCATTCGGTACAGTGGAGCGAGAGCTGCAACCTTTGAGACTTTTAACTGATCGAAATTCCCTAAAAGAACCTCTTTAATATAGCGTTTGCTCCAAGAATCAGGAGCAGGCAAGCTTGGGTTTTATGCAAATGGCTTTTTATGAGTCTTTATACTATATAGTAATGTTGGTCATGAGGTATATTTTGAATAAGCTTTCAGTGGAGGCTGCTGAAAAACTATAGAGCATTTTTTTAAGACTGGCCCACATGTAGTCTAAATTAACACTGTCTATTTGTATACAGATATTAAATGCAAATATTCTCTTGCCTTTAAAGACTGTCACAGTCTTACTAATAACATTATTACTTAATAACATCCCACCTAAGTTTTACTACTAAGTCAAGCAGGCGAATGTTCACATAGTCTTGATTGGAGGCGAGTTGTCTATATTTTCTAACTATGCATCATTTTTAACCAAGAGATTTAGCAGTGGGGTATCTCACATGAATTTGGGTCATTTATAGAGGTAGATAATCAGGGCTTTTTGTGTTTGTTTTTTTTTTGTTTTTTTTTGTGTGTTTTTTTAGCATACTGCATTTAGTAGCGTTTCTTAGTGCTTATCAGCATCTTCATGCCTTTCTAACGGGATGAAGTATTTGTGGTCATTTGTAACATTGTAGATTTTATATAGCCTAAAACAAATTGGGTGTATCCTTTGTAACACGCAATCTTTCCTAGCCAAACAAGATTACAAACTTTTACATGAATAATATTCAGAAGATATGAAAGCACAAAAGGACATGTTGATTCTAGGTGCTAGAAGTTTTCACTGTACTCCACCTTAAATCCTCACTGGATTGGTCCACAAGGCTTTTTAGTTTGTATGCTAGAAAGATGCTTCATCATTTTGAGGATCTTTTCTCTCCGTTCGATGAGCTCCCCTGCGTTTCCCTTTCTACTCATTACCTGTAAAGCAACTATAAATCCGACTGACTGTGTTTGTGGGGCATTCTGAAAATCATGTACTTGATATTTACTGTTATGATGTCAATATTGTTCTAATCGGTGCTGGTCTCACAACATGTAAATTTGGATGCACTTTTGATAGCAGAACATTGGTATGACTTTTATAGACGTGTGTTCCTCAATTGACGCAGGATGCTCGGCCATATTGTGCGACACTGGTGTAATTGTATGAAAATGGCCATGTGTTCTACCTCTTGTTACCTGTTTAAGTGTTATGGTAACATCACACTGCTGGCCATTTCTGTATAATTACCCCTGCTATCTATCTAATTGGCATTGTTTGAGTCTTGCATTGACAGTAGAGATTTTAAACGCTTGCTGTGCATGATGGTGAACGCACTATCTCAGTTTATGTAGTCGTGTGATTTTTATCTTATTTTTTTTTTTCTCCATAGTTTTCCTCAAACAGATGAGAGAGAACGTGTGTGTTTTTCTTGAGTGTTGAGCTGTATGACCAAATTCTTGAACTGTGTTTGTACCTACGCACAGCTTTCCCTGCTTTCTTTCCTTTTATTCTATGCACCACTAAAATCACAGACTTTATTTTAATTTGTTTTGACACCTTGGTTTTCCACCCGAGCAGTATAACAACAAATGCAAATCCCACGTTTGGTCATGATCGCTGCATATCCTCAGTCGGGACAAAGTAAACGTACCCTTGTGGTGCTGCTCTATAAAAAGAGCATCAGCCTGATGAATATCATGCCTGTTGAAATCTAACGCGTATAATACAGTTTCTGATGAAATGAAGTTGACCACAGAACATTTATTTCTGTATACAATCATGCATTTCGATCCTTCATATAAGCACTAGTCTTGTTCTGATCCGGTCTCACTGATCAGCGTGACTACATCAGAACAAATCGAACTTACATTTCATGAGAAGCCTACAGGTGTGAATGTCCCGGTCTCCGTGTGAATGCAGGCCGCAAGTATCTTCACTTATTTGACTGTTCAGTTCTCGGACTGTTTCTCAAAGGGATGCGAGGCTATTTAGTGTATTAGCTGGAGGTTGTCCTCCAGGAAAAAAAAAAAAAAAAAAAAAAAGCTATCATGTCGTATAGAAAGTGATAAAAAATATTAAATATTTTGATGCAACATAACAGACATCCAAAGCGACCTGGCTTGAAAGCCTTGAGGTGTCTTTTTAAGAGATGGGTTTGTACTTGTTGTTACTGCCTTGTTATGTTTTACATTACCTATACCAGCACCTTATTAAAGCAGATCAGAATGGCATTGCTTTTCCTGGACATAAAACTAAAAATATTTGACGATGTTATTTTTGCACTAAACAAGAATGGACTTCGTTAGCTATTCGTGCATTAAGAGTATTTATCAGGGGGCAGACTGGCAGCCTCTGGTTTCTTTTTTTCTTTGGCATTTGTGGCTCCTCAAAATAAAAGATGCACAGGCTGAGGCTCTCCTTGTGTGCACTCGCCATTCAGAGATAGCCAGACCAGCTGATGGGGAGGGATTCTATCTAACCAACCAGCATTCAGCATGTCATTTTCACAAATATCCTGATGCCTTTAAATGTTAATGAAAGAGTGAATTGTGTTTAGCCGAGTGGGTGGGTTGCCGGCGTTGAAAGGAGCTGATTAGCTGTGGAAAAACAGGTGTTTTGGTGATCACTGCTTGTTGGATGCCAAAGTGCTGTGTGAGGATAAACTGTGCTGGAAGGTCTGACCTGGTCCCTGTCCAAGACTGCAATGTGCAAATAAAATCACACTTAAAGTAAAGCCTCTTTGTGTCAGACACCACCACAAACTATACATATCAATACTCGGGAGGCTTTTCCTGTTCACATAAATCATCTTCGTCATAGTGAGTGAAATCAAGAATGTTAATGAAACAAAGACTCCCAGCCTGGATGAATGTGGCACCACTTTACAAGTAAAATGGGGCACAAGGTGCTTCGTAAGGCATTCAGAACAGCTGCAGTGGTAACCTAATGATATTACGCGACACGTTTCTCTCAGACATGGGCAATGAAATGCACACATTCACCTCAGTTTGGCTGTTTTTTTCCCGTTATCTTTTGGAGTGGCCAAAAACCTGGAAAAAGCAGTTTGTTGAAATGGGTGGTTAATGAACTAAATGGCATATCATAAGCTAATTTAATCAGTTAACTTTATTTACATAATAGCACAATGGTAATCTTGTTTTTCTTGATGTCTTTAAAGTTTAGGTTGAAAGAGGCCGAGATAAACTTTCTCAAAGTGTAACGATCAGCCTGTTTACTTTCTTTAAATTTTGAGAAAAAAGAGCTAAATTTCAAAATGAAGCAACAACCAACAGATCAATTTATCCCATACCATCACCCTCTGTATAGTAATGTCTCTCCTCTCTGCAGCTTATCCGTCTCTTGTAGAGAAACTATTGCTGATATAAACAAATCTCTCTTAGAGTAGATCCTATTTTCTTAGCTCCAAATAATAACAATGAATGTAATTAGAGCCTTGGTGGTTTGTAATATTGTATAGGCTATCCATCCAGTACATTTGTTCTCATATTTCCGTTCTCGTGTACAGCCTTTCCTTTCCATTTTTCTTTTTGTGTTTTTTCTCTTATTTATAGGCTTTAATAATTGCAGAAAGTATTGTTTTCTTTCTTTCATTGACATAGATATCACCCACATCACACCTGATGTCGCTGATCTTTTCATCGATTAACACGAGATAAACGAGTCTACAGTTCACGCGCGTGTGTGTGTGTGTGTGTGTGTGTGTGTGTGTGTGTGTGTGTGTGTGTGTGTGTGTGTGCGCGCGCGCGCATACGATGGTTGTTTAGGTGTGTGATCTTGTTTGCTGTTAGGTTTTTGGCTTGTGCTGAAGCCCTCGGTCTGATATTCCTGTCCAGCTCTCGCAGAGTAAAATGTTAAAGTCCTGCCTGAGTTTGGCTTATTGAGTTCGTCAGCGCAGTACCACATGAAGGCAAGGAAACTTTTTTTTTTTGTTTGCGTGTTGCTCGTGTTCCTTACTTTCGTCAGTTGTTTTTCCGGATTTATAAATGACCGTCTATGATTTCCGTTAGTAGTTGGCTGGCTTTTAGCAGGCGTCATTTTCCTGTTCCTTTTCCTACATAGACTTTTCTGAAGCATCACTTTGTCTCAGACAGCTCACATGCCAATGTCCACCCAGTTACCTGGAGCCTTGTGACACCAGTGTGGCGACCTCAAGGTCTACACAGTTAAAAGTCTGCCTGTATCCGCGCTTTTAGCTCCCCGAGTCTCAAATATTGAGTACAACTTCCAACGGGACAATGACACACCCGAGGAAAGAACCATTACCCCTCATGTCCGCTGCATGCCGTTGTGTCTCTTCTTCGTCACGGTTTCCGTGACCCCCTTCGATTGTCTTCAGGCTGTCTGCTCTACAGCAACCGCTTTCAATATAGAGTAGAGATTTCCCAACATTTTCAGCCATACTAGCAGTTTTACAGATAGTAATGTTGGCCAGTCAGTTGGTCCACCCCTCTTGTTTCTTACTCAAAGCTACCGTGCGAGACTCGCCTATTACTGCCATGTAAATCTCTCTCTATTTCACGAGATACAGAGTTTTTATGTCTGATGTCTGGCGAGACGTTGCCGCTCTGACCAGATGACAGTAGAGACTTATACCAGCTGAGCCTGCTGTGAACCCTCAAGTTATCCTGTAGCGCCACAAGTAGGTCTACGTTTTTAATTTACCCATGAACTATCTCGGCGTTTACCACAGGGATTGTTGTGGCTGAACTTCATTCATTTTAATCACTGTACCCGTGAAATCACCTTATCCTCATTTCTTTTGTGATTTCAAATTTGTCAATTCATGACAATTGTCAGGGAATATCGGCGTTTCTGCGCATCCACGCGTACATTTCTGGCTTTAGAGACACAGGCTGCTTCGGGAACTCTTTCAGGATGGCAGCGCAGAGTGAGCGAGACTGGCGGCCGGGACGGAGCCGCAAGGTGACGCAGTTGCGTCCGATGGATATTTGGGGTCGAGCTCGGTGATGCAGTAAATCAGATGTTGACTGTGGAGAACTGTTACAGAGTTTCACCAAACCTAACCAACGCCATCCAGCTGATCTACATGCACCCAATCATATAAGACTCGTGGGTATTTTTTTTTTTTGTATTTTTTTTTTTTTTTTTTTCAAAGCATTTCCAGTCATTAGAATGACTTGGCTTTTTATTTACCAACTTGGAAGAAAAAAAAAAAAACTACCTCAGAGCAGTGTCAGGTGCTAGCTAACATTATCCCTAATTTATAACGATGGTAACAGAATAATAAAAAAAAAATTGTAGTGACCAAACCAATGCAAGCCAATATCGTGTGAGAACTGTTCTTTGCTTGAACCTTAATAAATCGAAAACCAAGTGATTATGTATGACTGGGCATTTGCTTTAGTTGGTTACATTTTAGGGGACCAAATTTTTGTAATTGGGAGTCTCGTTTGTTTGTTTTTTTGTTGTTTTTTTTAATGTCATTTTTACAATACGGCGATGAAAACAACCCAGCACACTCGAGGACTCACTCACACTTAATATGAACTGTACACATGACTGGATCTTTCAAACGTGCCATCGTAAATTGCTTTTCACTATGAAATGATTATGTTCCGGCAAAACTTTGGTGTTGATGATGATGATGATGAGGATGAGGAAGAAAGTTTGTAGTGGCGGTAAAGGTTTGTTGAAAAGATGTATGTACAGCAATAATGTTGGGCTGCAGATCTTTGGTACTTTAACTGGTCTTCATACCAGCCTGTCCACTTCTTGGCGGGTCAAGGCAACGCCGTTGGACTTTTGAGTTGGCGGGACGAATGGCTTCGTCGTCGGATAAACTTTGAACCAGATTGTTCTGTTGTAGTTTTACCTGAATGGTTTCATACGGGATAGATCAACCTCCATTTTTTTTTTTTTTTTTTTTTTTTTCTTCCATGTTAACTGCAATAAAACCAGGGTGGATGTCTCCGTCTCGTCCTCAGCTCACGTCTGCTTTTCCTACAAAGTAGCCACACACACAAGCACACGCACACGCGCGCCGCCATTTTTCTTCGAGGTATAAGATGTAATTTTGCATGTTGACAATTAACAAAGGGAATATACACATTTGAATACACTCGACAGCGTATCAAATCATCGTGAACTTCGACGAAAGGTACATATGGGGTTGTGTGGCAGTTTAACTTCAGATTGTTGTCGTTTAGTCCGAACTGAAAACATCCAGCGTCGCTCGTAGTTCTTTTATGTGTGCCTTTTGTCGGACCGCTCTCTCTCTCTCGCTCTCTCTCGCTCTTCTCCATCTCGCCCCAGCTTTGGGTTCGTGAGTCCTTTCAACACAAAGGTTTGACAAAAACTGCCGTGCCGCATAAACAAACAAAACAGTTCCATTTTTAATTACCATGCAACCTTGCGTGTAGATGCTGCATAGAACGATCAGTATTTGTGTTTTGCACTTTCAAAGCAGTCTCAAAAAAAAAAAAAAAAAAAAAAAAAAAAAAAACAGGCCCATGTGATGTTGGGCTGAAAGTAAAAAAGAAATAACTGACGAGGTATTTTATGCTATCAATAGGAATTATAAGGAATAATATGACTTTGAAGAGCTTTTCTAAAAAGGTTGATATATCTATATATATTCATGAAGTACCTCATAAGCCTGATATATGCTGCATTGACTTTTTTTTTTTTTTTTTTCTCTCTTTAGTGTACTTCATATTGTCCAATAACATTTTAATTTTCCCCTCTCGGGAGGTTTGAATGTCACTACAGGCTGTGCGCACGCCACAACCAGTTAAACCCGACACTTCTGTTGTTACACCTTGTGGCCAAATGATAACGTGTCATTTTATGCAACTTGTCATCATAATAATAACCCTCAGCTCGTCTTCGTCATCTTTTTGTTTTATATCCCTGTGTCTGCGTAGCCAAAAGAAACCCACCAAAACAATCGGGTTTGGTTCACTAAAGAGTTGATGTTCGCCAAGCTTCTATGGTCTAAATGCGACTGTTGACTCAGGTATTGCCGTGAAAGGGCTGTATCTGCTTACGGTGTCCCCATCCCAAACCACCACCACACAACACACACACAACACACACACACACCTTTGTCTTAAACTAGCCTTAGATGTACACATGAGGTTCCTATTTGGCCTTAAAAGTTGAACAAAATTATGCACTACAATTTCACAGACTTGACAGAGAGCTCGCTTCCCGTTCAGACACATTTCTTTAAGACTTCGTGCTGTGTCGTTGCCATGTTATCTACCTCCTATGAATGTAGGGTCTGTCCTGGAGTTGTAGTCAAAACTCTTGATTTTCTTTTTTCATTCAAGGAAATCAGACAATCATCTGTAGACTCTTGAAAGATATAAAATATCCCCCCCTTCCCTCCAGCCCTCCTCTTCATTTGTAGAACTGATTCCAGGACACTCCATTTTTCTTGATGTTTCATTCCCTCATTTTCATTTTGTACCTTTTGTTGTTGTTGATTTTTTTTTTTTTTGTCATCGTAAGCCATGATGGAGAAGCAAAGCGACCAAAGTCTCTTGGCAAAGGCAGCCCTGCAAAGCCGTGTGAATTCAAACCTCCCTTCATTTGTCTGTTTTGAGTTTGTACATATATATATATATGTATATTTCTCTCTCTATCTCTTTTCTCCCTTATTTAAACCACAACATGCCAAAACTGAATTTGCTGTCATTCCTGTTCTGGTGAGGGTCTTTACGTTGCTGATATAATTTGTTCACATCCACTGCTAAGCTCCTTGTTGTTGTTGTAAAGTCGTAAGCTTTGATTTCTATTTTACATTTCCCTATTTTTTGGTAACAATTATGCTTACAGAACACAAGATATGCTGTAAACCCTTTTAGGACATAATGTGAATACGTATCACTTAATATAGTTCACTCTTTGGCTTGACTGTAAGTTGCGTTAATTAATAAAAATGTTTAAAACATTTTCCCTATTGTGTTGTGAATCATTTTACGGCTTCATGTTTTATTCTCGGGGACTCCCCACTGGTCTCCGCATGCAAGTCAAGTCAATTTGACACGGGCCTGTTCGCAGAGCAGAGCAGCTGTTAATGTGTCTCTTGCAGGAGTTCGGAGCAGGTTTAGTGAAACAGGAACGTGCAGAGTTTTTGTTTTTTTTAAATGCAGCTGCATCCTGAGGTGGACCCGAGTCAAAAGGAGCGCAGACACGACCAGGCAGGTCGTAAGTTTGCTACCTGCTTATGCGAATGCTGCGAGGTAAAGAAGCACCGAGGCTCTGTAGACCACCACTGTGACGAGTAACGGCCCATTTATTTATCTGCAGTTCAGCCGAACCTGATCTGTAAATAAAGCAAATGTGATATGAAGTTATGTCTTCTCTACCCAGGTCGATCTATGTGGAAAATGGTAACCAAGGAAACTGGTTTCAGCGTTGTCATTTCCCAGTTCAGCTGCATGTCATAAAAGAGAAATACAGCTGGAATTATATCGCCCCGCATGTTGTTGTTGTTTTTTTATATCATATATCACTATTTGCAATGTTGTCTGTTAACGATTTTTTTTTTTTTTTTGTCTCAAATAAATGTATATCCTATTGTTGAATTTTTGCATGACAGATAACTCTTGTCCCCTCAGAGTACACTGCCACATCAATAATCTGTCAAACATATTAACTCATTAATATTCAAAACACTTGTTAGTGGGGACTTGACTTGATCCACTTGATGATGCTGTATTTCTCGCATCAAAAATGAACTGAGGCACAAGTAATAATCAAACAAAGTCTTCCCTGCATTTCAGTGACCATCTATTAAAGGGTCACGCCGCCCAAATTGTACATGTTCTCACTTATCTCTCGTGGTCTGCGGCCCTGCAGAAGCTTTTTTCCTTTGGTTAATTCTCAGATATCTCCCACCATGCCAATACCGCAGGTCTTTTTCACAGAAGGGAGCCGTCGTCAGTGTTCGTAGTATCACGCTGTGCTCTTCCCACGACAAGTTAAGACATCTGCTGTGAAAAAAGGACTGTGAAGAGGAATTCATTTACTGGTGCTCTAGGCATCTTTCACTTTCAAGTAATGTCTGGCGTAATCCACATATTTCACTGTGAAATATGTAAATAATCAATTAAAACTGTTTGTACCAGAAATTCTGGTTATTTTCAAATAACAGAATTTTTGATACAGTTTAACCATCGCGTCATCTGAAGACTTGGGTTCGTTACACCAATGCTTTTTTTGATACTTTCCCCAAAGGAAAATAAACATGTTATTTATAAAGAAGGCAGTCGTCTCAATGTTAAATGTTATGTCGAGACACGAGCAGCCATAAAATGCTCCTTAAAAGGCCCAAGAGGAACCGGACCACATGGGGATGCATTAATGTCTTTGCCAAAAAGGAGGTTGATACTCGGCATTATGTAAGTATTTGCCGGTAATTAAACTCATCGGGTTAAAATGTTGTGTATATTATTTAATAAGAAAAGAAGTTGGTGAGATTTATTAAAACTTTATTCATCATAACTTTGCTGATAAAAATGTAAAAACAAATCTGTAGACATGAGGTTGATGTGGAAACACTTCAACAGGCAGTAGGGCTGGCACAGATCCACCTCAAACATACATATTGCAAAGAAGATCCATGAAGAGGTAATTTATTCGTCCTCCTTTTTTCTGAAGTGCAAGACAGGATTCAAACCAAATAAATTAGAAACTGAAACCGCTTCCCCTCTGGCATTTTCAAGTTCTTCACTTGTGGTGAGAAAAACATACGGCAGTATCATACAGTAGTTTTACCATTTGGCTCTGCTGGATTCAAAGTCACATTATTTTCAATTGTAGATTTAACAGTGAATTTCAAACTTTATTTGGAGTCTGATCGGGGCTTTGGCATACTGCAACACCAAAGAGAGGAGAGAGAAGGCTTGTGCCACATTCACACACACACACACACACACACACACACACAAAAAGCATCAACAAATTGGCTTACGTAGACGGTAAAGATGACGGGCGTTGACACTGTGACAGTCACACTTCAGACAAACAGACAGGATGATTCAAAACAGAACAGATCACGTGTGACCAAACGGTACACGCTATAAATCACCACACACGCTGACAAAAGAAAACTAGAAAAATAAAAACTAGACAAAATGAACAGACACAGTGTTTGATCTTTGAGAAGTACATTGTAAAGTTTGATTTGTTTCTTATACATATACTGAGGGAGCTGTGCACAAACGGACCTTTTAACCTCTTTATTTCTGCCCCGTTGATCCCATGGAGAGTGCAGGGCCGGCTACATAAAAACACTTAAGGATTCAGTAGAATGAAGGTGAACATAAAACACAGCTACAGAGGTTGTTCAAACATGGCAATGACGCGTGACACGGATAGTTTCCTTGGACGGAGACTGCTCGAAGGTCTTGTAATCCATCGCCTCTCCTCGTCCTCCTGCTCGGAAGGCGATCATGAATCCTGTGTCAATGAAGGAACACTCACCAAAACACTTTCAATTCAATTCAAAGGAAACGACTACAAAATAAGACATGGAGCTACAACAATAAATTAATGCAAAAATATGGCCCGAGTACATGACAAGATTTTGTTTTTGATGTTGTTTCATTCTCACTGGAATCCCGCACTAAATAGAAAGATCTTTGATAAAAAGTTATAAAATAAATAAGCACTCTTTCCCTTTGAGTTTTGAGTAGAAAAAAAGTTGCACAGCGTGCAGGCCCAAGAGGAGGAAGAGCAATTAGGTTTCATTAATCATGTTATTTTTGCAGTAGTATCTCTGCCGTCTTCTCCTCTTCTTTGGCCTTCGTGGTCAGAAACACTCACGCACACACGAGCTGCTGAGTCACTGGGACCCTCGCAGCGTGGGCAGTGGAAGCACCGGTGCTGGTCCTCAGTACACCCAGTTCACTGGGACCCACTGGGGTTCACTGCACAGTTGGTCCACGGCAGCCTGTAACGTCTCAAAGGCCTTGTCCAGGTTGTCGTTGACGATAGTCAGGTCAAAGTAGTGGCTGTAAGCCCTCTGGATCCGAGCGCTCTCATCCACCGTCTTCCTCAGGTCCACGTCCTGCAAAGCCCAAAGGACAGCTCCGTTAGCGACGGGCTGTAGACATCAGATACCTCAGACATGTCAGCATTGCTGCACAGAGGAAACTATAACCTTTGTAATTATTTGAAGTTACATCGCTCGATCAACATCGGCACCCGAGTTGCTGACGTTTTTGTGACCGCTGGTACATGTGCACTTGCAATTTCTTCTCGCACGTAAAATTTGAGCAGAGACAAAACATCAAATTCTCTGTCAAATTTTTGGCGAACAGAAAGAAGTCGCAAGGAGCCAAATCCAGAGAATGGAGGGGTGAGAATCTACGATTTTGTTGTTGTGGGCGAGAAACTCGCGCTGTCGTGTTGGAAAACCGTTGCACCAGAGTTCAGATGTCCGAGAACATCACAGCAGAACTCGGTGTTGACAGTCTGACCCTGTGGGTGCATAACCCCACAACTCAAAAGAAAACCAACCTGCTTGCGATCCTGACCCGATGTGCCTTCTTCAGTCTTGGGACAGTGATGTCCTGCCCCTCTTGAAACACGACTGCCTCTCAAAACACCTCACGCTGCTCATTGCTTCATTGCCATGTGCTTGCTGAAGCATTTTAAGGGTCTCTGCTGCTGATTTCCAGAGATTGACACAAAATTTGACGTGCGCCCTCTGGTCATGTACACAAAAAACTTGCAAGCGCACCGGGACCACTGCTCACAAAAGCACGTTTAACTCAGGTGCTGATTTTGATCAAGTGAAGAAACTTGGAGTGCTTCGTCAGGAAGGTTATAGCTTCCCCGCGCTCGACACACGTCACGGTGCTGGGCACCGTTCACATGCAACATGGGCAGTCTCGGAACCTTTTGATCACAACTCTCATTTTGCCTCAAGATTTTAATGTTTCACTTTGCCACTGATATTTTGCATCAAAAAACCTGTTGAGGCATTTTTTCATTCGTCTATTCAGGACAGTGGTACAAAGTAACCGAGGATATTTACTCAAGTACTGCACTTGGGAGCAGTTTTGATGTAGTTTTATTGTTTTTGATAGAGCATTTCACTAACTGCCTTATTTGACTTTATATTTGCACAAAACCTTTCAAGTTTATCGTTACTTGAAATTCAACATGGCTACTTTTACTGGCGGTTTAAGGAGAAAATAACTTCATCGGGGTATGGATGGGTCGTTTTCTTTTCCGGGTGGCCATATGTGTCTGTTTTGTACCTGGGAGTTGTTAACCTACCGTGAGCTGCTTAGTTGTGATGCCTGCGTCCACCACAGCTTTGTGCATGGCCTTAAGAGTGTCAAAATCCGGCGCTGCGATGAACACCACGTAAGGCATGAACTCTGCTGTTTTCAGTACCTTCAGCGCCTGAAGAGAGACACAGGAGATGACATTAGTTTCTTCGTCCTAAATCAGCCTCTGTTTAATTCATATAAACATCGGTTCTGTATCGTCCAAAGACATCTGACAAAACTGTCAATCCAATGGCAACAATGTAGCCCGGCTCCGCCCGACTACTGCTCGGTCTCAGTCTTCACTGGGATTATAGTCTGGAGACTCTGTTCACATTAAGGTTTTCTCAGCTGCTTTGAAGGTGGATGAATCAGCAAATAGTGGGTGCAGTTAAGTGCGATGACGTTGAAGTAGTTCCAACAGTGGCGGCTGTGGTAGGGCAACATCCAGTATATATAGTGGATAATGCTGATTGTTAAAATTTACCCGAGGTCTACCCCCATTAGGATGCAACGACAGGAAACAATCTCAGAACGTTGAGTGTTCAACGAGGAGCTCTACAAGCTGCTGCTAACGAAGAGTGCACTTTTTTTTCTGAGAGATTCGACTCGCTCATTAAAGATACATTGTGCAAGAACAGATGTTTAGGTGCCGAGTGGGATTGAAAGAGGAGCCACTCTCCCTGCTACAGGTGAGTCACAAAGTTACACAGTGGGGCTTTAAATCCACCCTCAACACATCGAACCTTTAATCCTACGTAAAGTTTACTCTCATTAAACCTTTCAGATACCTGAGGGTTGACGTCCAGGATGCAGGTGCGTCCTGTGGAGACCACCTCATGGATGGATTCAATCTTCGTGCCATACAGGTTGCCGTCGTACTCGCCGTGCTCCAGGAACCGTCCGGCCTTCACATCCACCTCCATCTCCGTCCTTGAGGTAAAGTGGTAGGAGTTTCCGTCCAGCTCGTCATCACGGGGCCTCCGTGAAGTGTCTGAGAGAAGAAGTGAGTCGGTTAAATGTTTGTTTAGTCTTTAGAAACCTTTTTTGTGACGGGATGGGACAAAATTTCGAAATACAAAGTCCAGCCATGGCGTACATGGCATGGTGGTGCCAAAGCGCGTGGGATGGAGGACCATCAGTCGGTTCTTCAGGCTGCGTCGGCCCACTCCCTGAGCACCAATCAGAACCAGTGTCTTTCTCTGGAATGGAGGGACCTTCGCCACTTCCTCATAGATCTGCAGCTCGTGTCTGTCAAACTCTGTTTAAACACAGATTCAACCATGAGTCAGTCACAAAGAAAGGTGATGGACATCAGCCGAGAATCACCTGAGTGGAGGATTATCTGACCTGCGTTCTTGGCCGTCAGATACATCATCTTCTTCTTCTTTTTCCCAGCTATGGTGCCACAAAGGATTCCTACAAGAGAAGACGAGATATAGTACATCTTTGCTGTTACAGCATTTGGCCAGATGGAGGCAGGAGAGGATAATTTTCTGAGAGTTGAAAAATGAACGACCCAGACCTTTTGTGCCATAAATCAGTTTTCAGTGGTGAAAGCTTTCGAGAGCGGACAGAGATCTGGCAGCAAACCAGCTCACAGACTTTGGGCCAAACTATCTTTTCAACATCAGCACAGCTTAAGAGAGAAGCTGGGAACTTGGAAGAGTTTTAGCTCCAAACAAAAGCAAGTATGACATAACACCACCAAGAAAACCATGTGAAGACCCACCTGATCCATCAAAGTCTCTGGGGACAAAAGCTTTCCTCTTCTCCTCCAAGAACTGACTGGGTATCAGTCCAGTGGCACCGGCCACGACATGGCATGCCTGGAAACAGATTTCACATCAGTTCACAGTTAACTTTTTTTGTGATTTTTTTTTTTCTGACACTCAGTCCCAGACATTAAATGAAGGCGGGCTCACCTGCCACCAGTTGGGATCCTCTCGGTTGACAATCTGAAGGATGTCGCCTTTCTTGAAGGCCATGCCGGCCTCTCGACATGGGATCAGGTTGTCATTGGCAGGGTCATAGTCGAAGTACGGCCGCACATGCACCTGTCATGAACAGATGCACAGCTCTGAGCCAGTCCAGCAACTATATTTGTATTTATACTTCTGAGGTCATAGGATATTTTCTAAATTAAAAAAAAAACATTGGGTTAAGGTCAGGGCAGAAGAGGCACACAGACATGCTCTGACCACAGCGTGCTGTCTCAAACACTGACACGATGACAGCAGCTCCTTCACACCCATTAACATCCCCGTGTCCCACACTGCACCCGACACAGCTCTTCACGCTGCGCCAACAGCGGAGGCTTTTTGCCAGGAAGGGGTAAGTGCTGTGGCCGATGTATTAGATTAAACAAGCAGCCAGAGGAAGCAATAAAACAAGCCAGTAAAATATACTGTGCAGCCAGTGAGCCCTCAGCCACAGAGCAGGATGTGATGTTGCATTATGTCGCATTCACTTTTAATGCTGTTCACTCAATTTAAGCCTTATAAGCAATTCCAGTTTTATGTCTATTTGTTCAAGATGCATAATGACTTGAGGATTTTTTTTTTTTTTTTTCCTCAAGAGTCATAATTGGACAAATAGATATGTTGTGCATGCACAGGGGAAACTGTCTAAGAATGTCATAAATGACTACTTTCCATATGAGGGGGCAAGAAATTACAGGAAGCGTGTGTGTGTGTGTGTGTGTGTTTGTAGTGTGTACATGAGATAGAAACAGCTAGTGTGACCTAGATAGCATGTGGAGTGTTATTAATAGGGCTCCCAGGGTTGACATTCCTGCGCAGGGGATTGTGGGAAGGCCGTAGGACAGATTGCTCGCCCAGTGCCACCGCCCAACATCTGCCACTCATTATGTAAGCAGAAGTGTGCGTGCCTGTGTTTACGTTACCGTGTCATGTGTGTTCACCTGTGGGGGTGCTGGAGCGTCTCTGTAGCTCGGGAGGATTTTCAGTGTGATCCCTCCGCTGCAGTCTTTGAGCATCTCCTGCAGCTCCGTGGGATTGTTGCCCACGTCCTTCCCGTTCACTTCCTTGATGATGTCGCCCACATGGAGCAGACCCTGTCTGTCGATCATGCCGCCGTGAAGGATTCTTGCGATGACCAGGTCTTCTTTCTCTACGCGAAATGTCACACCCTGAGAGGAAGAAGAGGGAGCAGAGATGGTGTTTTCCCTTTGACACCCTGTTTTATTCACCTCTACCGACAATCCCACAATTGTGACATCAACTCACAGCCTTAATCTGACCACTCATGCACTCAACCACAACCCCCCTGGGAACACACACACACACACACACACACACACACACACACACACATACATAAACACTCACACTCACAAAGACACATTCAGAGTCCGTCTCTGCTTACCAGTGGCTCCCCGGCCTTCTTTCGGATGCCAATCATGCGCACGGCATCGGCCTGCATCAGAGCGCTGTTCACTGCTGCATCATTGGCCATCTCAGCCGGGGGCGGGACTTCATAGCATTTTGAGGCCACCATGTCGTGAGCCTCCAGAAGAGACTGAAGGGAAGAGAGGAGGAGTAATAATGCTTAAAGAAAGACAGCGTAAAAGAAGATAAAGCACATCTCTTTTTCTTTCGTAGGTAAAAAAGTTGAATTTATATGCAATAAAATGCACCATTGTTTAATTCAATTCACTCAGGAATCATTCTCTAATCGTCACATATAATTACAGCAGATGCTCTTTTGGAAAACGTAGACCCACATTTAAAATATTTTGAACAAAACTGCAACTTGACATTTCAAGTAAAAACAAATTAGTGATGGCTGCATGATATGAAACATGTTGGCAGAAGATGAAACGATGAAAAGGGACAATTATACACGCAAACAGTCAACTCAAGGTCAGACAGCAGAGAAGAAGCCTCTCATCCTGGTCTCAGTAATTGTCTGATTCGCAACGCTGCCACATCTGTTACACTTGATTTTTAAAAAGTAAAAAATAAATGCACACGCAAAGCTTTTAAAACACAAAACTTGGGAGTCTGAAATGTGCCTTCAGCAGCATATTAATAAAAAAACAATTATCTAATGGCTCAAATCCCAAATATGGATTAGCACCTGAATGTAATCACATAAGTTTTGGTTGACTAAATGTCTCTCTAACAGCTTTTGTCCAAACCTGATGTTACTTCTTTAAATATCTCACAAACAACGACCACCAACAGCTTCTTTGTGAAGAAAACAACAAGTCTGTCAACTCACACACTCGATACGTGATGTAATATCTGTTTCCCTTTCCAACATAGCCTGACCGTCCCTTCCTCCCCATCTCTCTCCCTCAGTAGGTCAGCAGGGTCTTATCTTTCAGCTTACAGCACCGAGGGCTCTGATTGGTGCAGAGGCTTCGCTGGGCTCAGAAATCGACCTCCTATTAACACTAACCTCCTATTGGATGGAGGTTAGTGTTCTACTGATGCATGACAACGGGATCCAAAGCATCCGATCTGTGCTACTGTAACTACAGTCAAAACATGACAGGTGCAGGCTGAGTTTAAAACTCAGTGTATGGCAAGACATCCAAAGACAATGATACAAACAAGTCTTGAGTTCACACATAGTGCATATACTGTAACATAGTATGATTGTTCTGGTATTAGGTTTTCTCAAAAAAAAAAAAAAAAGAGCAAAGGAACCCATTAGATGGAAAAGGCACAAGACACAGAGCTACTCTGGACTACAAGGTCAGTAGCTAAGTCAAAAAGACAAAAATAGAGGTGATAAGATACAATATTCAGATGTATATACACAATCTAGTATAAGAGGGGTTAAAGTGAAACATAACTTTTCTGTTCTGTTTGTAAGAGAAGACCCCCTACTGCTTGAGACAAATTCAGTCTGTGGCGGGCTGTCCATGCCAGAGGGATGACTGAAGAATGATTGGTTCTGTCTGTTAACAATGCTTCTGTGATCAATAATGCAGCTACGGAGCGTGCATTTAGTTTTACCAATGTATAATTTGGAGCAGGGGTCTCTCAATGTTAGACAGAGTTAGTGACCTAATTTTATCAGTGATGTGTTTTCATTTTGGCCAGAAAAAAGGGGCTCTTGGCTTCATTTGAATTGATTTTGTGAACTGGCTGTTGGCTTAATTACTGCCAATAGAGAGCAGCAAAATTAACATTTATTTATTGTATCAATCAGTGGTATTAAATTCAAAGAAGATGCACTAATATAATATTTGGTTTACAATATTGTCATATGTACATTACTTCAGTTGTCTAGCAGTACGATTACTTATAGAAATCATGCGTGTTTTGGCCTCTTCTGACTGTTTGTTTTCACTCGCCTGGAAGTGCGGCTCCTGGAGGATTCTCGACAGCTCGGCAGTGCTGTCATCTTTAACCTTGAGGTTGCTGATGTCGCCCAGGATGTCCGTCACCAGCTCCACATTATTGTCCTGCACCGCTTCCAGCTTCACCTCCTCCAGCTGCTCGTGAGCCTGGCAGAGACAAAGACGCTCAGGGAGGGGATGCTCCTCACAGACGTTGTAAGAAGGCAGGTGCCTGTCATGTCTGTGTGTTAGGATTTACTTGGGTGTGTAAAGACCGAATGAATGGAGGTGAGTTATGTCGAGTACGAGCAATTGCTGACATTGGATGTAGTGCTGGGATATTGTTTTGCTCTGTAAGCAAGCCACTGTGAAAAAAAGATAGAGAAGTATTTGTTTATGTCTAGTCATCTGTCATTTCAACTAGTTCCACCCGTGCAGGGAGCAGTTGAACAGTGGAAAATGACAACAGCCTGTCTGACAGGAGCCATAGCTGTCCTCCAACTGAACTCAGTGCTCACTAGACTTTAGACAGCAGTGAAGATGTGTGTTTGAGAAAGAAGCTTGTGTTCATAAGTGCTGCAAAACATGCACTGTCTGTAAAAAAAAAAAAAAAAAAAAAAAAAAAAAAAAAGCACAGCAATGTGAAGCAGCATCTTTTTCTCACTGACCGCCTGCATTGTCTTTAGTGTGCTGAGACAGATCACGTTTTGTTAGTCAAAGCCTTCAGCACCTCAGTCAGGTGAAGCAAAGCACTGCTTGGAGCAGGAGGTGGGTGGGCGGGGCCTCAGAGCTGGCTGGTGGTTAGTTTTCTCACTGCTGCTCACCCTGGGCTATGTGTGTGCGCTACCTTAGCCAGGGAGCGTACCGTGGGACTTTCCATGATGCCGCGCAGGAAGAGCAGGTCGATGTCTTTGGCGCCCGTGGAGGTGGGCAGCTCACCCACATTATCCAACACCTGCTGCATGGCTGGACAGATGGGGTGAGACGCCAAGATACAGTCACAGAGAGAAAGGGAGAGATAAGATAAGGAGTGTGAGCCAGGCGTGAAAGTCATTCAAAGCATAAACACACACAACGTTGTTAAAGGTACAGCAGCAGCTGAGCGAGAGAGAGATATATACTGTACACTACTAAGCCCAGCTCTTCATTTCACTTCAATTCAGGGATAATTTCCTTCTGTAACAAAAAACTAAAGTTGAGACTTCAATTGGACATGTTTGCAGTGCATTCACTTTACATACAAAGTTCTGTACTCTAGATACACAACCAAGCACCCCAAAATATGAAAACCTGTTTATATGCAGTTTTAAAACAGTTTAACTTCAGATCTAAGACTCAGTCCTCAGATTCCCACAAGACCCTGCAGATATTCTGACAATGCAGGGACGCACTAAAAACTCAGCGAGTTAAATGCTGTCAGGTGTTTGAAGGAATCTGAACAAATGAATTTTGCCAAGTCTTGTATCCCGTGAACACAAACAGAGGGAGGCAGAGGTGTAGACTGTAGTAGCTAACTCCCTAATGCTAGGGTCTCAAAGCCCATCTAAGCCCATTTAAGACACTTAAAGCCCTGGGAACACGTGTGTGTGTGTGTGTGTGTGTGTGTGTGTGTGTGTGTGTGTGTGTTTGAGCATGTGTCTCTGTGTCATTATACACTTATGTGGGTGTTAAGCATGTCCCGTCAGCACTATGATTTCTCTGTATTTTGCTCCACTACTAACCTGTTATTACTCCTCAAACCTGAGTTCTGCTCTGTGTCATCAAGTCAAGTCATGCTCTATAACTTCTCTTTAGAAAAAGTGGCACACGCAATATTATTGCCTTAAAAATACAGTTATTTATTATGCTTTTTTAGGTTTCCCTTTAAAGAAAAAAAAACACATTTGGATTTAATCTGTGGAACATCATTTTACGTAAGATAAGTTGTTACATAAGTAAGTATAAATATGTAACAGAAAAAAAACATTTATCAGTCATTCTTCATACAAACGAAAGTCATCTGACTCGAAGAAAGAAGAGAGTGAGATTGGTACAAAACAATTGGTCTTTCAGGGGAGCAAAGACCTCTGTGGCTTGATCACCACGGAGCACCGACGACTGCATAAACAGCAGTCCATGCAAAAAAAAAAAAAATAGACCTTAAATATTTATGATCCTCCTAAAGAAGGACAAATTGGGGAGGGAGGTTAAACACTGCACTGCAGACTACTGAACCTGTGTAACTACGAAGCATAATATATTTACCGCATGACAACGCAGTCTCACAATCTAAAGCGCAGTGTGGATATACAGCAGATAGGATGTATGAACGTGATATTTAGTGCCCGCAGGCACCACACACAATCTGTCAGAGCAAAGCTGTAATTGGAGTTAAGGCGTCCACGCGCGCACACACACACACACACACACACACACACACACACACACACACACACACACACACAAAATCAGAAACAAGTGCTGGACCACCACCTTCAGTTCAGTTCACTTAGGATTAGTCATGCAATAATATTTCACATGTACACACAGCAGCTTCTCTGAGTTTTGGTAAATCTAGCGTGTACAAATAACTTCTGAGCCATTTCCAATGACTTTAAGTACTGGAACACCTCACACCGATACACATCACAGGCACAGCTAGATCCTGTTGTATATCCAGATTTTTCTGTTTTTCTGTGTTGACCTTTACCCGCCACCGTATCACTGTGTCCTCGACCACGGGAATGTTTGCTCATCCAAAACCGCCCCCTGCTTATGTGTACTTATGTGTACATTACTCATCCCAGCAAGAAACCACAAAGCTTTCTATCCAGTGACAGACAGGAGATTAACTGAGGCCTCCTACCTGAAGTGTCGATAATATTGTGAAATACAGAATAACATGGAGATATGGCCATTCAATAGTCTCTGCAGAGTCTGGCCTCAGTAAGTTGTGAAAGCTTTAAGTCACTGAGAGATGTGTGTTTTTTTCACAGCCGATTTATTCATTTAAATAATGAATTACTCTCTTTACCTGCTTCTAATTCCTCCCTCTGTGGCTCTCTGATTTGTCTGCAGTCTCTCTCACCACCTAACCGTTGCCTCTGTACCTACACCTACCGGCGCGGATGTGCACTGAATGCCAATGCAGCGGCTCACTGCTTTAAAATTCCTGCCTCCTTCTTTTCCGTCTCCAGGAAAAACAAATCCCAGGAGAAAGAGACCAGGCCACTTGTATTATATGTGGTATTATTATTTTTGAGCTCGTGAGATGAAGATCAGAGGAGCACAGCGACTGACACATCGTCCATAACAAACTATATTTCAGTGTATTTCTTCAGTGTCGTGCAGGTTAAGAATCGAACCACCTCCAGGGAAAACAGGCAACTCTCACACCGAAGCTCCTTCAAACCAGAGCTTCCCAACCAAAGTCACTTTTATCCCAGGCGGCACTCTGAAAGACTACTTTGAAAGAAATACAAATTACCTTCGAAATTCATGTGTTGGGTGTGTACATGTAACCTGAACACTATCTGTTAGGACTGAGATTTTCTGAAAACTAGTTGGCAGAGAAGCAGGACGGTCTGAACGGTAAGTTTAAAGTAATGCATCAATGGGTGAAACAGTGAGCTGTCTTGAAGATGAGTGGTTAAAATAGAATAAAAGTAATAAATAAACAGTTTAAATAGTTAAAAGTAGTGGACAAGCAGTGGAAACACTTGGCTAAAACCTTTAGCTGATGGATAAAAGGTCAAACAGTTGGTGGATGAATGGATGAACCAGATGCAAAATGAAAGCAAAAATAGTTAAAATTGTTTATTAAAGCTGCTCTAGTTGAAATAGCTAAATGTGTTGGATAAATATCTAAAAGATGAGTGGAAAGCTTTTACTGAATGGCAGAAATATAAATTCAAACACAACTAAATCAACTGAAATAGTGATAGTTACTTTAACATGACATTTTTGTAAATGGTTTAAAATGCAATTCTGTGAAGGGGAACATACAGCAAGTTAATCAGACAGGTTGACAGTTGGAAACAGCTGCTCTAAAGTAATGTCAGGTTATTTACATCTCAAATTGAAAAATCTGGCCATCACATCACTCTGCATATCTCTCTATTTGTCTGCATATGTGACAGCCCGCTTCTTCCTCCTCCTTTCCTCACCTCCAGACGTATCTGCTCCCTGGGTGGACCGCACAGCCGGGGGCCCCTCCACGCCAGCCTGTCCCGGGGGCGTCACCTCCTCCTCCTCCTCCTCCCGCGCCCCATTAGGGCAGGAATCGTCCATAGCTGTGACCATCGCCAAGCCCTCCTTCTTCCTCCCTGCTGCCACAAGTATGCTAAAGGCTAACCGCTAGTAAACCACCAGCAGGTCTGCAACTATGTCTTCTGTCCTCCGGTCTTGTCTTTTCTGGCACTGTTGACCCTCTGGACGCATGAGAAAAAAAAAAAAAAAATTCACAGAGAGTACAGAGGAGAAAGAGAGGGTTGAGGACAGAATGAGAGAAGAGACACAAAGACCCAACAATAGAATGGGATTAAGATCAGAGGATGATAAAGGACGAGGGGGACAGGGGAGCGAGGAAGAAGAGGAGGAGGAGGGAAGATGAGGGGAGAAATTTAAGAAGAAAGGAAAAGTGGCTGATGTATGGATAAGTTCAGGTAGACAGGCATGAAAAGAGACGGAGAGAAGTGGAGCGCTGGATCGCGTACACAGATGTGGACGTGCATTCAGTGCTTGTCAGTCCCCTCCCTCCACTCTGACTTTAATACCTTCCCATACTACCCCCACCTCCTCCTCCGTTGATAACACACACACACACACGCGCACACACACACACACACACACACACACACACACACACACACACACACACACACACACACACACATACACACACACATAATCCTCTACCACTGGGCTTGCTTGAGTACCCCTCCTCTTGTATCCCCACCCAAAATCAATTTACCCCTCTAGTCTAGACAGAGGCACACACACACACACACACACACACACTGGTTGAACGTGTCATTATGTAAGTAATCTTACATAAGTGTTACCGAAGGGGGCCCGACCCTACGTTTCCATTCTTTTCTCTCATTCACACTAATTCTGCTCAGGGTTCAGGCAACCCGCTGCTGCGATGTGCAGAAACTCTCAGCGTGTGCAGATTGTTCTCGTACATTTTCCCTCAGCGGTCGTCCAAACTCCTTAAAACCTCCTCATTCTAATGGGAGCTTTTTTTCTTTCTCCAATTTTTTTTTTTTTTTCCCCCCTCAGCCTTTCATCCTCCTTGAATGAATGTGCCCTCACCACCTCACTTCTCGCTAAATCAGTCGACTCGAGGCGCTGACAGGATTATGCACATTTTTGGGGGCTGCAGTTTGAGCTGCTCCGCCCCTGAGCTGAAATACTTCTGGGCAAGCTGCTGGCTGCATGACTATTTCTGAACAGAAAGCTTGTCTTCGTATATTATCTTCCCTCAGTGTCTCGTTTTATAAGGGATGATGGAAGTTAATCATTGTTACGCAAAGAGTACATGCGTGAACAGATCCCAGCAAGGCACTTTTGAATATGAAGGCAACAAGTCTGCAGCCTTGCTCGCAGTTCTGTGAGGCCGTAGTTTTAACGTACACAAAAAAATGCCTTATTAATGCTGAATAACACCCGCAAGGATCGACTGATTTAACATTACTACCCGTCTTCACCTATCAAACACCTCATTAAGTCACAGGAGGCTATGCTATCACTATGAACGCTATGCTGTGATTACTAATGTTGCTTGTAGCTAAGTGTAAATGGAGATCACCATGGATATCCTCGACCATGTTTTTATAGAAATTGCTATAATAGTTGTTGAAACCAGTTTATTACACACCAAAAATGTCAACGTCATGATGGTGCCGGATTAAAAGTCACCAAAGTCAAAGGGCTTCATCCTCTAGGGCGACGTGGTTGTGCACACTTACATGGCAATTGAGTCGTTGTTGAAATATTTTTGTCTCAACCAGTGATGGACCAGCTGATGTAGGATAGGCATTCTTAGAGCTGCACCACGAGTTACAGCTGAGAAACAACCAGCCAGAAAATGCCTTAAATCAATGTAGACTTGAGTGCTCTATCAAAGTCTTGAGATACTGTCTTATTTCTTCAGTTGCGATATCAAGACCGAGATAAAAATGAGAATAATCTAGAACAGGCTCCTCCCCTTCAGCATCTATCAAGCTCCTCCCACAGCGACACAGCTGTGCCAGGCTTTAATCCCCCCCCCCCCCCCCCCCCCCCCGCCTCTCCCTGCCATCCATCCTCAACGCCACGAGTCAGCCCCTCCCCCGACTCAGGAAGCGGGATTTTAATCTGGCCACGAAAGCACGGGATTACAGAATCTCTCTCTGCCACGGTCCAAAAGGCCCGTAACAACTCACTGAATCACTGCCACGGACTGAAGACACAGATTCTCCCTTTTAGCCAGCAATACACCGCTACAGTGCATTTGTCCCACTGAATTTCAGGCAGCTCTCGTTCGGTTGATCGCACAGACAAGTCTCTCCTCTAAAATGTCGACCTAATTGTCTTCCTTTAGAGAGTTAGAGGAAGAGCAACGATTTCACAGAGTTCGACTGAGGCAGAACAGCTGCATGAGAGGAAAACAAGGCACCAGGCCGTAAGAGAGCATCATGGAAACACAGATGGCATGAAAACAACTGCTCACCAGGTCGTAAAATGAATACGATTTTACAACGGTTTATTAAAACAATCGATTTATGGTTGAGGATTAAACTAATTTTGGGAATAAATAGCCTCTTAGTAAAAGCACACTGGTATTTTAAAAGGCAAGAGAAGTTTGTAGAAGAAATAACTGTGATCAGCATGTGAAGCCTTGAGTCTGACAAATATTATACATCAGACTTAACCAGTTATGACAAAAATATAATGACACCCAACAATAGCAATAACATTTAAAAAAAAAAAAAAAAAAAAAAGAAGACCTTTCTGCCAATCACAGTAAGGTATGATTGAAACTTAAATGTCCCACTTGTAGATTAATGTTATTGCAGCCCTTTCAAGTACAGAGAAAACTTTGTCAAAACCGAAATCCGTAAAGACATATATAAACACACAAGAAAACTAGCTGCTTCCTTACTTCTTTAAAAGTCAAGGTTTTCTGACTGACCAGAGTTTAGGGCATCCTCGCTTCAAAAGCAGGCAGTTCTCCCAGTGTCGTGACAAAAATCACGTTAGCATGCAAAAAAAAAAAAAAAAAATTTTTTTGCTGCAGGTCTTCAGTGAGTGAAGTTGTGTTTACCTACGCCAGTCGGTGTAGCCCAACCCGAGTCCTACTGGCTTCTCATCAGTCAACTGCAAAGACCTGGAGAGAGAAGAAGAGGAAGAGGAAGAGAGGACGGTATGTGTGAAAGTTCCTGATTCTCGTCCTTACATGCCATGAATATTCAGCTCTACTTTCATGCCTGCACACCAGTTTTCATCATTTCTCACGTACGCTTACTTGAGCATTCAGATACATACTCTTGCTTATCCCTCACACACACACACACACACACACACACACACACACACACACACACACACACACACACACACACACACAATGAATGACTCCCATTTCCCCTGTGGATTATCTGTTTCATCTATCTATGTCATCCCTGCCTGTAGAGATTGGAGTCTCGTCCGCAGGCTGAGGCAGTTGTTCTTTCAGGGCGATGCACATAGTCATCCCGGACGATTGATCGTCCTCAGCTATTCGAGGATGTCTGCATCATCAGCTGGCACTGAGCCATCAACGTAGTAAATGGCCACTATTCTCTGAAAGTAATGACAAAGCAATATGCATTCACTCCCAGGAAGACTCCCCTCTCGGTATCACACAAACACACACACACACACACACACACACACACACACACACACACACACACACACACACACACACACACACATGTTGCTCGACCCCTTTGTGTGTATCACAGATTTACCAACATCTCCGGTTAATGTGAACTTACTGCAGTTTTTTCTGGATCTTGTTCGTTGATTGTCTGTAGAATTACTGATGCGGCATCTATTTCAGGAAGAGCTTTGGGTAACAACCCCCTCTTTCATTGTTTGTCCATCAAATATATGAATAATAGTAGCAGTTATAGAAAAAGAATAAGAGGACAAAGAGGAGCACTAAAATCTTGGTAATTTTTTCCATCTACAGAGTCGACAACAGACCACGTCTACTGATGAAGAACATGAACCCTGAAAGACAGCTTCAAAACAAGCAAGTAAGTCAGTGGACATTGAATTAAGACGAGGATTGTTTTCAAGGTCAAGAATGAAATGTCGGGTTCAAGTGGTTAGAATTACTTTGAGAAATGGATTTCTACATCAGCCTCAGAACCGCTGTCTCCAAGGCCATTACCCGGCTCCTTTTTCTCCCGTATCTATTCTCAAGTGACTCTGAATGACTCTAAAACATAGACAGAGCAAAAGGACTCCTCTCCCTGGCGACGTCCTCTGCCCCACTGTGCCATGTTTAAAACATTTGTCCAGAAAAAGGCAGTCTGGCAGCGCTAAACCCATTCATGCTGCCCTGAATAGCCATTGTGAAACGGACCATTTGGGACTGTAAACCAGCAAAAAACAAAGGAATGCAACAATTAAATATTACAAATAACTGATGCCCACATCCACCGCAGAAACAGTTGAGAAACATTTCATTCAGCTTCCTTGACTTTCTGTGTTTCTTGTGCCTCGAGCTGTGAGTAGAGTTTGAAAGATTGTTCAATAAAAGTCAGTTTAACTGCTCACTTGGAGAGTAAAAACATCTATAATGTCCTAAAACTTAAGATATTTGCCTTTGCTAATATATTCTTTCAGACGCACTGCCCACTTGACCTTTGACCTTGAGCTGCGCTCATCTTGCATAGTCAAAACAGTTTCCAAGTGACAAAAGGTGATTACAACACAGAGACTCTACTCATTAGTATTATCACTTTTTGCTGCACTGGGCTCTTTTCATTTATCTTTCTCCAGTTAACTGATCCTTCACTGAGAGAAAGAGAGAGGGTAAAGGGTCAATTCATTACACAACGCAGATTACAATCAGGAGCAGCATGCTCATTGGAAGTGAAAGATATCCCTTGGAAGAATGTTAATGGAGGCAAAGCCACTCGCAAATTCCTCAGCAAATCATCCACACCATGAAGTAGAGCCAAGATGGACCAATCAAAGGTCGTAACCGGGGAGGGAGGAGGCAAAAACTGAGAAGGAAAAAAAGACGGAAAGGATCACAGATGGATTATTAGAGGAATATGTAAAAATGGGCAGAGGGAGAAGGAGAGTTTCAGAGCGAGTCCAGGAGGAGATTGAGTGCATGAGAATGAAGAATAGATAAAAAAAAAAAAAATTTTAAAAAAAAGCACATTGGGAGTTTTGAAGACGAAGAGAAAGGGTGTTCAATCCTTTAAGATTAGACTGAGTTGTGAGGAAAGCCTCTCAAGTCCTGGGAGGATGAGAGGAAGCGAGGGAAGAGATGAAGGAGTCTGGAGTGCAAAGAGTGGCTGCCGATCACCTTGGTAATCTGTTTCTAGACAAGTAACTATAGGTCGGCGAGTGATAACAGCAGCAGCTAAAAAGCTTTTGTATCTGAATGTCCATGAGGACTTGCGTGTAGAATAAATGTGGTGAGATTTTTGCACGCATTTATTTACATGTAACGAAGCGTGTCATCTCAAGAACAAGGAAGTGGGTTTTGTCGTGAATTCGGTTCGGTCGATCTTTCTCACACGCCCTGTAGTTTGAACTCCTCTGATGTTTTAACACCTCTACTGTCAGATCCTCTTCCCTCCTCTCGGGACAGAGGAGGGAAAAAAAAAATATATATATATATGTATATATATATTTTTTATAATATATATCACAGAAAATGGTCATTTGCAATCCTGGCTGGCATTGGCAGCCTGTATGAAAAAGATGAGCCAACAAAAGCCCGCTGAGTGCCCCTGGTTGACAAGCACTCAGATGATGGACAGCTCATGGAAGAGGGATTATGGGATGGGGAGTGGGAGGGGGTGGATCAGATCAGAGGGTTTGTTTTTGTACAAAACATCAGTGCCGTCTCAATTGTAAACGCAGGCGCGCGCGTTTGTGTGTGTGTGTGTGTGTGTGTGTGTGTGTGTGTGTGTGTGTGTGTGTGTGTGTGTGTGTGTGTGTGTGTGTGTGTGTGTGTGTGTGCATATGCGCGCTAATAAAAGGCACAGACAAACACATTTAATTCCCCCAGGTCTAGTCACGCTATCGGGGAAATCTCACTCTACCGAAGACTTCGTGTCCCAGTGAGCACATTTTGTAAATTATAGTCTCAGATGGAGCACAGTGCTACACCCCTCGGGGTCATGAGTCACAAATACACACACAGTGTCTGGCCCATAAGGCATCCATCCTGGAAGGACCATTCAATTCATCTCTATATACTCTCCACCCTTATTCTGCGACCCCCCCCCCCCCCTGGTGCCCCGGGCTCCGCGCTGCACGGGGCTCTGAGAGCAGCCGTCACTCTCAGTTCCTCTCAATGACTTGAGAATCACAAAAGAAGCCAGCGAGCTCTGTCCGGCCCGCGAGTCCAGATGTCACTTCAAGTGGCGGATTTCAGGGGCAGCAAAGGGCAATTTGTAAACTTTCTTGAGCCCTGAGCTGCGGCGCTCCCGCTGTGTAACTCCAGTATGGTAGAAAGAGCTCGCGGGGCATGAGATATTCAAGGACACAGTGTGTACTTGAGGACACGTGTGTGAAATGACTAGCTATTCATACAGCCACTCGCCTTCCACAACCAACCCCATCCTGTCATGCCTCTCACCCGTCATCCTCTGCCTCCAGACAAACCCTATGTAGGTCACTCCATGTGTTAACATAGCCGTTAATAAGAGGATTACACTGCTACTCCTGAGATGGCCATCTTGGCAGATCAATATCTGTACAATATTTATCATAACTATGTTTTCTAACCAGCCATCGCTCTGTTGTTGCAGCTCTTGATGTGGCTGTAAATAAAAAGTTGATTAAAGACGCTTTTTCCCAAATGATGACAATGCAGCTTTAACTTTCTGCTGATTCATGCTTCCCTCTGCTCCTCATCTGGACACTGATATCTATATTTCCACCATTTAAACACAATACATTTCTGCATCAGTGTGCGCATCGTCAAAAATGACCTCCATTTCCCTCGTTGGTGATGTTCCAGCTGGTGGGATGCGTGCGCTTTGCCACGCAGCTTTGGATGATATAATTACACAGCTCGTCAGAACCCTTCAGCGCTGAACACGCAGCGATCTTAATAACGAGCTCCTTGTGACATAATCTAACCGGCCACATGGCCGTGCCTGCTTCTTCTCAGCCTCTCTGCGTCCCCTGCCTCCTGTTACTGATCATTAGTATTGAGGGAAAGAGGGGGCTGGGATGGGTATAAGGAGTAGTGATGCAACGGCACTTAACATGATTGCAAAGTTTCAAGAAAACGGACGCTGTGTGATGTTGGATGGTAAAAAAAACTAGATGTTATTGGGAGAGAGGGGGAGAAGAGATGAGGAAAATCAATGAGTTTGTTTTGTCAAAACTTTTGAATATTGCCAAGAATTGTGGCCAAATGTAGTTTGGTTGTAGACCGAGGGCTACAGCCTGAGCTACAACTGAAGCTGCTCCAGACAAAAGGAATGAGACTTTGATCTGGTTTGCTCACATCATGACCTTATACGATGTCAGCGCACATGAGTTTCCAGAGGAAAATCTTTTGGTGAACTCACCTCCATGCTTATTCTGCCATCTTCCCTTCTTCATCAAGTTTGTGTAGCAGAATTACAGATCATTTCTTGAATCAAGTCAATAACAGATAAAAGGAGATGTTGTAAAACCAAAATGTAATGTGTATCCGCAGTGGTGTGCCCCTTTAAGACCTTAGTGATTGATGAAATCTGGTGAATCAGCAGTGTACTGCAGCAAAACTTGCCAAAGACGTTAGTCTTCACTTGGCTGCACATTTCTGACACAAAGTTCTCTTCAAAACGACGTTCCTCTCTGTATAAAGCAGGTCATTAAGTTGAGTAGTTTCTTGCAATTAGCTCATGATAACTGTTGTGTGTTTAGAGCAGGGAGGTGAAGCCATGGTGCAGGGCAGGGAGGCTTGATTGTAGTCGTTGTGTCGATGACAGCCCTCTGATACATGTGCTGTCCATAGCTGGGAGGTTTGAGTCACTCCAGTTTCTCCAATCCATTTCTCTCTTCCTCTCGCTCGCTCGCTACTCTTCCTCCTCTTTTTCTGTACCGTCCCTCCTATAGCTGTGTATGAATAATAGAAAAGCCGAGGCCTCCGAGTGTTGGACTTGGCCTCTGAGTGGCTCCCTGACAAGTCCAATATGTTCCAACATTGCAGGCAACTGTTTAACTTGAAATACAGGTTTTCTTCTGCTGACAGGAAATAAAATATGGATATGCGGGCTGAGGAGTCTGATTACTCCACTTACTTCAGAAGAACAATAAAGGTCATCCTTAGATTCATCAAATCTGATTAGAGTTAGAGGGAAGAAAGAAGGACACATCAACTCTGGTTTCAATGCTGCAATATGCATGTTGCCTCTGTCAGTGGTCTGGCGGGCTCTAAAAGCCCCTCCCGGGATCGATCCCCAAGGATGTTGCGTATGTACATGGGCTTCCCTCAGCCCGTGCCCGAGGCTAAACTGCTTATAAACCTTGCCAAGTGACCCTGTGCTCCTCTGAGTAAGGAAGTCCCGAGATTCATTGAGTCTGTTGTGATGTGTAGGTGGTTTTATGTTTCGATTAAGTGCTCACACAAAGTGGTTCTGACATTGTGTTAGTGCGCGATTATGAGATGATGCACTCATACATTTCAGTGGAGGACAAAAAAAATAAAAATCGATAGGACCGTCTGGCTGCGCCTCCGGTCGGCCAGCCTGTGCCAAGCCACCAGTCTCCTTCTCCGCTCTCATTCAGTGTACAAACCAGGGTTTATATGATGTTTGTTGTCAAAGTTTTTATAGTCAACAATATAATTAAGATGTTCTATCTGGTGCTGACATTACTTTATATGACTTGATGTCACAGTAAAAATGCGCACTCTGTTTCTTCTCTCACCACTCTTTGCTGGTAGATGTTGCAGTGTGCCATTTCGGGACATTGCTGCCTTCAAAGCTCCTCATCCTGTCAGCGGTATAACCTGCGGCTCTTCCCTCTGATCTCCCTAGTCATGGATCGACGCCACGGTTCTGACGCACGGCCACATCCGTGCGCTTGAACCGTGCGCCAGAACCGTGCTAAACGCCTGCGCTGTTTTTGGCGTGACCTAACGAGTGTACATTCACACCGATCTCGCCGCACGTGCGGCCATTTTTTGTTACCCATCCGAGCCATTGTGGCGTGCGCACACTTACGAATACGACCCATCCGCTGTGTACCTTCCTTGTGATATGCAGGAAAAGGGAAAGGACGCGTCAGGGTCCACAAAAGGCGCCCAAAGCAAACTGATATGTGCGTGAACAAAGCTTGTTCTGACAGCAGAGCGGGCTCTACAGCGGACGGACCTCTCCTTCTGTCAAACTCTTAACTGCTGCACCTCAAACACGGCTAAGTGTCTTTGTCTCCCAGTTGATAAATGAATTCAAAATATCTACATTTCCGATGGGATCACGAGCCGTGACTTACCTGTGAATCGTTCGCGTGAGTCCACCGACCGTCCCGGTTGGACATCCAGACCCCCCTCAGCTGTCTGTCCTGGTCCCGCAGCAGACTACCAGAGAAAACGATGTCAATCAAACCGACACGCCCCGCCTCCCCACTGACGTCACACTGCCTATACCAATGGCAGCTGTGGTACAACCCTCGCTCTGTAATCATTGTAAACTATAGTATTTTCATTTGGACACAACGTGATGCACACGTCCATTGACTTAAATACAGTTGTATCATCATTTCAAATACACGTGACTGTAGATGTCAACACAGTCAACCACAGAAAAGTACTTTAAAAGTCTATGAAACGCTCATTAGCTACTATCATAAACCCAACACACTTGACAACAGCTAGTTTAAGCATAAATAACATGTTGCCTAAAATAATAGGTTACTAGAGATTAGAAATAGGAAATGGTCATTCAAATACATTTTTGAGTGTCATACCGAAATATTAAATGATTTACTATTTCATTCATGTGTTGACAGTTACACAGTACAGTCACAAGTTAAAACAATGTGACCATTAGCACAACTGCCATGCCAATTTAATTAGGCGAATGGGTTTTAAAAATCACATTCAGGTATAACCTATAAAAGGAAGCTTTTAGATTAACAGTTGCAAACTAAAATGTTTGAGCAGTCTCATTAAGTGTTTGCATCTTTTTCTCATCAATTTTTTTTGTAATGTTCCCTACAGAGAATTAACCCTTTTAACTGGGAGGAAGCAAGACAGAAAGCAATGAAGAAGTGGATATTTCAAGTCTTCACTTTCAGTGACCAGGTGCTGTGTTATTAATAGCTGGGTTTAAAACTTGTTTGATAGTCAAATTTGTTGAACCACCACATGAACCATTTAAATAATGTTTTTTTTAAATGTTTTGATTTTATTTGAAGTATCCCGTTTCCATTATGTGACTGCAGTGCCTCTCACTGCTCCACTTGTACTCTGCAGGTGATTGGATGTCATTTTGCTGCAGCTAAACCACTCGTGAAACTGCAATAATGTTCCTGGAAATTACATTTCTCCCTTCATTTGGTTTCAGAATAGGTACTCATCTTTGTGGCCACAAGAGAGCGCCCTTAGCCTCCCAGTTGGCAGCTTCAAATTGACAGATCTATTTTTTTTTTTGGAGACCAGGAGCTTTTACTGAACAGTTGGTGCTTGTTAGACCCTGTTTAAATGTACTTTTCACGCACTTGCCCCATTACTCAGTCTCTCATGGAGTTAAACCATCTGCTACAATCCTGAGTTTCAGCTGGCAGGTAAGGAGTGGCATAGCAAGCCCAAACTTGATCTCATCATGAGGGAGGACATCAAGCAGACAATGTCTGAAGACCGTTTTAAAATAAATCACAAAATGAAAGCAGTGGGGAGCCCCAATTGTGATCTGACATTTTACAATTAGGTGACCATCCAGCTTACTAAGTCACATTTCTCATAAATGTTCAGATGGTTTGATATCCCCTCAAACAGATGCCAAGAAATGCTTTTGTTCAAACAATGAATTTTTAATAGCACAAATATACAATCACCATGCCCCTCCTCCGCTTTACTTTCACAGATGATAACTCTGAATAAACTATTTACAATTTTATGGCACATACTATAAGCAGTGTTGACTGTAGCTGGTGGCTATGAAGACAAAGGGTTACAAGGTGACTCATAGATGGAAAAGGGGCGGAGGCAGCGTGGTCATCCGGTGCAGGGTGGTATGAAGAGACAGAGGTGTAGAGGTCAGAGTATCAGCGGCGGCTGGGCGGCAGTAAGTGAGAGCCAACACTGATGACAGCATCACCACAATGACGGATCATATCTGGAGAGAGACATGGAATGATCAAAGTCATCTTTTTGTGATGGTAACAGAAAAGTTAGTGCTCTGAAGCTCAGAGTAACACACACACACGCACACACACACACACACACACACACACACACACACACACACACACACACACACACACACACACACACACACACACACACACACACACACCTTGACTGTGGAAGCGTGTCTGTGCTTTCCTTCAACAGCAGCTCTGAGACCAGTGTGTCCAGAATCTCAGGACTGGACCTCTTCCCATACCTGAGACACAAAGAGATACACAAGCATACAAGACAAAGTGATAATGAGGAGGAGAAATTTAGGTTTTCAAATGAAGAAAGAGAGACTTTGGCTGAAATGGGGGCAGTGACATACAATTATTTCTTTGTATGTCCTCGTGTCATATGTCCAATCATAAGCTCAGGGAAAACTGAATAAGTCATGCAGGGATCCAGCAGGCACAGACAGGAGTTGCATCGCAGGTGGTCACATTTCCTTTTTCGTGCCTCAGATGATAAGCCGTGCCTGTGCACTTGTCCCCTTGGGTGGCTAAACGCCTGTGGAGACTTCCAAACGTCTGACATTCAGAGGAAATCTGAAAGCTGTGCGTGATTAGACACGGCCTGCTGGCCGTGACAGTCATTTCTCTTCAGGGTTTTTAGGCTACAGGTGGTAAATGGGCAGCGGGTGCTCTGCTCTGTAGAAAATGAGAGCAAATAATCTTCATGACCTGCGCAGGCTGAAAGTTCCAAAAAACAAACTTCCAATCCATTACTACTAAGAGCACTCCCCATTCTGGTGCTGCCATAACAAATCAGATGATGACAGAACATTTGAGCATGGTAGAGGATAGTAAAGAAAGAAAAATATTTTTCGCATTAAATAAACAAAACGATTTGTCTGTTGAACTTATGGCATTTTAGCCACGGGAATGAACGACCAGCCAAAAACAATGAAACAAAGTGAAATCCTTCTTTGAACAACTTCCAACTGTCATATTTTTTTTCGGGAATACAAGAGAAAATAGCTCCAACGTTTTTTCAACTGATACAGCATTCAGCTCACTGTTTGTAAGTCATAAATATGGAGAAATTGACAGAATATTGTGACCGATGGACAACCTAATATTATCAATTCAAACTTTTTAGGAGAAAAAAATAGCACTAAGAACCCTTCTCTTTGAAAATATATTAAATCTGGAGTTAATTTTAACTCCAACTAATTGACTTTTTGAAAATGAATTTGGATTCTATTCTATTTTAGTCCGCCGCTTACCTCTGTCTTGTGATGAGGTTGATGTAGTGTCTCAGGGCTGAGTAGTACTTGGCCAGCTCATCCGCCGGCGCGTCCTCCCCGGGGTTCTCCGGTTTCATCGGGTATCCCTCTGTCAAGGCGCCCAGGCAGACCAGTGCCCACAGGAGAAACCCCAGAGTCCCCAGCCAGCTCACCAAGTTAGGATGCATCTGGCAGAGCAGAGCAGAACATTTTAACCTATGCCACATGCTTGGACACCTGTTACCTGTGCTTTAAATTTCAGTTGTGAAGGAATTCTTGCTGTTTACTAAGCTACGATTTTATCAATCTCCAACTGTGAAGCCATTAATTCAGCAATTACAAGAGAGAAAAACATGTTACTGGTGACAGAGTTCCAATAACCAGGATTTACGCAGCCGCATAACCAGCAGAAAAGCATCAGAAGCCATGTAGAGAGACTTTTAACTAATGTCAGTAAGTTCACATCAAGTCAAATATTAAAGTACTTACATTTCCCAGAGCGTTAGAGCGAGATTTGTTCGCTGTCCTGTTGCGTCTCTTTCGCTCTTCTGGGCGCTTGTTGCGCGCTGGGGGTTTATATATCCGTGCACCAGACGCGCTGCAGAAAAACGCGTCAGAGGTGCACTACGTTCAGCCCAGGTCTTTGCCTTTCTTCATGTGAACGTCACTGCTGATGCTGTCATTAGTGTGTGTTTGTGTTTTTAACGCTGTTTCAATTAATTTGAAAAGACGTAAAAAACAATGCGAACTAAAAATAGTTGATAAACCTTGTTTGAGACCAAGAGGGATTTGGGATCGATTTTAAAAGAGCTGCCTAATCCAGCTGTAACAGTCACATTTTAGGACACAAACAAACCAACTTATGTTCATATCAGAACATAACATTAAAATATTGTCATAATTACATTTTAGAAAGTGTAATTAAGTTCACAACAAAGACAGTTCAGCATCTGATCCATAATACTTTCTTATCTAATTACTGAATTAATAGTGTTTTGTTATTATAACTAATATTCCAATATATTTCAAATGCAGCATATAGGCTACATAAAAAGGTACATTCCACATATACGCAGGTTTGTGCAGCAATCCTTTTTAGGAGCTTGCGTTGACTTCCATTCATTGTAGAAAGCCTAACCTTAACCGTGACCTTAACCAACGCATGCCGAACTCCAACCATAACTAACTTCTATTCACACCTTAATGCCAAACTGATGATGTTCTGCCTCTTTAGGACCCACTTGGCTCCCCATGAGGACTACTGGCACCCACAAGTTTGGTCTTTATACCGGAAAAGGTCCCAAAAAGGTAATAAAAACACGTACAGACACATACACATCGCTGAATTCAAACACATTATCTAACAGACTGATACAGCCATGCTCTGAGTGTGATGTTTTGGTGTTTATGGCAGCCTCTCTATGGAGGAAGATGGTGATAAATTATTTCACAATCAAGTAGTGATTTTTCTACATATTGAGATTAATGATTTTCTCTGAAGTTACAAAAGAATGATAGTAATGTAAGTCTGTGGGCAAATGTTAAATGAACTTTCTATACACGGCCTCCTCACCAAAAGAAGCTCCTATGATGACGCCTCGGGTGATCTGGAATAAAAAGATCTCAAACCGACTCACATGCACATGAACGCTGAGTGACTGAATCGGTCCGTTAATTTCATTTAGCAGTTCATTCCATCAGATGGAAAGAGAGACTGTGACTCTCAACGTGAACAAAAGGCCTAAATGTGAATATGGAGATACGTCAGCCAAAGAAGAGCCCAATCTCCAAGAAACCCACTTAATATGAAAACCCAAATAGCACTTCAGATGAATCTGTATCACCAAGAGCTTCATTTACTTCCCATTCATGAGCCTTTTGTATACCAGCTCGCAGCCATATAATCTGTCAAAATCAGTATTCTTCAGAAGTGCTGCTTTTTAAAGTTGTGCAGAGGATGTGTTAAGAGCTTTTTGTATAACGCAGGATGCTGAGAGTGAGATGAGGAATGAGACACGAGCGAGAGAGCATGGAGCACAGAGTCATGACCGAATCATCGTGATCACAGGCAGGAATTAAAACTTAAAGTCCTCTTCAGGGGACACATGTTACTCAGAGACTCTGTCACACAGGTACAACATTTTGAAGCAGATTTTACTGATGGAGTCTGATGTGTGAACGAAGCGGATGTATAAATGATGTGGGCAAAGCTGGGAGGTCAGTTAGTGTTTATTGAGTCAATATGATAGTTAGGAACATGCATCAGTGCCATCATTTTAGACACAAGTAACATCTAAAGTGTTGTGCATCAAATGTGCATCCTCTGAATGCACAACTCAATGATCATTGAAACAGACCACTAAAATAGAAGTTGCACACATACAGAACAAGGAGGTTTCAGTCATGCAGCAGCTTTGTGAAGCTATACTTCTAGGAAGCCTCTCAAAGTTGAGGTTAGCTTGAAATGCTCAAAATGACTAATTCTACTGATTAACATTAGGGAGCAAGCTATAATATTTACCATTTAATCAAACTAACTTTTTTTTTTATTGCCGCAAAACATAAAGTTCAACCTCCGTCGTACTAGAGAGATAAACCTTTGACTTGCTGATTAAAAAACAGACTTCATGGCAATCCAAACAGTATTTGTCAAGACATTTAACTCAAAACCACAAATGTCAATCTCATGGTGACAGGAAAGTAAAAGACCAAAGTACATAAGACTTGTCAATTAGGAAAAGTGGATGCGTGTCTAAAACTTCCATCCAGCAGATGTTGAGATACTGTATTTCTATGGTCCAGTATATAAGGGAAAACTCTGACCTGCAGGTGACTCTTAGGAAAAGTCAGAGGATCACCAAAGTCAGCAGGACTTTTCTATTGAGTAACGTGAAAATCTGGACATAATATCTCTGCACTGCATTCAATAGTTGTTGAGATATTTCAGTGTGGATCCAACAGGTGGACTGACTGACCAGAAAAAAAAGTGTTTCTGTATTGATGATAGGATTACAATTTGCCATAGTCTAAACAATCAATGGATCCGTGCCTGCATGGTGTTTTTAGTACAAATACGTACTGGTCGGGGAAGGTCTCCGTGGGCTGTTTAGCAGCAGCTGAGTGTCACCTAAATGCTAATGCGTGGTTACAGTCTACTCACTCGCAGCCAGCAGGCCCAAGATTTCCACCCAATAGAGCTCATTTGAGGTAGTGGATGAATCCCAACTAAAAATGTCAGTCACAGTGGATTAAGAGACACACACAGGCAAATCCATGTCTTTAGGGATTCATTTTAGCTTTTTAAACAGCATGCATCCTTGCCAGCATGAGTCGAACAGCTTTTGGACATACAGAAAGAGAAGATTTGAAGATGAAAATGAAACAAATCATGAACACGGAAACACACATCTTCATGTCAAACATGCTTCTGCTGCTTGATTGAAACCTTGACGGAGGGGTAACGCACATAGCTTAAACATCAGTAAATCACCCATTGTTTATTTTGAGATGGTTTGACATACACCATCCTGCATCTATAAATACTTATTTTTACACAAAAATGTGTTTTAATTAACAGGGAAAAAAAATATTCCTAACCACATGCACATATTATTTAGCCATTTTTTAAAAATAAAATCTAAATATTTGTGACATGTTTTTAGAGATTTACATTGCCACTATTGCTTTTCAAAGCATTTGTCAACAGTTAGAACAACATATAAGACCACCAGCATCATATAGTTTTAAGTTTGTGTCTAAAGAGAGATCAAAACGTAAAATTACTAATGATAGCTCATCAACAACAAGCATGCATTTATAAAATGTTTTCCCAAATGACATCTTTAATGTTTGCAGCTTTATTGTCAGTTAAACTATTACTGCACATGCAGTGGATTAGTCTTCTTTTCATTAAACATTTACGAGATGCTCTATAATTAACATGTCTCTGACAACCAGGTCAGATTTTGGAGGAAATCTGCTGAATATCTGTGCCTCATAACAGTGGAAGGGGGCGCCGTTCTTCCAACTCATGGGGCAGAGGGTTCAGGGGAAAAGTGGTCATTCATTTTTGATCAGCCTTAGCACTAATAGTACGAGAGCTATTAGAAAGATACCAACCAATAATCTCCAGTACTCTCCCGGTTGTGTACTCTAATTAGACAAATGAAAACCCTCACAATTAATTTAACAACGGTATATTGATGCTCTAGATGTTGTACGTTTAGGTGAACGCTGCACAAAATAATTTACTGAGGATTTTGCATTATCAGAAATCAGTTCTGTGGAGTCCTTTAGGAAGCAAGCTGTTTAAATGCAAATTTGTTTTCTCCTCCTCTCATCAGCCTGTTGGTTTGTGCAATAAGTTCCTCCCTAAGATTTGTTAAGATGAAAAGGCCTGTAATTTTCTGCTGCTGTGAATCACACTTTTCAAATTTACAGTGTGTAAAAGGAAATACTGACAAGGAGGCTGTGTGTATCTTCTCTATCAGACAGTTGCACACAAACAGATTGGGAAGACAAATAAAAAATAAATAAAAAAAACAGGCCAAATCTCAAGCAGCTTTGTGCTTTTTTTTTTGGATATTACAGCACTTTTACACACAACTGTGACATCTAAATTGTTGCTTTTGACTACACTATTGTGTTCCGGTGACAATCGGTGACTTGTGGTAAGGAAGCACTACTATTACTTAGATAGGACATCGGCAGCCTCTTTTGGGCTACGTGGGCTGCAACTTCAAACTCAAGATAATTTGATTCAGGAGGTGTTAATATCAGGTTCATATTGGAAGTCTGCAGGATGTTTAATTAAAATAAAACTGTGAGATTATCAGATTGTACAATATATTAATGAAATATTGTTGTTTCGGTTTGAGCTGTTTCACTGGTATCAATTCAAATAGGGAAAAATAGATCTATTTTAGATTTTGAGACTAATCATTTACATAAATGCCTCAGTAATACCTGCGCTGGTCTACTCCGAGGAAGCATTATTCCTGCAATCTGAGCTGTTAGCTATCAACACTTCAAAGAAACATGTTCCCAAATTGTGCCTCTTTCTTTTGGCTTTGACATTAATTGACAGCCTTTGCAAGTAATTACTGAGCCATGTAACATCTTTTCTCCACTTTCAGTTCAGAGAAATTACAATACTGACAACTCCTCAATGGAGACCTAACAAAAAATGTATGTCCTTTGTCGGTGTTTCATTTGTTCTTCTATTGATCTAATTAAACACCCACTGCTTTAAGAGTCACACTATCTAGTCTTCACAGTTTAATTTCTCTGTCTTCACCTCTTCTCTCAGTGTTCCTTGCTGTCTGTTCTGATCTGTGTGAGTGTGTGTCTGTCTCTGTGTTTTAAATGTGCCTCATCTGCTACTGGGGTGAGAGCAGCACAAATGTCACGTCAAGAAAAACATCATATAAGGGCTTTTGATAGACAGATGAACAGAAGGTCACACTACCAAGCTGTGACAGGTCATGTCGTCTCAGGTGTGCAGGTCGGAGTCCTGAGCGTTCATATGAGGAAACCTGATGAAATTGTAACATGTCAAAGGCCACTAAACTTTAGTTTAATAACAGTTGTGACCTAAGACCACAGGATGCATCACTATTATGTGGTCACATTAAATTGATTTACTCTGTGACATTTTTGTGTTTTAAATTAGTGATATTTCTTGCAAAAGGATGATTTAACACCACACCTAAAATACCTATTAAAAACTTTATTACTTTAATGTATTCAAACCCAAGACAGGCAGCATAAATGAAGGAAGTCACAATGTCTTTAATCACAGTTGTGTTTTACATTTTAATATATCTGCTGAATACACTTTAGACAGCACTTTTCCAGCCATTTAGCACAGTGCAGGTTAAAAAAGTAAATGTTGAATACTGGCACTGCCAGGTTAAACATTACCTACTGGACAACACACTGGATGCAGGCTTCATGGACAAGAAACCTGATAAAGGTTTAAGCAGTTCAACTGATGCATTAAGAAGCTTTGATTCTCATAAGTGTGCTGCCTTAATGAGGCAACACATTCTCTGTCAATCAGCCAAAGACTGTTTCCAAATATTTATTCTGCATATTAAAAGAATATCTTGATTCAATGTTAATTCAGGTATCTATAAGGGTCCATAGCACATGAATTACTTTGTGCACAGATGTTACACTCTTACATGGAAGCAGCACAGGGAAACTGAACATTTATATTCAAGGCTTCACGTATGATTTTATTACTTTAATTATTATAATTTCTAGTCGGCAAACAATCTCTGATAACAGACAAGTTAAATTTTTAAAAAAAGCTCAAAGACAATAAATGCAGCATAAAAACCCCATACGCAGTACTGTAATATAAATACCTTGAGATTTAAGTTGAAGCAAAGTGATGATTCTCACGTCCTGATCCGGAATCGTAGGCCATACAGGCTACTGTGTTTATGACACTGACAATGAAGCAAAGTCTTTAGATCATATATGACTTATTAGACAGGTCTGACAGAACCAACAACTCTCTAATTCACCCATTATACCTTGTTTGTTTACCTGACTGTACGCTCAAGCAAGTTGTATGCAAACGTGATGTGATTTCATATAAAGTCAATGGAAAGACATGATTAGACACAAATGCCCCGGGGCAACTCACGCAGGTTTTCTGAGCTCCAGGGCTTCATGGATCATAATGGTTCATAAACGTACTGAGATGAGCAAACAAAGAAGTCTGACAACCAGATTTTCTTGTTGAGTTTAGAGGCAGATGCACAAAAACAAAGGCCCAAAGTCCCACAGACATGCTTGGTGTATTTGTAGCTTGCTTACAGCTAACTTGCGTCCAGCAGTTTAATTGACTGTTTGGTGTGAAAAACACGATCACAGGGGACAAATCTGCACAAATAACACTAGGTTCAAATTAATTTCTCTTTGTGAGTGAGCATACCTTCAGAAATTCTGGTCGGCAAAAACTTTTGTCAAGTCAGCCTATTTTCACCTGGTTCCCATTGGTCAGTTTTTGATCAAATCTACCCAGCTAAGCAAACTGGCTAAGCTAATTGGCCTTATATTTAACAGACAGTTATGATAATTATATAGACCTTAGTATTTTTTAATGATAATAAGCATGTTTCCAAGAATTTTAAATTATTTTTTTATATATTGACAAGAAAATAGACATTTAGCTCCATCAATAAATGTAAATACATGACAATCCTTTGATATGACACTGTGTTTATATCGAAACACTGACAACAAATGTTTTGACTTTTTGATTATTATTTTTAGTTTTTCTGACTTTAATTAAGGTGAGACCTAGATGAGAGTGGGGCTGCTGCATAAAACATACACAGGAACTTTCATCTGATAAATGTAGCCTAACTGACATAAATAAATTATAATTTATCATAGTATTATAGAAATCCCACCCCATTTTGTTATTGACTTAGTGTCTTTACAGTATGACACCTTATAAAACCTTGATAAGTGCCATCAGAAGGTAATATTTTCACTTTGTTTGTTTGTTTGTCTGTTAGTCAACCATTACTGTTGCTTTAATAGCTCTATAAAATATCTTTCTGGTCATTATCACAGCCCTTAATGAAATGGCAAAATCCATTTCTCACGACCCACTCTCCATCCTCTTCACAGAGTCTCTCGTCACAGGGTGCGATCGAAGCACAGCCTCTATGAAGTCTCTGCACTGTCAGTTTCCCACTGTTTCTACGACAAAAGAGAGGCAACACACACACACACACACACACACACACACACACACACACACACGTCCAATGTGTCAAATTCATATGCAGGCTTGTGCTTTAGCAGATTGTGGTGTTTTTTGTTCTTCTTTGAAACAGAAGAAGCTGTAGTTTGCTCCAGTAAAATCTGTCCTAAACAAAACGGGCTCAACAGAAGAGGATACTTTGGTGAAAGAAAATAGTTTGAAACAATAAAAAATCTTGATGTTTGTAAAGTTTAGAGGTACATTTTTTTTAATGGATTCATCAGATATCTACGAAATGTGAACAATAATACATTGACATGTAGATATAAAATGTACATTCACATTTGGAAATAGTATTGTGTGATACTCAGAGATAAATCATGTTTGTGCTTTATCTGCATGTTCTCAGTAACACAGTAAATTGAAGTAGACTAAAATACCCCCTAAACATTATGTCAATGTATTATTTCTGTCATGATAATTCTTCGACCAAAGTAATTTTACTTTTACTTTACTTTGTTGCTCACTTGTAATATGGACATTTCAATACCATATAAGACTGATTTGGTGAACTTTTCACACATTCAGGAGATAGGGAACATCATGAGTGTTTCTATTCACTCGACCCTACACTCCGGTTTGGTCTCTACCGATTTCTTCCAAAAATATGGAGCTTTTAAGATGCGAAAAGCTTTACTATAGTTGCTGCGAGTGAATGCAAACAGTGAAGGTACAGGCTGAGAAATCCAAAGAATTAGTTTAAACACTTTGTAGAACAACTGGACTTCATCACCACTAAGGACCCCTTACACATACAGTCATCTGATTTATTGTTGACTTCATACAGCATTGGTTTTAGCTTTCATGTCTCAATACAGCACACACGACTATGCAAAGTTTTCGACACTTTAGATGTTTAGATTCTTATCCATAATGCAATACCATGAGAGAGGTGTCAGACCAGACTCTGTTCATGCTGTGGTCCGACCACAAGCACCAACATACAGTACATCCACAGTCATCTAGAACTATGTTCAGTGACATGACCAAATCTTATCACAAGTTCTCCCAGATGCTTGGAACAACCTACCATAAAACTATTCATGACATTATTTTGAAACCATCCTCACTTTGATTTATGCCTAAAACCTTTTATGCCTAAAAACCTTTGCATAGCACTATATGTATATAATATACTCACAATAAAGTAGCTGGATGTTCTCAAGCTTCTTTGTCACATTTTGGAAATAGCTTTTCAACATATTTTCCTTCTCAGTATAAATGGTAAATGGTCTGCACTTGTATAACGCTTTATCACCTTTGAGGTCTCAAAGCACTTTTTACACTGTTTTTATTCACCCACACACACTAATGAGGCTGAGCTGCCATGCAAGGTGCTCGCCATCAGAAATACATTCACACACCGATGGTATGCCATTGGGAGCAACTTGGGGTTCAGTGTCTTGGGCATGTGACACTTAGACATGTAGACAGAAGGAGACAGGGACTGAACTGCCAACTTTCCAATTAGTGGGCAACCCGCTCTACCATCTGAGCTACAGCATAGAATAGTATAGTATCTGGATGATAATATGAATGTTTGAAGTGATTTGTCGGAGCCTGTCTTTTGTGTCTCTCTGTGCCACCGGGTTTTTGTTACCCCCCTGTCTGTGGGGAAATTAGGGGAAGTGTTCTTTCTCTCCCGTTACGTCAGTGTTTGCTAACCATAACTGTCACTGGGGTAATTGAGTGTTTCCTTGTGCAGTAATTGCCAATTTAATCTTCTGTGCTTGCGTCTTGATTTGTCGTGTTGAATCTGTCAATCAAGCTGGGCGTGGTTTCCATGGGGATAAAGGATGTGTAGTTGTCATTCCCTTCAACCAGTTGTCAAAGTAAATTACCTGTAGCCTCCTTAATGTGGTTGCTATGGGGAGGCAATTACCCTAAACTGTAATTGTGCCAGGCTAATGGGTTAGGCTTTTACCTCTTAAATTAATTAGGTTTTTCATTCTTTCTGTCCCTCGCCCCAGTCCTACTCCTGCCACCGCCTGCCCATCTGTCAGAAACAATGTCCAGGAGGATGCAATGGAAACAGGGTAACGTTTTTTTTAAAGGTTGCTTGATTCTCGGAGTCAATATAGCTCTTCTTTGTAACACAGGGGAAACATCATTAATATTTTAAAGTGTCAATGCAGCTGTGAATGTTTACATACTTTATCTTGTGGCAACCTGATACCTCGGACGTCATAGATACACACTGAATCTGAAGTGTCAGCTTTCAGATGTAGTTGCCTTCCACTTGCTTCCTTTTCAACACTCGACTGCGGAGACCCAGGTGCATCCATGACGTCCTTCAAGGATAGCCATACTTCTTTTCCCTAAAGACCACCTGCTCAACTCAGTAACAGACACACACAAACATACAGGCGAATACACACAAGTCTCTCAGGTAATACAAACATTGCAACACAGGTGACTTGAGATGCACTGGCCAGCACGAGCATGGGAGACTGATCCAGTATGACTCGCCATCCTCACAGTGGGAACATCTGAGTGGGAGTAAATCTTAAGATCCTCCTTAATTGTCTTTCTCAATTGAAGATGTTGGAAAGTGGGCCACCAATGGAGAAAACACGACTCGCTTCAATCTCAATTCACTGCATGGATTAAATCAGCTCTCATCTGTGCTGATCTGCCGTGAGGAATGGGATTAATTAACAGGAACATTACAGCTATCTGCAAATTAAAACTGCTCTCATCACTGAGCACGTAGGTCCATTGTTCTAATGTTATTTTAGAGACATGTTGAGTGGGTGGATGCTTCTAAATTATAGAACATCAATCATACAAACCTCAGATATGTAAACTGACCAGTTTATGGAGAGCGTATCAAAAAGGAAATATGACAATAAAAAACTGAAATAGATCAAAGTAAGCGCAGGTTGGTTTGGATATCAACTACCAAAAAAGAGAGGAATTTTTCTTGAGGGATCAATATGTATTCTTACATTGAACTGGGTTTGGATATGACCAATGTCATACTGAAAATTAACAAGTTTATAAGGACTCATCTCTAATTTATTTTGATTTTAGATTCAAATATTTGTGTAGGTTATATGGCAGCTAAAAACAATTTGATGATACTGATAACATCTTCTAAACATGTGCTACTTTCAAATGCGGTAAATCCATTGTTTCAACTTAAAAGGTCACAAAAAACTGTCAGAAATCTGAACTGTCATAATAATGCTGCCAGCAGCTCCCCTCAAACTTATGACTGAACCAATATGTTGTCAGTTAATTGTCTACTTCAATGGTGGGATTTAGTCACTGTTGTTGCTGACAACCGATTTTACCACAGTGTCACGACACCAACAAAGACATACACGTAGCTGGAAACCGAAATCATTAACTGTGAAAGAAACCACATATATTAAAGCTTTGGAGAAGATAAAAGGTTACAGATGGGGAGTTATGTATGATTTATTTGATATGCTTAATCTATAATTAATATATAATGGACAGTTTACCAAAAAGAAGAAAATGTTGAATTTCATTGTTTTTTGTGCTCTCTCTTACAGAGAACAGAGCTGGATGCTTTAGGAGTTGTTTGGCTGATCCTTAATGCTGAGCAGCTCTGCTGGCAGCCATCGTCTCTGTCTTGATCTGAAAAAGATAAAGCAGAGATTATGGAAATCAGATGTGACGGGTTCCAACAGAGGAGATTGTGTACCACACAGGTATGGAGCATATGTAAAATCTACAGTATGTCATTTGCACAACCTCGACAAGGACCTGGGCCCTGATGGTGTTAAAACTAAAGGCTTCCTTTTCATACAATGTATTTATGTGCAGTCACTTATGAACATAATTTATCATAAATAAAATCAGAGGGGATTTTTTTTCCGAATTAAGGATAACACCATATTTTATTTGACCTTTATTTTCTAAGGAAGTCCGACAGAGGTCAAAATCTCTTTTTCAAGAAAGACCTGGCAAAAATAGCAGCCATACGTTTAAAATATATCATATAATGAGTTCACATTTCAAGATAAGAATTCAGTACCACTGTTTGTGCACAATAATAATAAGTCCATGCTCTGTAGATATACTTTAAAGGAATATCATTTTATGTGAAAGTGTATTTTGTGCCCATACAGCTCTGTTACAAAGATACTCTGGGGCAAATCAAGATGGTGCTGCTCAAATGGTCTTCACTGTTCCCTTTTGACCTGAGCAAATCCCTGCTCTAAAGACTTATTCATTTCAACACTGACACTGTGCTGCTCTTTGCTGCCCTCAAATGCCTCTTACAGGAACTTTCTTCACCTCTGGTCCAATGCATCCACACACCTCGTCTGTGCTCCAGCAGTCTAACAAAGGCTGCATCACCCAAACACTGACTCCATGAATCAAAGTGTGTCAGAGCTGAAAAATGACTTGAATTGAATTGGGTCTTGCAGGGATCTGATGTATCCTCGCATGACTACGAGTGCAAGGCATGTTCCAGACTCACCAGTCAGACAGCACACATGCCGTAGATACAAGAACACGTGTTTAAGATGAATCCCTACCTCTGCTTTCTATTGCAGACAGAAACAAATCTTGTAATATGTAGGCTACGAATTGGTTACCTGAACCACCAGCTTCCAAAGCAAGGTAACCATCCATCAAGGAGCTGAACCCTGTGAGCCCTCCCATAGCAGCATAAGGAACATCCCTGCCCACAGGTCGACCTCGCGCCTCCCTTTCTAGTTTTGTTTCAACCTGCCAAGAAGATAAGAAAAGAAATTAATGTATCGTTTGTAACTTTATGTCTGTGGACAAATGATTCAAATACTGCCAATCCCTGTGTAGCATGAGTTTGTTTTACATGAAGCCCCTGTGTTTAATGTTTGACTGTACTCACCAGGGTCTGGTGGGCCGAGCAGGGCTGATCACATCCACACGTGTAGGTACTCTGGAACCCAGAACAGGACCTGCCTACAAAATAAGTTCTTAGGAAACATGGAGCTATGTAAATACTGTTGACATGATTCCTTCTAGGTAAGGACTTAATTTGGGCTGAAGTGGACTACATACAGCCTTAAATATAACTTCAGACTCACACATCTTGCAGAAGTGGCCGGTGGCTTCACTGTGATCCTGAGGTAAGTGTTTGCACCTGCAGCGTATGGGGTTTGGTCCAAGCCGGGGAACATACTCATAGGCAGGGCAGCGACATCCTCTCACCTGGCATGGCAGGGCCAGGGGTCGCTCAGACGGCACCACTTCCCATTCTGTCTTATGCTGCTTGTACCTGGATGGCATTACATTACTCACATATGTATTTGTCTGCATGTGAGGGGGGGGGGATGTCTGACTTCACATGTTATAAATGAATACACTACCTATGTGCACAGAAGCACTGTGTCTCAGGGCCAATGAGTTTGCAGTCGATACCCCCCGGCACACCAAAGCTCACGTACAGCCTGTTTTCCACTCGTAAAGGCAGCACCCTCTTCTTGTAGTCTTCATATTGCTCTGGAGTGAACAGTTTTCCACCATCATCGTCTCCCACAATCCTTGAAAATACAAACCACCACTAAAATCCGCACACGTTTTTGTTTGCTGACGTGACAATAAACCAAAACCCGACCTGTCTTTAATATAAAGCTTATTATTACGGTTTGTTACTCAGCATTTGCATTGAGCTTTAGCTGTTACATCAATTCCTCTGTCCAAATGTATGAAAAACCCTCAAGAGATTTGTTATAATGTCAGGAGATAAAGCATTGTTTAGCGTTGAGACAAACCTTTTATACTCACAGTAGTCGTCTACTGCTTTTAAAGCTGCTTTATCGACGGATATTGTTTCCATTGTTAGAAAACGAATAGCTGTGAGCTTTTTTTGTTCCAGAAATCAACAAAGTCCTGTTTACCAGCAGTGTTCGGGTTGCCATGGAAATGGTGTTTAGACCGCCCTCTTACGGGCGCAAAGCGAACTGCACTTAAAATATGAATTACAATAATAGAAAAACTAAACAAAAAACAAACAAAAACATAAACTCGCACAGAGTGAAAGCAAAATATATATAAAAAAAATAAGCAAATAACCAAGATTAAGCTTTCCAGACTTCGAATTTCAGCGTGGTGGCTTCGCTAAAATGCCGACTACTTGGGGTATGAATACATTACCCATAATTCAGTAGTAATGACGTACGCCGATACGTTCAGGGGCACCATGACAGTCAGCACAGTTGCATGCTCGGGATTCTGGACGCCGACTTTTTGCTGGTGAAGACCTCGTCGTTTTCTTGGGACTGTGGCGCACAGACGTCGAAATGTCTTCCAAAGTGATAAGACACCTCAACGGGAAGTTTTGGTAGCTCACTTTGTTGTTGTTTTTTTTTTACCACACGGACACAGCGGACTCCTCCAGCGGGACGATCTCTGCTGGAGCTCACAGCCAACCTCGTCCCCCACTTCTCTGGAAACAGCCTGCAGATTTCTCTCCCCCCCCCTTCAGTCTCGAGGTACCTCCTCGGACATCACGGTGGGGTAACGTGTGAACGTGGGCTCTACATTTACAGATGTTGGTTTTTGCCTTTTCAAGTCGAGCTAACATGAACTGTTCGTGGAGTTAAAAGGAGCTTCTGCTAAGCTTGAGCGGCTACTAGCTATGACTTAAATCGTCCCTTTGCAGCGGAACAAGTCGAGAGGTGAACTGGGTATCAGAAATGAGCACATCTTTCATTTGTTATTCTCTTCCAGTCGGGTGTTGGTAACTTGACATTGTGTGACCATCACGACAAGTAAAGACAACGTTGTTTGCTGAGTTTTCAACGTGCAGTCTGCTGCTATTATTTAGTGTAAACGCTGCTAAGAGTCATTTGATTCAGTCTCCACATCTTTTACATCCTCCACTCTTAACATTATTGACGTTTCCGGGTTTTTTTTTTAGTTCCTTTACAGCTCAGTTGATTAAGGCTGTAGCTGACCCTGCCAGCTGTTCAATCACGTGACAGCTGTTGTGGTCAATATTTAACCTCGAGACGAGCTATTTTGACTGATACGGTGTGCCTTATCACTGTCAGTCGATCCATTAGGTACACTATATTTAGATAGCCTTTTAAACAAGAGCAATCTTAAATTGTCTGAAGTGTTTGTCCCGATGGTCAGGTCTGGCCTCAGTGTCTGAATTCCAAAACTCTTCTCCAAAGCCCTCTGAGATTGGTACGTTGATAGACAGGCTCATATATTCATCCTGAAGGTTTACTAGTTTCTCATTTTGGGCCAGCCTAGTTCTCCTTTGTCTATTTAAATAGCACCTACAACAGTGAACTTTAACGCCAACCTGGAATATTACTTTTCCATGAACAGGTATAAGATCCCTGTAATGTGGGCAGAGTTGTGTTTTTCATGTTTTTTTTGTGTGTTTTTTTTTTTACTTTAATGAATGCATAAAATGGTCTCAATCGATATGACAGAAAACACAATATGACATGGTTTTTACAGTCACACTTTTCATATTGAGAATGTAAAAGATTCTACAGTTGCTTATTAGCAAAAGGTTGCAGCACCAAAACTGGGTGAGAGAGCGTTCTCGTTATGTCACACATATTCATTTGACAGTCAGAAAGCATTTTGTTTCCAGACTGGAACCTGTTACTTTCATTAAGTCTTTAGGTCTTGCTGTCTTTTTCCTCCCTCGTTCTTGTCTGCTGATACATATGGTAGTTTTACCCAGGTCATAGGAAGGACAGGTGTGTGTGTGTGTGTGTGTGTGTGTGTGTGTGTGTGTGTGTGTGTGTGTCGCTTAACAGATTCTGTTACCTTTCTTTTCATAATTTATTCTCTCAGTCACTCTCCCCTCTCTTTGACCTCAATAGGAAGTGACACTCCCACACCCAGGAGAGAACGCAGAGAATGAACCCGGTGACAAAGTTGTGAAAACTGAGAAATGATCGCCTAATTTCCTCTGTGTGTGCATGGTGCACTCAAAGGCTATTTGTCAGTCCAGTAACCATTGTGGAGGTGGGATTAGAGAATGAATGCCCTCTGTGACTCTGTTGCCCTGTCTTCTATTTGGTGCTGCACAGTGGGTCCCATGAAATCCAAACTAGTAATCAGGTTTCTGGGCTAAGAGGGCTGAAAAAGATTTGTTGATGAGTGGGCTATTGTACACCATGACCCAGAGCAGCGGCGAAATCGGTCTCTAATAAAAGCTAAATAGTCTTGGAGGCCACTTTGATGTTTCCACCAGCTCCTTGTCTGTGATTAGATGGATTACTTCATCCAGCAGATGCAGTTGTGTTTGTGTGTGTGAGACTGCAGTTGGCGCGACTGTAAGCGTAATGCAAATGAACATAGATGAGTTACAGGAATTAGACTTGTCTGTTCTGTGTGTACTTTCTCTTCCCAAATCATGACATTGCAGCACAGGACAATGAAACTGAAGCATCATGCAAACAGGAGATTAAAATGGTCTCTTCTAAATTAATCTGTCAATGAATGAATGTTTCTCACATATTTTAATATTTCTGTCTTAATTTTGTGTACTTCTCCAACATAGGCAACAATGTCTGCGGACCTGCTGCATGGACAGCCAACCTACATTCATGATTTGGTGTTAGACATCCTGCAACCAAAACATCTTCCCGAAAACCCCTGATTGCCGGTGCTTATGGGTGTCAGTTTCCTTCTGATTACACTTCCTGGCCTGTGCTGTTGCTCAACACTCAACTCCTCTCAGGACGGGCAGGATGTTTTAGGAATGCTACGTAGCAGACTTTGACCTTTGACCTCTCTCTGGATAGGGACAGCGGAAAAGGAAAATTTCCCTGCAGGAACCGACCACACTGTCACACTGTTAATCTATTTATTAGTATCTACACGTTGTCAGCCTCCTCCCAAGCATCCGCAGCTCCCCTCCCCTTCACCACCCCAGTACCATGCTGGGTGCACTCCTACGGAGGAACATGTCCCAAAAGCTGAGTGTGCTGCTGCTGGTATTCGGCCTGGCGTGGGGATTCATGCTGCTGCGCTACACCGTGCATCAGCCTCGCCACCAAAGCAGTGCTGAGTTGCGTGAGCAAATACTGGAGCTCAGCCGGCGGTATGTAAAAGTCCTGACAGAGGAGAACCAGCATGCACCAGGCGGGCCGCAAGGAACCTCCATGGCTGGTTATGGTAAGTATTTAAGTTCACTCCTGTATGCAAATTGTGCGTTTTAATAGTTGTGAAAAAGCACACTCAAGCATTGATTTATTTTTTTCCTTGTGTAACTTTGTCCTTCTGTCTCGTCCCCTCACAAACAGCTGATCTGAAGAGGACAATAGCCGTGTTGCTGGATGACATTCTGACGCGGCTGGTCAAACTGGAGGGTAAAATTGAATCAGTGGTCAACGCCTCCTCCACAAACACCTCCCACACAGCAGGGGGCATCCTTGCTTCTGCTGCCGCTGCCTTGCAGAAAGCGTCTAAGCAGGAGACACCTGGCAGCCACCCAGGGACGTCACGCCTTCACCCTCATATCCCCAACAGGCCTCGACCACATTAAGAAGGAGAGTTTTGATAGATATATTGATATGATTTTTTTTTTAGCACATCACACTTTTTGATTGTTGATCACTGATGTAACAACATCAGACTAATGACAAGCAATATGGATACTTATGAACATCCAGAACCTTAAAATGTATGATGTGTCTCAGAAAGGTTCAGATAACTCAGCGAGCAGAAACAGGACCTGTTTATCCTCTGGCCTATCATATGCTGATATTTATTTTTTTTACCAAGACTATCCAGCACTTTTTTTTTTTGTATTTCCATTGCTGAATTTATTTTGCTTAAATTTGAGGCTTTTTAAAAAAAAAGAAGGAACAAAATGTAATGAATATTGCGACTGTTTGAGCAAATGCATGGAACTGAGACTGAAATTTCAAATGGTTTATCACAAAACCGGCTTAAAATGCTCTCCATCTCCAATATAAAGCTCAACTGAACCTTACACAAGAATAGAGATTTTAGTCTTTAGCTGATGCATTTGCTAAATTCTTCTTTTAGTATACACATATTAGGGATTTTAAGGTGAAATAAACTGCTTAGTTCTATCTGAAGAGATAATCCAAAGAATTTTATTTGTACTTCATCAGAAGGCAATATATATATGTGTACAGTATGTACTATTGCTGTAAGGTTTATGGAGAATAAGAGTGGAAGATGCCTGTTTGTCACTAAACGTGTGTGTATGTATATATATATATATATATATATATATATATATATATGTGTGTGTGTGTGTGTGTGCGTGCGTGTGCGTGTGCTTGGTTTCATTTGAAATCCAATGGCTCCCGTGCTCCGTTTTTCATTTAGATGCTGATGGACAGAATGTACTGTGCAGTCAGTCTTTAGCCCTCTAGTGCTGTTAAGATGCTGCCCTACTGCTTACACAGATGTTCAGGGTTCATGTTGCACTGTGACTACAGAGATTTTCTAAAAATACTGGGTTCATCCAAATTGGACTTGAAGGATATTTAAGAGGGGTTGACGTCAGGATCTACAATAGTTCCAGCCTTCCTCCTGCTCCTTGGCATTGTTTCCATAACTCTGATCAACTCTGGCAAAATACATCACCCAGTCCTGCTACAAAGGAAGAAAACCTGTGATTTGCTCACCATGATGCTCATTAACATGATGACTTTCTCCTGCTGCAAAGATGGACACCACTTCTGGCAACATTATTTTTGGAGTTATATGAGACAAAGTCAGTGGCTAAATATATTTCTTCATATGTCACTCACAGAAACATATCTGTATATTTAGGCCACCGTAGACTCAATCACTGAGTTGTGCTTTGACTGTCTACATTGAGTGATGCCATACATGTACTTTGCTTCATAATGCTAAGGTAGAAAAATATGATGAACCAGCCAGCTGCTGTGAGATAGCTTTACTAATAAATCAAACTCATGGAAAACTTATTGTCTCCCATTTATACCAGTTTGATGTCAGAGTCTATGCTTTCTTATTCCTATAATTTCACTGTGATGGAAAAAAATACAGTATTCCCAATTTCTTTGAGGAGCTCTTGGTTGTGACACAATGTGCCATCACCAGACATAGAATATAGTTTTACTTAATCTATGCAAATATTCAGTCAGTCTTTTCCAAAGAGGGAAACGTCCATGAGTACTCGAGCGGTGTGTGTGTGTGTGTAAGTAAGTAAGTAAATGTATGAAAATTTTAGGTTTTGGTGACTAACCATGCCAAAAGAAAAAATAAAGAAACAGGTGCCGGGGTTTTTTAAATTTCCCAGTCAAATATTGCCGACCGCTAAGTACATTTACTAAGGTAGTGGAGTACAGTTTCAGAGGGTAAATACACTGCTCAAAAAAATAAAGGGAACACTTAAACAACACATCCTAGATCTCAATGAATGAAATATTCCAGTTGAAAATCTTTATTCATTACATAGTGGAATGTGTTGAGAACAAAATAACATAAAAACGATCAATGGAAATCAAAATCATTATCCCATGGAGGTCTGGATTCAGAATCATACTCAAAATAAAAGTGGAAAAATCAGATCACAGGCTGATCCAACTTCTGTGGAAATTCCTCAAGACAAGTCAAAATGAGGCTCAGTAGTGTGTGTGGCCTCCACGTGCCTGTATGAACTCCCTACAACGCCTGGGCATGATCCTGATGAGACGACGGATGTTCTCCTGAGGGATCTCCTCCCAGACCTGGATCAAAGCATCAGTCGACTCCTGGGCAGTCTGTGGTGAGACGTGGCGTCAGTGGATGGAATGAGACACGATGTCCCAGATGTGCTGGATTGGATTCAGGTCTGGGGAACGGGCAGGCCGGTCCATAGCATCAATGCCTTCATCATGCAGGAACTGCTGACACACTCCAGCCACATGAGGCCAAGCATTGTCATGCATCAGAAGGAACCCAGGGCCCACTGCACCAGCATATGGTCTTACAATGGGTCTGAGGATCTCATCCCGGTACCTAGTGGCAGTCAGGGTACCTCTGGCTAGCACATGGAAGGCTGTGCGGTCCTCCAAAGAAATGCCTCCCCAGATCATCGCTGACCCACCGCCAAACCGGTCACGCTGGAGGATGTTGCAGGTAGCAGAACGTTCTCCACGGCGTCTCCAGACTCTGTCACGTCTGCTCAGTGTGAACCTGCTCTCATCCGTGAAGAGCGCAGGGCGCCAATGGAGGAGCTGCCAATCTTGGTGTTCTCTAGCAAATGCCAATCGCCCTGCACGGTGTTGGGCTGTAAGCACAGGCCTCACTTGTGGACGTCGGGCCCTCGTACCACACTCATGGAGTCTGTTTCTGACAGTTTGAGCAGAAACATGCACATTAGTGGCCTGCTGGAGGTCATTTTGTAGGGCTCTGGCAGCGCTCCTCCTGTTCCTCCTTGCACAAAGGAGCAGATAGCGAGGACAGAGAAATAGTCTGTGGTCACCACCTGCAGAACTGTTCCTTTATAGGGGTTGTCTTGCTAATTGCCTCATTTCCACCTGTTGTCTGTTCCATTTTCACAACAGCAGGTGAAATTGATTCACAATCAGTGTTGCTTCCTAACTGGACAGGTTGATTTCCCAGAAGTGTGATTGACTTGGAATTGCATTGTGTTGTTTAAGTGTTCCCTTTATTTTTTGGAGCAGTGTAGAATAGTTACCTCCAATGGTGAAATTGGCTGTTCAGGTCCATAAATCAAGTAAAGGTACTGCTACCACACTCTGAAAATAATCCACTACTTGTAAAATTACTGTATTTAAAACCTTACATCAGTAAAAGTATATGTGCCAGAATGTGCTTAAAGTATCAAAACTCTACAGTACACACTATATACAGTATTTTACTGTTATATGTGATGTGTTTGGATTATTATTGATATTCTGATGCATTACTGTTTTTGCTGCTGTAGGCTAATTATTTAAGGTGATAATTTGAACTACTTCATATTCTCTTTGGAAGTTAAAGCTCCAGCAATGCATCATATTCTATAAGATCATCATGTCTGTAGCGTCACCGTCCTGTGTGAACCACCCATCTCTAAAGTCGTTCTCAGCCTCGTGAGCTAATCTAAGGTCTTTTTTTATTTAAATAGTTTATTTTGCTTAAAAAGTAGGAGAATTTTCTCAACCCTTAAAGGAAAATTTAAGCAGTTTATCAGAAAAAAAAAAATTCAAAGTCAACATATTTTTTTTTTTCAGTCCGAAAAGAAACGGGTTTTTAAAGTTGATTGTGATAAAGTGATCACTACTTTTACTTTAAGTATCTAAACTCTCCTTCCACTGCCTCATCGTGGGGCAAAACCACGTTTCCAGACCGTGCCGTGGTCATGATGCGTTCACGGACGACATGTTTTTTTGTTTTTTGAACGAAGGGGCGTGTCAGACGACACAGGAGATGACGTCAGACTCTGCAGCGCATAAACACACCACCGGCCTCACGCGCCATCTTCTAGCTAATAACCGTTCAGGAAGCGGCATCAGAGCAGTTTATTTCCTCCACAAAAAAAAACCAAAACACCCCGTGTCTATTAGCAATACGGAACAATGAGTGACATTGAGGATGGAAACTTCGAAAGACGGGTACGTAGTCGCGTCAAATGATATTAAATATCTTGGCTTTTCTTCCTGTTGCGTCTTCCGATTAAGAACATTGTTTGAATTCACCTCCAGCTAATTTATCTCGATGCTAACGCTAATTTTTTTTTTTTTTTTTTTATAGCCGAAGGCTGCCTTACGAGCTTTGTTGTGTGAGACGAGTCTTTCCGTCTTGCCTCAAGACAAACACTGTTATCGAAAGTAGTTTTTATTTATTTTATTTTATTTTTATTCTTTTTAACGATTTGCTAGCAAAGACTGCTTCTACCGGACGAGCTCGTCACCCGATCGCTTAAAGCCAAACCTCGGTATCGTTTTCCACTTTATTGCTCCCGAATCTTTTTTTTTTTTTTTTTTGCCAAACAAAATATTTACGAACTATCTGCGACGTTTATATCGAGTCCTTCTTTTTTTTTATTATTTTTATTTTTATTTTATTTATTTTAAGCGGACAGCACCGCTGCAGCCATTATTTAACATTTATGTACTTGGTTTTGGTTTTGTCTGCTGTAGCATTGACCCACATACGATGTCGTTTTCAGCCACTCTTCCTTCTCAGCTTTCATTCTCGAATATAAACAAAAATTAAAACCTTGCTACGACATATTATTTATTCGCAACTATGTGTAACTTTGCTCATTTACATTATTTCTGTAATATTAAAAAAAAAAAAAAAAAATCTATTATAGCATCAATGTAATTGTACTGCATTCAGTGTTCCTATTCATCTCATTTATCTCCCTTTTCCTAAACCTTTAATGATCTTTAATTTTATTGAATGTTCTTTTTTCATTAAGGTTATTGAACGTGAAGGATTTGAAGAGTTTTATCCAAGAATGATGAAGAAAATTTTCAAGATAAAAGAAGGCTAATGAAAACATTTTACAGAGCAGAACGTAGAAGTGGAAAGGGAGGAAATGTGACGGAAGAATGGTGTCAGATAGACGCGCTTGCAGTGTAATGGCTAAAATGAAACAGACCTGGAATCAGAAAATGAGAAAACTGAAAAAAGAAGAATGAAGAAGGATAGAAAACCTGAGAGAAGGGAGTAGCGTGTAAAGAATCTGGAAGAATGAATGTGTCCCTAGGTTAAGTAAATACACTGTTTGTGTCACAATGTCTCTTCTATCATGCTCCCTTTCTGTAATGTAAAAAAATGCATGTCCTTACTTTTCCCATGATGGCCCAGGTGGACCTGGACATAAATATGTCTTGCACAATTGCTATTTATGATTAATAATATGCTACATTGCAAACCAAAGATTAATTTGTTGAAATTATAAGATCACTAACCCTTTCCTCCACAGTACACAAGCTGTGCATTTTAGACAGGTGTACTGTTCTACTACATTTCAATACACTGTGCTTGATTGTGTTTCTGTGTAAAGAAATAAATCATTTTGTCCAAGAGAAAGTTGTTAACTTGCTGCTGTGGTAACAGGGGTCACGCTCCCCGTCTAAATCGGATCGTGGGAGTCCAGCTCGGGTCAAGTCGGAGAGCAGGTCTGGCTCCCCGAGCCCATCCCGGGCCTCCAAACGCTCTGAGTCCAGATCCCGATCTCGCTCTAAATCTAGGTATGTTGTTGGCATTCTTACATTGACACACACATATATATATATATATATATATATATAAGTTAAGTGGTGCTTTAAATCTGCTGTGTTCTGCTATTGTTGTCCAGAACGTTCTCATCTGACTCACCATGCAATTCATCGCTTCTTGTTTTCAGGTCTCGTTCTAGGCGGCACTCGAACCGCCGCTCACACTCTCGGTCCCATTCCCACCGCAGGAAGTCCCGCTCTCGTTCCTACAGCCCTGAGAACCGCCGCAGGAGGAGCCAGAGCACATCCCCTATGTCCAACCGGCGCCGTCACACAGGCAGCAGGGTGAGTGTGATGAGACCTGAGGACGGGTCAAAGTCCAGCGTGCCGTGGAAGGAGAACTGAAGGACCCACACATTTATATTGTGTTACTGCTGACATTTTGAACACATTCAGATTTTTGGGGAGTTTGACTAATTACATCTTATCCTTCAAATAGGGAGGAGATAGGAATATACTGTTTGATCTGTTACTATGGAGATTATATATAGAATTAGTCCAAATATTTGGGGAGAGATTTTTTATATTTTTTTTAAACGGGTCATGCATATAAGTAAAAACATATTCATGTGAATTCACACTTCGTTGGACACATTTTGATGTGAAGCTGCTACATGTTTTTACGACCATCCGAATATCTGTTTTCCTTTCAGTGTGTAATGTTTTTATTTACATTTCCTTCTTCTTTTTATCTCTATATTTAAGTTGAAATCTAATTTAAAATTGTATTGAAGAGAGTATTGTTTAATTAGACAGTTTATCACTTTATGGTCCAGAGATCACTTGTTCATTATTTTAGCATTCGTAAGGACATATTTTATCAGATGAATGTGGTAACTGTTGTGGGAATCCACTCTGGCATGACATTTAATAACCCCTTTGATTAACCTTTACCTCCCTTCATTATATCAACAGAGCCATGACTTCACAAAAGAAGCACACAGTCACGGCGGTGACGCTGATGTTAGGGTACGTGGACCTTCAGACATATTTTGGGAAAGAGTAATGTTTGTGTGTGGATCAAAAGTGCAGCTCCCACTGCAGGGCTGGATAAGAGCAAGAGAAAAGAACTTGATGTTTTTAGACAGAGGGGCTGGTTAGCAACCAAAATGGCATATTAAACAGATTTTTATATCTTCAATGTGTATTTGTAATGTATAAATTTTCATCTGAAAAAATGTCCCCTTGGGGATTAATAAAATAACTCTCTATCTATCTATCTATTGGAATACCTACCAATTTAAAGTACAATGCGAAATTGGCCTTAATCAACATTTCAATACCTAAAAAGTGGTATCAGTATCAAAGTAATGTATGTTCATTTTATTGTAACAAATTGATTTGTTACAACAAATGTGTGCATGTAATCTTAATGTATTTAAATTATATTCTGCTGTACCTGTTAAACTATGACAACAATTAGTCAAATATGTATGGACTATATAGTAAACTAAATATGAGTCCCTCTTAAGTTAGTGCATTTTGAAACTGACTCGTAGAAACCTGCTGATGTTTAGTTTTAACAAAAAAAACAAGAAAAGATGGGATGTAAGTAACACGATACTTTGTATATAGTTACTGTTAGAAAAATTACTCGGAGGCTTGGTTCAAAATCAAACACATCGGACATTTTATTCTTGCAAGAAGGAGCAACTACATAAGAGAGGTGTCCAGCAATGCTCTTTCGTCACTCCTCCGTAGGGCAGATTTTATACAGTTGACAGTCACTCCCATTCCCTTTGTATCTGCTATGGTAATACTGAGTTGGTTGTAGATCACAAGATAAGGACACAGGGGCGTTGTCAATTAGATGCGGAAAGTGAAACAAAAAGGAATCACTTGCAAATAAGACAGACAACGCAAGAGACTTTCTGGAGCCACAATGCAAACAAGAGGAAGAGACACAAAAAAAAATTCCATCAGTTACACTAAATACATTTCATTGGTCCCACGTCTGTTGACATTTTGTTGTAGCACCATGTTTGACTACAGTTTGTGTAAGGTCAATGTTTGTAGACACGGCTGTTTTAAGGTCCGTGCGACAATGCAAAACAGGAGAGATGCTCAGAACAAGCATGAGGCAAATGAAACGGTTTTGTCGTATATACAAGACTCCCTGTGGCATCGTTTTGAAAGCTGTTTAAAGGGTTTTTAAAGCTGTCATAGTTTACCCACCAAGACTTTACTGTGGCACCGTTATATGTGAATATGTAGATTATTAACTTTTTAGTAGCAGTTCAATAACTGCCTCAGTTAAATGCCATTTGTCATAATGTTAGAGCACGTAATCCACTAGTTAAAATGGTATTTTCTCAGTAAGCAGAGGAAAAACTGATCTGAAGCGGCATGTAAATTGCTGCCGTGTACGTGAAGAGCAGCGTTTTGTTTATTTAATGCAATGAATGGATTTAATATGCAAAACATGAGGTGGGTAGATGTCGGCCACACCAGCAACTCTGACCCTTTTATTGTTGACCTTTCCAGGCGAACCCTGATCCGAGCAAGTGTGTGGGGGTGTTTGGCTTGAGCCTGTACACAACAGAGCGTGACCTGAGGGAGGTGTTTTCGCGCTATGGTCCGCTGGCCGGGGTCAATGTGGTGTACGACCAGCGCACAGGTCGCTCCCGTGGCTTCGCCTTTGTTTACTTCGAAAGGCTTGAGGACTCCAAAGAGGTATGGAAAATATTTGCTTTTTTTTTGTTTGTTTGTTTATTGGTCAGACACCCAATGATCTTCAGTCTGGATCCTTGACACAAATTTGTTTTGTTGCAGTTAAGTGCATTCATAGGCTGTTCAGAGTCTTTTAAGTATTCCCTCAGTAACAGCTCGACTAAAAAGTGGCACTGAGTCAAAGAGTAATGACACAAAGGAAAGTGAAGTGTTGAGTCTGTTTATTGCCATGATTAATCCTTTGATACTTTTTTGATTAATTCGCTTGAAATTATATTTTAAACTTTCATTTTACATCCATATTCTTATATTGTATTACACATATTGTCTGTGCTCCCCTCTTCAGGTAGACTACGCAGTCACATTTTTATTGAGGTGCGATTACATAAATTTGCCACTAGATGTCTGCCTTGCCTCAAAATTCCTTTCCGTGCAGTCATGCATCCTCATAGCACAGTTGCAGTGTGCTGGTAGCCCTTTGTGAATAAAACTGTTTTTTACCAGAGAGCTCATAATGGTCCGATAACACCTTTATCTTCTTCCTCGTATTCCTTAGGCAATGGAGCGAGCCAATGGCATGGAGCTGGATGGGAGGCGCATCCGAGTCGACTATTCCATTACCAAACGTGCCCATACCCCCACACCGGGAATCTACATGGGCCGACCAACTCAGTAAGATCAACAATCATTTCGTATCGTGCATGCCCGTGTCCTTAATCTATTGTGTGACATCACATTGAAGTCCTCAAGAAGTTGAAATGTACATCTGAGCTGACAGGAGTAAAACTGCGAGGATGAGAGCTCACTTGTATCATTTTTGTATTTAATTGTTCGTCCTTTGTTAAAGCACATTGATAAATGTAAATGAAATCCGTTTTGACATTGACTTTGTTTCTGAAGAGATAAGACATCTTTTTGTTCATATTCGAACAGTAATTGCGGAGGGGGTGGTGGCGGTGGCGGCGGCGGCGGCGGCGGCGGCGGCGGCGGCAGCAGCAGCAGGCGGGGGAGAGACTCCTACTATGACCGTGGCGGCGACCGCTACGACAGATACGACGAATATGACTACAGGTATAGGTGAGCACTAATTTGTGAGTACAGAGTCGGTGGTACAGGGTGGGAGAGAGCGCATTAAACTTTCTTTTTGTCCCTTTGCAGTCGCAGGCGCTCCCCATCACCTTACTACAGTCGATACAGGTCTCACTCACGGTCTCGCTCCTACAGCCCACGTAAGTGTGAAGAGAAATGCATACAGTAGGAAGCTCGCCCAACTGCATTTACGCTTATCACTTTACAACATTAAGTGAAGCTGCTGTGAGACATAGTCAAACACGTTTATGTACCCTACTCCATGGCGAAAGCTAATCAATCTTATTAGTGCTCTGACTTAAACCTGTACTAATCCAAGTTTTATATTTTCTTTTTGCAGGACGATACTAAGTTGCTTCTTTCAACATTCAGCTTCCCTCCAATAACACTGGGCATCAAAATTTTCTCTCTTTTCTTTTGGTCCCACAAACAAATAAGTGACGCTTCATTAAATTTTTTTACACCAAATTCAAATCTTTTTTTTTAAAAAAAAAAGAGTTTTTCTATCAGGCCTGCTTTTAAAGAGACAGAGTGTATATTACTTACTTATAAATACAGCTGTTTATCGTCTTAAAATATGTGCAAACTTCTAAAATGTACACATGTATGATTAGCGCCTTTATCTGGCCTCAGGAATATCCCTCTTACTGTCCAGCAACTCTCCTTGTTACCACCTTTTCATGTTCATGTAAGTATACTGGAACGACAAAAAAGATTATGGGTGATAAAGAAATTCTGGAAACATATTTGGATTCAGTGTGTAAAAATACTTATAAAAAATGGGTCCTTTTTTTGTGTGCATTTGACAACATCTTTGCAGACCAGTGCAAATGCTGGTGTGTGGTTGATCGAGGGGTTTGAGGGAAACATTTGAATCGGCACGCCTGTATCAACAGAACTCTTTGAGTTTGAGGTCGTTCTTGTTTACATGCAATAGGTGTCTTCATTTTTTTGACATTTTGATGCACACACGTCGAGTGTGAGCGAAGAACTTCGCAACTGTCGCTGTTGCATCCTTCCTTCCCACTTCAGTTTGTGCCGCATGGATCCTCCTTTTTCTGTTCAGTGGTGTTTTTTTCTGGTTTGTTGCTCTGATCACTCTGAACATAGTCCTCGTGATGGGGAAAGGAAGCTGCGTTTTAGTAAAGAAAGGTGACACTCGATTTTACAAACTGTATTAAGCAGCTATAAGAAACACTACAGTAAAGATAACGGTATTTTCACAGTTACTTTGCTCTGAGTTTTCTGGTAAGTAGCAGGTAAATCAGGCTGTAAAATAAAGTGTTACCAGCAATCAGTAGTTGGGGCTCACATTCAGTCGCTGGTTGTTTTTTTTCTGGTGGAAATTCACTGTTTCCAGAGAGTTTTAATATCATGTATTACATTTTTTTTTTTAATTGCCATTTGTTTGTATGGAAATACAAATATCTGAAAACTATAAAGTTTCTAAGGTGTTTTTCTCACTTAATGTGCATGAAATTGAAGTTGGGATTCAGTTGTATGGGTGGGAGTTAAAGTTAACGCTGTTAGTTGAGTGGGTGAGGTGGGAAAACAAAGAGTTTCACAGAACAAGGCCAACGCTAAGGTGTAGCGCATGAGAAGTTAATGTTCACACAGATTTAAAGTAGAGCCGTAGACACTCTTTCAAGCTACTGTATATTCCCCATACGTCCAGTTGTCTTTCACTCAGGCTACACCAAGGAAGACTACCAGGCTTTTATGAGATGATTTTCACGATACAAGATGTGGAAGAAAAAAAAACAACACTTAATATTTGGTAAATTGGCAACATAATCACAGTTTTGAGTTTACAATGATGCACGATAAAATGCAGTAACTTCTTCACTTTTGTGTGATTTTAACATGTACTTCACCTCATTGACTTTGTAGTTATTTTCCTTAAAGTAATGCTTCATTCTTAATGGGATGAATAGATGACAGAGTGTAATCAAGTTTCTTCTTTGAGTCAATGTAACCAGTCACATGTTTATGCATTAGGAAAAACCTGATCACCAGAGTAAACCTAAAGGAACGGAGGGCTCTTTATCTTGTAGATCTTTGGCTCAATAATAAGGCACTTCATTCAAATGGGGTTAATAATCACTGCTGACAAGTCATGGGGGCCCCTCAGAGTTATACATTCATTCACACTGATTCAAAGATAATTCTTATGGTTCCAAGAAAACCACTGGCTGGAAGGATACAAGGGTCAAAGTATGAGGACTTTCTCAAAAAAGATTATGCATGAGGCCAATAGTCCATGCTCATTATCACCTTGATATATATGTCAAGTGAACTCCATCAATGCACATTTTTCCTACAGAAGTTTGAATAACAAAACAAGTAAATTATACAGTTAGTGCAGTCACTTTTTAAATTTTTTTTATTTTTTTTTTATCAGATTTGGGGTAGAGAGCAGCTACACTGATAAAAGAAAATGGAGATTAATGTCTTGATTTTTATGGGTACGTCTGAGGTTGTGTTGTGCACGTTTTTCTTCCCTGAAATCACACAGGTGTCATGACAGGGGTCGCCTACCAATGGGCTGACCAGTAGGGGACACCCTGGGTAGATATTTACATTATTGGGGCTCCATGTGGACAAATTTCACCCATAGAACTTAATTCAAACATTTAGAAAGACGAACACAAGTACATTGTTTTCAAATAAATAAAAAAACTACTTTTTCATCGGACACAATGCATTTACTAAAAAGAAGAGCGTCCACACCGAAAACTTTGCAAAAAAAAAAGATCAACCAAATCCCTGCATTCTGATTTCACTTCAAATTGACCTCTTTCATCTTTTTAAGAGTTTTCTGTGAATTTCATCAGATAGTCTTACTGTAGAGGTCAGTGTTTTATACTGGTGAACCAAACACGCCAAGTATCTACACCATGTGCAACCTGTGGCTCGAACATGTATTTGTGATCAGATGAAAACTGGGAGGGGACAATGTCCGAAGGTTAACAGGCAGCAGCATGGTCATGTCTGTGGTCTGAACACATGAAGACTGGTGGGGGGGGGGGGGGGGGGGGGATGTAAAGGCTTAAATCCACCCCCACCTCCTCGGACCACGTTCACGTCTGAGCCATAAGCATGAGGTTCCACTTGGAATAACAAGTTTTACTTATTAGTCACAGCTCCTGATGATACAGAGGTCCACAAGAAATATAAAGCTGAAGTCTTTTTTTATCATTTTAGTTTGGGTTTAGAAAAAGTTCTTAACCTCAGTCAATGGATGATGTTTTTAGAAAAGTATATTTTTGGAGGTTAAATACATCCATTTATATCTTAAAGAAATTATTCCAAATTAAACCACAAAAAACAGCTTTTTACTGCACTAGTGCTTTATTCCTTTTTTTTTTTTTTTTTTTTTTTTTTTTAACTTTAAAATAATTTGGTATAGTCATAACAAAATTGTTAATTTAAAAACTGTTAGAAACTTGAATTGGTTTGCATATGTGTATACCTTGGATCTGAATTCAGGTGACAATCCACAAACCGCAGAAAACCTAAATATTCTGCAGTAACATTAAAAAGTTTGCTGGTTCAAAAACTCAGTTAAAATATACATAAATCATTTGTAATCCTTCATTGAAATCAATTACCAAAATCATGAAGTTAACAGTTGATCACCCCCTGGCACGTTCACTTTAATTTTCAACATTCACATGCAGTCAGTAACATCTATATTTCTAATAAGAGAGAACATAGAACTTAGTCCATTTCAGATTAAACAAATCATGCATTTTATTTTACAATTAACACAATAAAATGTAAATTTACAAGTGTGAAATCTTGAAGCACAACAAATCCTGTTTCTCTCTTCTTTCACAAAGCAAGATTTTGAAGAAATTGATTGCTTTTGAGCTGCCAAGGGAGACATTTTCTTAACACAAATCACAGTGTAACTAATCAATCAAGGTGCTGAAACCAGTAAACAACAGCAGCCAGAGGGGAAGTTTTCCCTCTAAGAGAGACAAAGCTACATGCTAAAGCACATGGCCGTACAGTATAGCTGCAATGAGTGACAAAGTCTGCAAATATTCATGTGACTGTGTGAGAACACCCAGTTTCCTCAAACTTCTGCACTGCATGAACATGTGCTGTTAATCTCATCAAAATGGAGTCATCTTGAGCTCACCAAAATTACAAGATCAACACATGTTTTTTTGCAACAAACTATATTTTTGTGGAAATAATGAAAAGTAAAAACAAACAAGAAATTCAAATGATTCCTTTTACACGCCTTGCAGTGTGTGAAATGCAGTGTGTACAGAATTTAACCAAATTACCAGCTACTAGATAAATATTTCTTCCAAAATATAGAGATAGTTGTGGCAAACTGATACAAAACATGATGGCAGCTGTATTTGGCTGCTATAAATAGCTTTTGAAGCTGTTTAAAAAAACAAAACAAAGCAGCAGTTATTTCATTTTAAATATCTTAACATTTAAATCATCCTTTTAGCTACTAACAATCTTGAGTGATTAAACTTTTACAGACGAATTTCCAGGATTTGAGTCCTGTTTGAAAAAAAGTGACGAGGAAAAACAAGAAAAGCTGCAGTTTCTTTTCTCGGATTATTCTTTTAAAAACAACACAGATATTATCTGAAATATATTTGCTCTTTCAGTATTTTACCAGCAAGCATTAACTCGTCATATACTGTTAAAAAAATAAATATTGCTTGGCATGTGTTTTGAGGGGGCACAAACCGCCATTTTCTAATGAGATGAGGGGTGTCATCCCAGAGCAGAATCTGTGGAGAAAACACATCCATTTTTGTTGGGCTTTGGATCCTAAATGAAAGCACTTAATGGCAATAGAAAACACATGTCAGGACCCAAAATACATGCATGAACTGCGAAAAGGACATGGTTTGCACCAGTCACTGTAAAGCTCTCCTCAACATGGCGTTCATCACACTGTTCCCTGACTGTCCGAAGCGGTCAGTCCCTGGATTTCATGTTAAGTGGAAAGAAAAGATTGGCAAAGATTTGAATCTCCTAACAATAAATAAATTAAAAAAAATATATATAAAGCAATCTCACCGGAAAACAGAATCCCTTGATTCACTGTAGCCTAAAGGGCTTTGCAAAAGAGCCTTGCGCTTGGCGACGTAGACTATCTATATCTTGGAGTGAGGCCAGCAGCTCAAAGTTGGGCTATAAACTGCGTTTTACTTAAACAATCTACCTCCCCTCTCGTCTCTCTGACTTTCCCCTCTAGAAATATCCTGGACTATCTTTAACCAGATCGATTTTGTCAGTTCTTTTTCCTCCACCGACATTAACGGCATAATTCTTCCCACATAGGATGCAGTCTAGTCTAAAACTTTATGTCAGTTTGCCCCCTATGGAATTTGTCCATAGCGAGGAGTCCTGAAAACTGGGGGCGGGGGGACTTTCTGTACATTCCTCAGCGATACATTCACTTCTCCTCCTGCAGAGGCTGCAGCCACACACATACGCACAGACAGGCTGCAGCCATGCATCAGTTCATTGAAACCGACACGGAGCCAGGCGAGCTCTCACATGACTGCCGTCGCTATATGTTCAGTGCCCCCTGGAAGACACCCTCCAGCAGGCAGAGCACATTTACACCGAGCTCCTCCGTGTTGCCTTTCGTTATTTCATTCGCAGTGGAAATCATTAAAGCCAAATAAACTGGGTTATAAAAAATTGTATGAGTCTGTCTAGGCCGACGAAAGGCGACCAGGCTTGATCAATTCCGTATATTGGTCCATACAGAATACATCTATGGATTTAACTACCGACTAAAAAAGTTATGAAGAAACTTTCCAGGAGTTGAAACTTGAAGCAAATTACAAAACTATTAAAAGTTCTTAAGAAATGCTCTAAAGGTGAATGTGAAACACTCTTTTATTCTCTTTCTAATTAATCTATTTAAATGAATGTCCCTTAAAAGTCAAACACAGCATAAACTTCCTGAAAAGCTGAGAACTGTTACAAAAAGCGCCACGGATTTGTCCCCCGGCTCGTGTTTCGTTACATCTTTATGCCTTATGACAAAGACAAACAGAAGAAACATGGAGAGAAATGCATAATTGGCGCGCTGATTCATATAGAATAGTCGAGCCGCGGAGCCAATGAATGAGCGCGTTGAGGCCGAGCCAGCAGCAGTAGTACGGAGCAGGTCTGCAGCGCTCTGATTGGACAGCCCTCTAGACCAATCAGAGGGCTCGGTGTGTTTGCTCAGCAGCAGAGGGGTAAACCCACTGAGACAGCCATGGCCCCAGTCTGAGCCAGTGGCTGAAGGGCCCACTAAACCAACACTGCCTTTGTAACCTGCTTTACATGAGCATGCACACCTAGGCCTATTCATTAGCAAACACTGCAGGGGCACAGTGCTATCATCTCAGCTCAAAGCACAGCTCTTTGCACTGGCAATTGCAGGGCTGCAGTGGAGGCTACACCCACCTAAACTCACTTTTTCAGCATTTTTTTTTTTTTTACTTCATGAAACACATTTAAAGTGACTTTTCAAAACAAAGCAGCAAATACACAATAAAGACATACATAAAAGAAGGTGATGTAATTTTACTTTTTTATATTTTACAGTTTCTGACTACAATTCACAGTTTTGAATCATATAGGACAACTCATATAACACATTTATTGTGATTAAAATATACCCCTATGTATGCCCTGGCTTGTCAGACATTACTGTAGATATCTCAAATTATGCTGTCACGTGTTCTGACTATTGAGCACACGTGAACAATATAATACAATATATGTAGTTTAAACCTCAACCAACCACACCTTAAGATGTTAACTTAATATAACAAATATGCTAAATATATACAGATATGCTGTGTATCAGATACACAAATCTAAAACTAATGCAAACTAAATGAAGTTTAAAATTTGTTCTTGGATTTGTTTTAAAGAGGCATTGGTCATATTGGCATCTACATGCAGTGGAATTATACTGCACACTGAAAAGTGTTTTTAATATTTTGTCCACCCTATTTACATCAATAAGGGTTGACTGCAAACACAACTGAGTGCAATGCAGTACAGTTAATCAGCAATGCAAACCATGGCCACCACAATAATACAACTGTCAGGAAGGTAGAAAAGAATAGGACAGAATAGATAGATTTGATAGATAGATAGATAGATGTTACGCTGATTAAATCTTTTTGGGGACCTGGTATTCAAATATTTGCATAAATTCCATATAGTATACCAACTATATATGGATTCACACGGACATTATCTTCAGAGTGACGTACGCTTAAACCATCGGCCTCTGCCTATGATTTACAAAAAGTCTTATTGACAGTTGTGTAATGTTTTAGACATGTATTCCACAAGTGAATGAATTGTGGCTGTGCTTTACATAGGACGCTAGGGGCACTTTTCTGTAGGAGACCCCTCCTTCTTTCAGTGCATTCAATCCATGCCGGAGGTATAGCACAGAGGATTCGCCATGTGTGTTTCGCTCCACATGGCCAATGCTTTCACGATGCGCCAAACAGCTTGCGATATGTGAAAAACACGTGGGGTGGAAGCACTCGTGTCGCCCAAAGATACCCTCTCAATATCATTTTGTGTGACCACGAGCAGATCGGGCCTGCTGTTGGACTTTGAGTTGCGGATCAGAAAGGGCATGGCTCCATTCCTGATGGAGATCCATGCCGTCATGAGGATAGTAATACGTGTCATTCCCACATTGCGTGAGGGCCCAAGTAGCGGAACAGGGTCCTCCCCTGTTCAATATACTTAAAATTAAATGTGTCCACCATGCAATTTAACAATACAGAGCAACATAATTTATGAATGGCCCCACCCCCTTTTCCTTCGACTTTGTCATCAGTGCAGCGCACTTAGCACAGCCGTGCGCACAAGCCCCCGCAATATCAACGTCTCCCTGCTATGGGCGTGCGTGAGCGCAATGCCGTTTTACTATTCCTCAACCGACCAATGAGAATGGAGGGTTTGCAGAGAAAGACACACGAATGTGATTCTAGTAAAGATACACTAGTTTCTCACGGAATCCCTTTACGCACAAGGCTCGCCAGGTTTTTTCCCAACACCAATCCACTCCACCTCCTTTTTTTCTTCACTCCCCTTTGCTGTCCCCACCCCAGATTCCCGTGCAATTTTCCTCAATCCCAAACACTTAATTGAGCAATTGGGATTCCTCACGTGTGGGCTGATTTGTAGTTTGAACACGTGGCTCATTCAAAAAAGCCGGAATCGCAGAGGATTTTTTTTTTCTCCCCCTTCTTCTCTTCTTCTTCTTCTTCTTCTTCTTCTTCTTCTCGGCTCTAGACTTAGAGGCGGGCGCCAGCCTTACCGTGTGTGACATTCTCTGTCTCTTTGCCAAGGGGTTTGGAGGAAGACACAAAGTAGTTTCTCCTCCTTTTCACCCAGCCCGCCATCGTTTGGAGACACGAGATTAATAATTAAGCATTTATTTATTGCGCGATAGAGACAGAGGGGCGAGGGAGCGCAAACGCACTGAGGCTGCCAGTTTAAATCTATCTGTGGCTTGAACGACCGGGAAGCACGCCACAGCCACTCCGTAGTAGTAAAGGCGATTTAGGCTACTCCAAACACTGCACATCCGCGAGAGCAAATAACTATCTCTCCCTCAGCGTAAAGATTGTCCCTTTTCGGCGCAGAACATGAATAAGCTATACATTGGCAACGTGAGCGCAGAGGCGAGCGAGGAGGACTTCGAAACTATCTTTGAGCAGTGGAAGATTCCGCACAGTGGTCCATTTCTTGTCAAAACTGGCTATGCGTTTGTGGATTGCCCGGACGAGAAGGCTGCAATGAGGGCCATCGATATTCTTTCAGGTGAGAATTTTTAGTGGTGTAAAAAGTGGTTAAGAAATACGCACGAAACTGCTGTAATTGTGTGAAGATTGCCTTACTTTCAGGGCCCCTATAAGAAATGCATGTAGTCCGTGTCGGGTGTGTGTGTGTGTGTGTGTGGGGGGGGGGGGGGGGTGTATCCAAGCATTTCTTTCTCTCACACAACCTTTACATGGCCTTTTGACACCGTGGGCTCAGACAAATGGCTTCCCGAGGTTCGGGTGAAATTCTGCCCTTGTAATTTCTCTGTGTAGCATGATAAAATGGTCGAGTAAACACAGTCATGAGGATGAGAATACCAAGGCTTTCCCAATGCTGCTTGTGTGCCGTTCAGGGCAGTGGGGCGCATAGGCAGCTGGGCTGTGGACGCCGCGAAGTGAACCTTTTATTGTGGATCTCTATCACGCAGCCCACTTTTTGGGGGGTCACGATTTGGGAGCAGTGTGTTGCTTTTACCAGTTCCAATTTGCAACTTGCTCTCTTATCCAGGTTTCAAAGTGTAGGCCTTCTCCTGTAGCCAGTACTCTACATTGTGAAGCCATTTCGCCCATGCTGACACACCAGGTGGTTTAATTGTGTTGGTCAAATGTAGGCCAACTAACTAAAGCCACACCACAATTTGCTTTTTGTATGTGATTCACTTCGTCTAACGGTTTGTTATTAAAGTTAGGCCTTTCTCAGACAGGACATGCATCAATTTAGTAGAACTGGCGTATTTTTTTTTTTTAATTATTTTTTTTTTGTACGAATGGGGCTAATGTCAGGCTCATTTGTGTCCTCGCACGATTAGTTGTTCGCACACTTTTAACAATTTGTGCTGCTGATATCACACTAGCTGAAAAAATATCCAGGACTCTGCCATGTTTGCATATGCCTGACTTGATTTTAGTACGCTCCATAAAATGAGTAGTAAACACTAACCCTAAACACATTTCCTAAAGCATGAAAGGAGGGCCGTAGGAGAGGTCAAATGGTATGAGAAATTGAAGTAGTTGTATTCTGTTTTCTAGGTAAAGTTGAACTTCACGGGAAACTTCTCGAAGTGGAGCACTCGGTCCCCAAACGTCTAAGGTAAGTCGAGTTTTTATTTTATGGGGTTTGGTTCAACTCGTGGGAGCTCCAGTTTTTTTTTTTTGTTGTTTTTTTTTTGCTCTGTGTAGCCATTTTCTACAAGAAGCCTTTTTTTTTTTCTCCAAGTGATAATGCAGGACACGTACGTTTCTGTTACTAATGGGCGTTGTTAATTCAGTGCTGTATTTTCATTTTGATTAATTCAAGTATGTTTTTTTTTTTTCGAGTGCTGTGGGGGTCAAATAAAAGGGGCGTATGGTTGTTGTACACCCTCCTCTCGCCATGACTGTAGGGTGCTACTAAATCGTTGTGCATTTAGGTTTAACCAGCACATGCCTGCATTCTCTCCTTCGCACATCCACTTTTGTGTGTGTTGTTTTTGGTTGTTGTTGTTGTTGTTTTGCACACGTAGCCTACATTATTTGAAATGATTTGAGGCTTAAACCTCAGGGCGAGTATTGAACTCCTGAGTGTGCAGGCTGGAATGTGTGCAGAGTGAATGCAGGCTGGATTTGAGGCGTACAGGCCTTGTGGAGTCGTCCATTTGAGAAGGATCTGCCCGTCATTCTCCCTGACTGCCCTGCGCTTCCGCCCTCCTCAGCACATTGTGCTGCTGTTGCACGAGATGGACTCCCAAACGCGAGTGGAATGGGAGGCTTGGGGCCCAAGTCGCGATAAAAAAGCCTTACTTTCAGAGTTGGACCCCCTTAGCTACACTAGGTGGTTGTGTTTCAGTTAATTACGCCAAAAAGTGTACTATAAATGCGTATATTTCCCGTGTGGTCCACGTAATCTGTGCTGTGGACGTAAAATAGAGTTTTTGACATTGTGTGCGTATTTTTTTTTTTTTTTTTTTTTTTTTACTGGTGACGCAATTCGCTCATAAATAATCATTTTCCTGAATTAAATTAGATGGCTCTTGTTTGGTAATTGCTGTAATTATTTGTAAGGGGTATTACACGTAATGTGCATTGTTTGGTTTCTTTAACGTTTGATTGAATGATCAGCTGTTTTACGCAAAGTGAGAAATTACGTTTGAAAAAAAGAATCGTTGTGAAACACGTATGTTTTAAACTATTACACGTGGCTTAAATTAATTTATAAAGGGCTTGGATTTTTTTTTAAATGGAGAAAACGGGATTTTTTTTTTTTTTTTTTTTTAAATTGGGGGGGGGGGGATTTATGTGAAATGTATTTTCCAAATGATCACCATACAAGGTTAATCCCCTGATAGGTTGTTGATCTCAGTTGTAGTTTGGATAAATATACCAGGTATGCTCTTTGCATCAAATCTCGAGACCTTTCTCCAAATGTTGCTCATTTCAAAAAATTAAAAAAAAATAACTGGTGACGTTGCTGTCTTTTACTGCAGCCTGTCGTGTTGGCTATGGCAGCAACAGAGTCAAGTTTCAACCCTACTTTAAAAAAGTAAAAAACGTGCCCTCCCTTTACAACATGGAACATAGCAGTAGTCAATGGGAACAGTATTCTGAGTACAGGCTACACACACACACACACACACACACACGAACACACACACACACACACACACACACACATGAGCACACACTGGGGGCCCCTCTTTGCATTCCAGCCTGCAAATATCAGCTGGGGGCTTGGCCAATCATCATGGCTTAACCTTTGAACCCATCAGGAAGGGGAAGTGCTATTAGATGGGGATCAAGGTGGGGTAGCTACAGTTTGGGGTTCACAAAGATAGGACTGCGTAGGGTGACATGGTGTTGAGTGTGGTCAAACTTTGGTCAAAATGATATTGATGCACATTCCTCTGAATCTGTCGACCAAGAGACCATCAAAATGATCTCTTCTGCATTTAACAAAACATCTGCTATGATTATAAGTAACTCCTGAAAATATACTGTACGCATGAGGAACACAACAAAATTGGTTTAAGTGAAAACACCTTATCTGCAGACTGCCCACATTGTGTTCTCTGCTATTTAACCTTTACTCATCTTAAAGGGAGTTACATTTTACTTGGCCTGACTTCTAAAAAATATATTGTGCTTGGCTTTTAAAAAAATCTGCCATTTAAAGATGACACCCACTTGTTCTCGACAATGTCTTGTGCTTTTATGTATTTGTTCTGAGGACAGTGTGCATTTTTCAGTAGGAACTCCAGCATGAATCAGAATCTTACAGGTTTATCTACTTTTCGAACAGCCACATTTTCCCCAATTAACATAAGTTTCAAATGTCAATCATATGTTAACTTTTGGCCTTGCTTATGAGTAAAGTGTATTGATTTGTCTTTTAGCAGGGCAGAACTGGGCCATAACTATTTTTGCCAACAGTTGGGTTCATTTTTTTTTTTTTTTTCCTTTTACATTTTTTTTCCCTTCATGATATTTAATTGTAATTATAAGCCAAACTGAATTGCTACAGTAAAATAAAATGCAGCTTGCCCATCCCCATACATACACATGCATCACATGTACAGCAAGAAAGAAAATGTCCTGACTATAGGAGGGGTGGGGAGAGAGAGAGAGAGAGAGAGTGTGTGTGAGAGAGAGAGGAAAACGGACATTAAACATTACGTTTAAAAGTATAGTGCATAATTGCTCTCAATAAGTGGTGTAAAGTTGTTGTTGTTGTTTTTTGTTCTTGTATGACCATTACTTTTTTTTTTATATCCCCTAAACCAAGCAGTAATAAAAGTTCTATAAATTGAGACAATAGTGTAGATCGTATCAGTATTGTTTAAAAATTTAAAAAAATGGCTCCTGACTTTTATTACAAGAATTCTAGGTCACGGGGTCACTGTGGGGCCCCACCTGCAAAAAAAACCTGGGATCTGGGATGGAGACTTGGGGTGCCAGAGAATTATGAATGTGGCCCCTTGTTTTACTCAGACTGCAGGAAAAAGGTTTCTTAACTCTCCATCCCTCTGGGCTCAAATCAGAATGGCATTGTATTTTAGCTTTCTCTTAAAAATGTGTGTGACTGTGAGGTATAGACACTGATGCGTAATGCAGATTGCAGAAGTTCAATTCTAACTTGATGTTATACTTTTTTTTTTTTTTAATTTATTTATTTTCTTCCGATGATTTAAATTCAACCAAATGTCAGTGTGAATGTAGCTTATTGGGTGCACGGTGTGCATATAGGGCCTGTGAGAGGGCAGTTGAAAGCAGAGTGTGAGGAGTTCAGTCATTCAGAACCTCTGCATACTGAATAGTCAATGGCTGTGGATGGGCGTTGAGCAAAGATCTCGTGTGTCCCACACTGTCCACAGCAGTAATGACGTAGAGTGCTTCAGTAAGGGGGACGATTAAGAAATGAATACAGGTGTGGCGCAGTGTCATGCTGCTTCACTTGCAACTCCTTGAGTTTTTTTTAATTTTTTTTTAATTTTTTTTAAATATATATTTATTATTGTTTATTATTATTATTATTATTATTATTTTTATGGCTGCATGTTCATGCTTACGTCCGTGTCTGTACAGCCACTTGTGTGAGCAGGCTCTCCACTGTGTAGGTCTTAGCTGGGCGGCCGAGGGAAGGGCCGAATGTGTAGGATGTTGGTCCATTTTGAAAGTAAATAAGGAGCCCGGCCTCCTCCTGGCCATCACATGATGAGCCAACCCCAGTCACTCCTGGCCCTTCCTTCCCCCTCCCACTTTTAACCCCGCTCTACATGTTCCTGTCAGTGGACTTGTCCGTGTCCATGGCAACAGGGCCCCACCCCCACAGGGCAGAGAGGGCCCTTGTTACCCTTGCCTGAAACGGGGCTAGTCCCCCCAGTACACCACACACACACACACACACACACACACACACACCACCCCCCTTCCCAAATCAAAGGCTGGGACTGGGGAATGTATACCTCCCCACCACCACCACATACCCTGACTGACTTCTTATGTGTGTGGAGCTATAGGTTAATCCGACTGGAAGTGCTTTGTGCATTTGCACATTTCGCATGGCGTTCCCACTGCAATGCAGAGCGCTCACAGTGTGTTGGGAGAAGGGGCGAGATCAGCCAGGAATGGCACAGTGGGCCGGAAAGGGCTGAAATTCCTTTTGGAAGTTATTTGGGAATTTTCTTTACAATTCGCTCATTTAGATTTTAGTTTCCTAATGTCTCAAATTTAATACATTAAACTGCTGCGGGCCGGCTTCTGGTCATAGTGGCTGAGCTGAGGAATTTCAAAAATTGTGGCCCTTGTTTGCACATACTGCGTATGCCTGTGTGGAATGTTTAAGTTTTTGTTGCAGGTCGTTTTTTTTTTGTTTTTTTTCCCCTTAAATTTCTGGTCTTGGTCTAAAGCCTGAGTTTACAAATGCTGCACGTTGTAAGGTGTTATCTTCTACCCAGCAGATTACAAAACAGCCATTAACAGTGGAGCTGTTAGTACAAGTAGATGAGCTGCATTTAGGCGTCATTTAACAGCTCAGTGAAGCTTGAGGAAAGGAAAAGAGAAATGTGTGTAGCTTAAAGATTTTACACTTTTGACTAAAAAAAAAAAAAGATGTTTGCACACAGAAATTTGACGTAGCTGCACATACTGCATATGTATCATGTGTGGTGTGAGTGTGAGGCTGGTTTGTGGTCAGGGTTTTATCCCATGTTTTGTGTGCGTCTGTGTGTTCATGCCCCAGCTCCCAGCCATATGTGCATTTTGTCCCTTTAGGTTAGCGTGTGTCAACAGGCGGTGGACTTTGGAGTGTCCTGCACTTTTCTCACATTTTTATGCAACAGCTACATGTAGGTGGACATTTGTGAAACTCTGACTCACTGATCGTCAACTTCCATTGTCTGCATGGCCTCCACGCATCGCCAGTGTACTCGCGCTGTTGTGCGCAAACCATAACTGCACTACGAACCATAACACTAAAAGGAATGAATTGGGATTTCTGCCCTTGTTGTTTCTAGTGACGGAGCACAGCAGCACCATTGTCACTGCTAGTCTGCACTCGCTTCTGCTGTATGCACACTCTGTGAACAAGCACGCAATTTTTGACTCTTCCCATTTAGTGTGACGTGGCTAGCGGAGATTCCCTTTGGTTTCTGTTAGGCACCCCCCCCCCCTCCACACACACACACACACACACAAGCACTCGCACACTCACACCCCTCTTGCCCCCATTATTTGATACAACAGCTGGATGCTTCTGGATAAATGTCTATTTTGGTTGAAATGGTGGGCCTGACTCTTGCAGTGGTTGAAACCCCAGGATGCAATGCTACAGGGCACACGCTTGACTCCAAGTGTGGGGAGAAGACGTTCAGATGCCAAATCCTTTCCTTTTCAGTAGTTTCTTCCCTCTGCCCTCTCCTTGATGCGTCTTGCTACTCCTTTCTCCAACTTCAGTCCTCCCTATCTCATTCTTTGCGCTTTGTGTGAGACCGTGGGTGATTGAGGAGAAGGGCGTGGTGTGTGTGTGTGTGTGTGTGTTTTAGCTGGAGTTTTAATGACCCTCAGTGTAGTCCACCAATAAGTGATTCCCTTCCTCTACCTTTTCTCACGATCCATGTTTTACCCGGATGTCTTGGTGCACCTGCTGAGTTGGTAATGGAATGAAAGAAGTCATCTTCAGCTTCTCCAACATGGTTTGTCTCAGCAGATGGCAGAGGGGGTGTAGACCTCCCCTCCCCCCCGCCCCCTGTCATTTGTATCATTGTGTCCTTGGTATTGTTGGCTATTAACTGTCTTTTCACCCTCTTTTCTCCCATCTACCTTCATCAATTCTTTTTTTTTTTTTTTTCCCCTCCCTCTCTCCTCCTTTATCCATCTCCCACCCTCTTCCTGTCTTGTTCTCTCCAGGAGCTGTAAGCTGCAGATCAGGAACATCCCGCCTCACATGCAGTGGGAGGTGAGTGCTAACAGGCTGCTAACCGCTTCCAGGGCGGGGCACCATGGGGCAGCCCAACTGGGCTCTCATTTAGTGGCCTCTGGAGTCACCTTGCCTCCCTTTGGGTATCAATTGAGCACGCACTTGGTGATTCCTTTGAATGGCGCGGTAGCTTAGGCCAGCGTAACATACTGACCAGTGGGAGAACTGTGTCTCTGTCATTATTGCTAATGCCGCTGGACAATGACAATAAGAATTATTTTTTTATTTTTAAACAATTTATCTACACAAGATCTTGAGGCCGGGAACAGATAAAAATACTTTAAAGACGTTATGAGATGAAGTTGGGTCTCCTGATGATTTTTTTTCTGGGTGTAACAGAGAGGAGAGTGTTTGTTTGAAGCATTAAAGTCATGCCTGTGTTGGCTACCTCCAAGATATGTGAATTACAAAAAACAAAAATTGTGTCGACTCGGTACCAAGGATCAAATGCACTTAATATTGGAAACGTCCCTTAATTGTTCTCTCATAGTGTCTTTAAGCACTGATCACGTGCTACTTTGAAAATGAAAACCGTTCACACCATGGGTTTTCTTGTTGGTGGGGGGAAAAAAAACATGTGGAAATTAATTAAAAATAAACTGTGTTGCCTGAGGGGTTGTGAAAGATTCGTGTGACAGGGGAGAGGGTTGACCTGGTCAGCCCAAGAGTGCAGGTCCTTATATGGTGTAAGGGGCATTTCTATTTTTGTTTAGAAAGTCAATTTACTTAATCAGTAAGTTGTACTTTTCTGTTTTGTGCGTACAAGAAGTTTGGGTGGTTTGAATTTACTAGTTGAACTTGTCTGTGTTGCCTTGCCATGTGGAAGGGGCACAAAATACAATCATCACTTTAATTCAAACCGTGGCTGTGACCCTGCAAGCAATAGAACAGTAACACGCAGGTCAGGGTTTTTAAGTCTGTCAGTGGTGCTCATTCAAATTCAATGAAATTTAAGGACGTAGTTGTCTTGGTGAATACATGACAAGGTATTTTTATGGATAGTTTTTAACTGAATAGCACATCATGAATAACACAATCCATAAATGCCACTTGAAATTACTATGCTGTCCTGACACTGACAAAATACACCAGTGTAAACTGCAAACGTCCTTGTCTCAGGTTTGTGCCGTCACATTAAATTGTACAAGTGTTATATCATAATCATAAAAAAAGTATCTGCTTCAACATTATGTACAAACAGTTTAAAGCTAAGAAAATGAATCCCAAAATAAAAATTCATTATTTGCTTCGAGTCGACTCCGAAATGACAGTTGCATGGACAACTGTTTCAACACGGGTAACAATATTCAGCCCTACAAATTTTCTGTGACAATTTTTTCAGAAAACCATGATTGACTTGATCATGCAAAACTGTCCTCAGTAGCGTAGGTTCGCTGGATGTTCTTAAGGTAGATTTCTAGATGATTTAAAGTGAGATAAAGCTGCCAAACTGACTCTCAAAGTCTCTGTGAAGTCTCAAGTGCAGTTTGTTTGAATTGTTCCTTAAAAGCTTTCATGTAAAAATGAATAATATAGGTAGAAATAGTCTGCTCTAACATGGTCAGATTTCAAGGCCATTGTCTGATTAGTAAAAAAGTGTGTGTGTGTGTGTGTGTGTGTGTGTGTGTGTGTGTGTGTCATGTATTGCACGTCTTTTTTTTCTGTGAGATAAGGGTTGAATTTGGTGTCCATGATACATTCTCCTTTGATTACACACTAATCTGCTGGGCACATGTAAAATTATGTGCTCTTAAATTTGTCAGAAAACTATTTTAAATTGTTTTTTTTATTTGCACTAAAGAGGTTTTTTTTTTTGTTTTTTTTAAATCATTTGTATCAAACTCAATTATTTTGTTAACTTCCGTATGCAATCTCACGTGGCATGAACACAGCTTTATGTGGCTTTTTCCCTCCGTTTCTGCAGAGGTGTTACTGTTGTAGTGTGTGCTTGCAGTGATTTAAATAAAGACTACAGAAGCTTAATGAGAATTTTGTTATAACATTTCACAACTGTTCAGTACTATTCTAAATTGTAAGGTTAATGTACGCCTTTTAGATTTCATCCTGATTCACTCACTGATCAAATGGCTACAGACAGGCTCAGTGTTTCGTAATGGTGGGCTCACTTTGCCTACGCATGTCCCCTAACTGCAGCTCCAGATCCACCCATGTTCCTCCTATGTGGCGAGCCAGATTTTTGCTTTCTCAAAAGGTGACATGGAGGGTTCTCCCTCACAGTGGGGGAGGGGTTAGAAGAATGGAGGAGCAGAAAAGAATGAGATCTTTTGATGCAAAGGCCTTGTATGCATGTTATCCGGTAGATAAGGAAACGGGCCGTGGTGAGAGCCCTACAGCCGGAGAGTAGTGATTTTAGAGTAGTGGCGTGCTCACAAGCTGTAGTGGGTGGGTGGGCCTGGACTGTTTCCCCTTCCCGTCCATGTGCACCGATTCACAGAATGTGTAGCATGAACTCGCACCCCTCCCCCAGCTGCTGCTTCCTGCTGGAATGTACCCCACCCTTTCCTGAATGGCCTGGATTTCCATTGGCTGGGCTCGGTAGATGGACAGGCGGCGTAGCCAGCCAGCAGCCGGCAACTGTTGGCTTCAGGGAACTCGTATCAGTGCTGGAGCAGCCAATGATGGAGTGGGGATGGCAGGGAGGTGGGCGGTTGCTTGGTTGGTGGGTTGGTTGAGTGGAGGGGGGCATGGACCGGTCTTGTTGGCCAGAAAGTGGGGTTGAGCTCTGGGGGGCGTGGCCTAGGGTTCAACTGTGCATGGTCTGAGGTCTTAGCTTAGTTAAAACCCTCGCTCCCCCTCTTGCTCACATCTATGAATTGAAATCCTGTGGTCTCCAGATTTGGGCAGGTTGCCAGTTTGGCATGGCATTTTTTTGGGATTTGATAACAGCTTTTTTATTTTTCATAAGCTTTTTTTTATGTGTGGTTCCAACATGTTAGGAATTCTTAAATAAATGTTACTAGTATTTATATAAAACAAACCTGACCGCCTATCAACTGGAGCTTTGTGGATTTGTTATTTTCTATAAATTGCCAACAATTATCTCATTTAAAATATATATTGTTGAATGCATTAGTCAGCTGTGTAATTATTGTGCTGGTACTTCTAAAATAATGATATTTTTTTTTTTTGGTGATTTTTTTTTTTTGATATTTTTTTTTTTTTTTTTTTTTTTTAATATATAAAACTGGTTCAGCACCTGGAGCACAAAGTGCCCTTAGGGGAGACTCATAATTTGACATATAAGCTTTTACAAAGAGGCAATAAATGTATCTGTGTAACTCAACATTGAACTCGGAGCTTCAGAATTAATGGTGTGTGTCCTGGCAGCGAGCTGGGCTGGTTCCCATGGATGAACTTCTGCTCACTAACAGGTTCAGGTCAAAGCCTTCAAAATCACCAAGTAATTGTGGCATTTCTTTTCTTTTCTTTCAGGTTTTGGATAGTATGCTTGCTCAGTATGGTGCAGTAGAGAGCTGTGAACAAGGTAACTAGACTGTTGATTTAGCTTTATGTTGCAAGACTGCTTAAAATGTAATTTCACCACCACAGCAAGACACACTTCACACTGCATTCAGGGTTACTGTGCCATGTTTTATTACGGTACAAGCTTGTTTTTCTTTTAAATAGATGATTTTAGAATTTCTGAAGGGGTTAATTTGTAATTGTTTAATGAGGGGGGGAAAAAAAAAAAGGAAAAAAAAAAATAGCCCGGGGTGGTAAATTGTGTCACTGTATTGAATGTGCAGATCTGACTCTGGTGTGTGTTCTCCCACAGTAAACACTGACACAGAGACTGCAGTTGTCAATGTTCGATATGCAGCCAAGGATCAGGCCAGGCAGTGAGTACACACACACACACACACACACACAGAGTGTGTATTCACATCATTAAACTCCATCTCATCTGTCTTGATGTCTTTGACATGGATCTGCTCAAGTTTTCCACTTCACCCAGCCTCCTCTATTGGACACTACATCCACTTCCTGTGTTTACTGTTCTTACAGCGCACCTGATTTCCTCCTTCCAGACTGGTTTAATTTGACATGCAATGATGACTGGTGTGTGTGTGTGTGAGAGAGAGAGAGAGAGAAAGAGAGAGTGTGTGTGAATGAAGGCATGTGCTTGTGAGAAAGTGTCTGTTAGAGAGGGAGGGGGGTTAAATTAGCCATCTGGTGCCCCCTGGTGTACATGAATCATACTACAGTGCTGCACAAGTGGTTGAAGGAGCCTTCAGGCATAATTGATTGTTTCACTAAAAGTCTAAATCTTCAGGCTAACAAGGGAGAAGGGTATTAAGTGTGAATGCTAACATGAGGTTACATTGAATTTGTTTTAGCTCATGAAAGGTGATGTTTGGCCACTGCACTACAGATTTAGGGGCACTTTAGGTGCAATTTATTCTTCACGTCACTTAAGACATGAACTGTATCAATTTAGATCGAAACCTCTTTTTGTTTTGCTGTCCGCACTATTTTAAAAAGTGGAAGAGAAAGAAATCTAACGTGAAGCTTCACGTTAATTGCCTCAACAGCAATTTGTTGCATTTCCCTCCATGACTTCTGTCTAAAACCCTTCTTGTGCTGTTAAATCAAACCCACTCTGGTGCAATCAAGAGTTTTATTACAGAGACTGATATCTCTTTATTCTCCCCAGGGCAATGGAGAAGCTGAATGGATCTATGATGGAGAACTATGCCTTGAAAGTGTCTTATATCCCAGATGAGACGGCTGCACCAGAGGGTCCTTCACCAGGGGGCAGGAGAGGCTTCAACGCCCGCGGACCCCCTCGATCCGGCTCCCCAGGCCTGGGTGCCCGGCCCAAAGTGCAGTCGGACATCCCGCTGCGCGTGCTGGTTCCCACGCAGTTCGTAGGGGCCATTATCGGCAAGGAGGGCGCCACTATCCGCAACATCACCAAACAGACTCACTCAAAGTACGTACAGGGAGGTCAGGGGTTATATACTGAACACTACAAGTGCAACATTACTGTTAAAGTAAGCTGACGTGGTGCTCATCTTTTCTGTACTTCAGGATCGACATCCACAGGAAAGAAAATGCAGGTGCAGCAGAGAAACCCATCACGATTCACTCCACCCCTGACGGTTGTTCGAACGCTTGCAGGACCATCATGGAGATCATGCAGAAAGAAGCCGTTGACACAAAATTGTATGTTTGTACCAACAAAAAAAACAAAAAAATTGAGACAGAATATGTTAAAATAGTTACACTTGGTTTTCACTATTTGTGTGTCGACCTATAAATGTGATAAACCTGAAGTAGTCATTGTGGTAAACATGCGTCTATCCTAACAACTTGTTAAAATGCTGTCAAAACCAGAATAATATATTATTTATAATTGGTAGATGTTTGTGGGTGGAAATGCCATCATAGTCAGGCCTGTAAAAGTTGATTATATTTGACCAAAAAAAATGACTTTGACAGCTTGTACAAAGAAACCTTAATGCAAGACACTGAAGCTGTCGAGTTTTCGTTGCATTTCAAAATGTTAAAACAATAATCCATCTCTCCCCTCTTCCTTTGCTTGTTGGCTTTTTACTGCACCTTCCACAGTGTCCCTTTAGAACAACGTTCCACATTTTTTGATTTCTAGGACAGATAGTATTTTGGATACCAGGACGGGTTCCATCTGAATGTTATTCGCAAAGCACTTGACATCTTATCCTCCTCGTGCAGCACTGAGGAGATCCCACTGAAGATCCTCGCACACAACAACTTTGTGGGAAGATTGATAGGGAAAGAAGGACGCAACCTGAAGAAGATCGAGCAGGACACGGGGACCAAGATCACAATCTCTCCGTAAGACTCCTAGATACACCGAGTTCAATGACTGCTCTCGTTATTGACACCGTTTTTAGTGGATACATTAAATTTGAAATGGTGCCAGTTATCATGACATTTTATCCCAATTTATACGTTGTATGTTCCCCCGCCTCGTTGTTCTGTCCAGTCTCCAGGACCTGACTCTGTACAACCCGGAGCGGACCATCACAGTGAAGGGCTCCATCGAGGCGTGTTCAAGGGCCGAGGAGGAGGTGATGAAGAAGATCAGGGAATCGTATGAGAGCGACATGGCTGCTATGAACGTAAGTGCTTCAAATGGGAAATGTGAATTATGTTCCACTGTAATGGAAAGTTTCCACAGACCATTTGCTTTAAAAGTGAAATGGACAGTTTGGGACCGTTGCTAAAGTTGACATAAAAACAAGTAACCAGAAAACAGTTTTTAGGAAGGAAATGGTGCTGCCATAGCAACACTTTCATATCCTCAATCTTCATGTATTTTTTAGTGGGATCATATTTAACATGTGTCAATACTATAATTCTGAGAGAAGATTTATATTTTTCTACACTATGTTAAGAAATGACTAAAACAGGAAAATTCTGATTATTATTATCAGTTCTTTCTCAGTTTTTGTAATTTACCTTTCAGAGGATGTGAAAACAGCAACTGGAAAAAGCATGTTGTTTACAAGACGGACAATGTAAAACTTAATTTTCTATAGAAATTGTACTACTAAAAATACATCCAGAATTTGAAAATATAAATACTCAAATACTTTTTGCCACAGTCCTGCTGATGTTGGTCTGTAGTTTCTGTCTACTAACTTGTAACCTAAATTTCTTCTTTTCACTTTCTGTTAGTGTGACTTAAATACAAAGAATTTGTAGTTTTGATGAGCAAGCATCGGACTTAAGATGTGAATTGTGCTAACAGAAATGTTCTCCTCCAGCTCCAGTCCAACCTGATTCCAGGCTTGAATCTGAACGCTTTGGGTCTGTTCCCCAGTGGAGCGCCAGGCATGGGCCCCTCCATGTCCAATGTGCCTCCTCCTGGAGCCCATGGTGGATGCTCATCATTTGGAGTAAGTGACCGTTTCTTTTGCTTCCTGAGCTGCGTCTTACCTCATACACTACGGCCCACTTCCAAACCGGCCCTTACACACACTCACTCCATCCGCCACATTACATGTCGTTCCAAACCAGCTGCCCTGAAGTGGTAGTGAATCATTAAACCCTCCAACACAGAGTCTGCATCGACGCAGGCTTATGAACCTCGCTGTCTGAGAAGTGCAGCACTGCTGTTGAGACCGTAATGAAACTCCACACACCTACAAATGTTTGTTCCATGCACTTATTTCTAAAGAAGTAAGTTACCTTGCGTCAGGCAGACATTTGAGAGACTGTTTTCATGGACACATGACGGGATAAAGGTTTGTATTTTGAAATAAATGCGCTGTTAAAAAAAAAAAAAAAAAAAAGGTACATGAAAATTGTTGATTATTTTACTTTACTGTGTTGTACAATTTCAGGAGATCAAGATTCGTATTAGATTTAATAACGTCTGAAAAAGAAAGTATGTGGCCATAAAAGTGTGGGAGAGAGTTTACATATTTTAAGTAACTTTTCCTCTCACAAGCCTGAGAGGAAAAACACCTCAGCTAAATGTCAGTGCTGTAGGCTATGATATTTATATAATGATGCTTGGTGGATGAATATACAGTAAATATAAACAATTTATTCAATTTTGATATCTTTCTAAAATGTTTTGGGTACCAGGTTTATCATCTTTCGCCACATCTCGTCATGCTTCCACCTGTTTCTGTAGTTTCCGTTGAATGGAGGTGAGGGAGTCTCACAGCTTGTCAGTGTATTCAAACACTCCCCCTTAATGAAGACACCCTCCACGGCCGCAATGCGACTCCACACCGAGTGACACTCGGTCACTGAGTGGGAGTGTGTAGGGGCCGATTTGGAATTGGTCCTACGTTACACAAACCCAGGGCTGGTTGAGTTTTAAATAAAACATTTTAACTTTGTCTGCTGCACCCCTGCGTCAGACCGGTGAAAACTACAATTAATTACAGCAAAAGCAGAGATTCGGTCTTTAGCAGCTCCGTTTGATGTTTCTTTTTTCCTTTAGTGCAGTCCTTATGGGGGTGAGGGGCCATTTTGGGCTTCTATGCTGTCGGCGAGCAGCCAGCCCCTTGCTGTAAGTCACCCATCCTGAAGTGCTTTGCACGGCTTGTGGCTGCTCGCTGCGGGATTAGGGGGAAAGGTCTTCTCCATCCAAGTTCTCCTCCAGCTGCCTACTGATCTCTAGGCAGGCTTCTAATGTGTTAAACCAGGTGGACGGGGAGACACAAGTCCTGAGGGGCAAAGGTATCTTGGTTAGAAGTCGTGTTCTCGATCAGTTTCACCAGATGTTTCAGTGTTATTTCTGCCAAGCATAAAGCACTAGCAGTTGTTTCAAAAAGCGAGTAAAGCATCCTCGGTCTCCAAAAGCCCATCTCCAGATTTGTAGGCTGCCAAAGCAAGTTGTTGGTGAGCCCTCTGCTGACATATTGACTGAAAAATTGGATTCAATCCAAAAATGAGAAGCGCTACTTGTTGTTCTGTTTTGACAATGCAGCCATCTCTCCTTCCAGCACTCAACTCAAACACTAAAAACAAGTGATGTGTTGCAGCACTTTTCATCAAAGCTTCTGTAAATAAGCATTTATTGGCTGCTCTTCCATTTTTGGAGAGTAACGTCTGAACATGAGCTTCATTTCTCGATACCACCGTCCACACGGATGATTTTACAGGTGGAATTCATCTGTTTAACACTCAACTACTGCATGTATCAAAGTCTGACTGGCTTTTGATAACTGAGTGAAACTGAAGCCATTTTCTATTAGTTTTTAACTCTGATCTGAGCAGTGGCTTTGGGGACATGCTGTGTGACACCCTTTCAGAGATGAATAATAGTGTCACATTGCTAAGAAATTCACACTGGACATCCTGACTGTAGCATCTACGTATTGGTGCAGGACAGATGTGCCACATCTGACAAACTGGTGATTTTTCAAATGGGCGTACGCTCTAGTGTCTCAAAGAATTTAACAACTTCTGCTAGACCGACTGTCTGCATATGCGCCTTGGTCTGCAGTTACTGTGTGTCTCTGTCTGAGAGAGTGACATCCTCTCTTGGCCACGGTGGTACTAAGGTGTTTCTACACAGCAGGGACACCAGGAGTCGGAGACGGTTCACCTCTTCATTCCTGCACTTGCAGTGGGAGCCATCATCGGAAAACAGGGTCAACACATCAAACAGCTGTCACACTTTGCTGGAGCTTCAATTAAGGTGAGTGACGGACGGACAGGCTGTGAAATTCTGAATTTAGATGATAACACGGAAATGCCGCCTGTCTTCCTGTTATCACCTGATCGATAGGAAGTAGACGTGAAGGTGGCTGTTTTTGTTGTTGTTGTTTTTTTTATGCTCGGTGTTTGCTCTTTACAGATTGCGCCTGCAGAAGGAATGGATGCCAAGGAGAGGATGGTCATTATTGTTGGACCACCAGAGGCTCAGTTTAAGGTCTTGTTTCCTTTTTATGAACACGTTTCAGTTCATTACATGCAGTAAAGGAATATTTTTTTGTTGTTGGTGGTGGTTTTTTTCTGTGAAATAATCTTCCATTTCCTAAATGCAGCATCAATAATCTGTACTTGAACCTGTCCGGCTGCAGGCTCAGTGTCGTATCTTTGGCAAGCTGAAAGAAGAGAATTTCTTTGGACCCAAGGAGGAGGTTAAGCTGGAGGCTCACATCAAGGTTCCCTCCTTTGCTGCTGGACGAGTCATTGGGAAGGGTGGAAAAACGGTAAACAATCACTGCACTAGCTGAACGAATTCAAGACAGAACTTTATAAAGGTTAAATGGTGACCAACATTACATTTTGTTCCAACCAATGAAAAATTAAGCTTTTAAACATTGGTGTTTTCAACCAATTCTTTACACTTGATTTTTTAAAATTATTTTAATCTCTTTACGTCGCCTGCAGGTAAACGAGCTGCAGAACTTGACCTGTGCAGAAGTGGTGGTGCCCAGGGACCAGACGCCTGACGAGAACGACCAGGTTATAGTGAAGATCAGTGGACACTTCTTTGCATGCCAGGTGGGTCACGTAAAGAAAAGAAATGTACAGTATCTCAAAAAGTTGTTTCTCGGTCTGTTCAATAGTGCATGTTGTATTTTCCTGTGTGCAAACACAGTACAGTGTGTATGCCTTTCACCACAGCCTTGCAAATGGTCATAAACCATTTTTAACAGCAAGTGCAGGTTGATTCCTATTCAAAATATAACAATCTTATGAAAACCCAGCTATCTAAATATGGTTTTAAATTCAACAAGGTGTTGCCCTGAAGTCACCTGTTGTTCCCAGCATGCCGAGAAGAGTTTGGACCCGACCTTGAGGCATCCCTAGAAGATTCTTTGGTTCTGTGGTCTGATCTTAACATGTTCTCCTCGTGTCGTCTAGCTGGCCCAGAGGAAGATCCAGGAGATCCTGGCTCAGGTGAGGAGGCAGCAGCAGCCTAAGCCCACATCTGGAGCCCAACCTCCACTGCCCCGGAGGAAGTAAAGCTCCAGAGGACCTGGAGGAGTGGTGACTGAGTCTGCCGGAAGACTCGACAGAAGGACAGATGCAGCAGAGTCCAGGGGGAGAAGAAGACAATGGGTCCTCCTGCTCATCTCAGGGGTCAAAGGTTCTTCGAACCCAGCCAAACATCCACCCCTCCTCGTCTTACTTGATGGACTTTCAAGTGTGGCCGGTAAGAGACGCCACGCCTCGAAAACTCCACCCACTTCACCTCTCTGCAGCTCTGCGAGAATGTACTTCTGAGGGCTCCCACCACCGTCACCTGCCCTCACATGTACGCACCCCTCGACAGCTCTCCTCCTCCCCCCACGGGTGTGTTACATTTATTTTTTTTATTTTTATTTTTATTTTTTTTTCTATTTACACTAGAAACACAAAGAAGAAATAAGGATCCCCCCTCCTATCACCTCCTCAGTGTGGTACTTCAAACATGACAAGATGTTTTGGTTGACTTCAGATTTAGTTAACACTTTTTTTTTTTTTTTTTTTTTTTTTTTTTTTTTTTTTTTCTACTTCTCAGTGTTTAATTGGTTGATGAAGCTTTCTCATGACTATTCTGTGGAAAGGAAAAGGCATTGCTATCAAGGTCCTGGTCGGACCAACAGAGGTTTATTTGGGGGGAGGGTTGGCTCAGATTGGGTGGGCCATGTTTAGGGGAAAGATTTTTGTTTTAGGACAGGACCCCTGAATGGTGGATTATATGGGGCGTCCTGCTCTTGTAATGATAGTGGCATTTTATAAATTCGGATGCATTTTATAGATAGACCTATATACATAGATGAATATATATATTTAGAGGTGAGGGCAGCGCCACGACTGACATTTAGGGAAATGGTGCCCAACTGCTGCTGCCCAAGAAAACCAATTTAATATGCATTTTACTTAACTACCTCAGGATCTAGTACCTCAGAAGAGAAAAGAAAATGATTATATATATATATATGAAAAAAAAATGTTCCTTTCTTTTTTTATTTTGCTTTTGTGGTATTTTGTATACTTTATAAAGCTGATAGTCTTTGAACATTTTTATTTTTTTAAGAAAATTTAAAATTTGGTCAGCTGCCAACTGACCTTGCCTTCAACTCTGGTGCTTTAGGTGGCATTGTACATGTGTATGTGTGACTTAAGATGACCCTGTACATAAAGTCTATTTGTACATAACAGCCCCGGAGCAAGAGTTGGCGCCCCCTCAGCTGGCGGCTGACGGGAGTATCGAGAGAAAATCGCCTCAGTTTTTCCCCTGAGGGTCCACCGTCTTCTGGAGGGGAAAAAAAAAAAAAAAAAAAAAAAAAAAGTACAAAACAACTAAGACATGCAAATAATGCCAACCGTACATAACTGCAGCAATGCCATTTAGTTTTGGGACTGACATTGTTATTGGTAATGGTACTTTAATTTGTCAAAATTTCCTTTTTGCCTTCCTACGAGGGCTTTGGTCAGGGTGCTGCAGGGCGGACTGTAACAGGCTCTCTCTGTAGCAGTCAGACAGTCAGCAGAGCATCCGTGTTCGGTCTGTTCTGTTCCCAGGCCATCTGCCACCTTCTTGACGACAGTGTCTCAGCAAGGTCTAAGCCCAACTACGTTTCTTTTTCATAGAGCAAGCTTTCTCAGTTCGGCGTGGCCCGTGTAGCCAGGCCATCAAGTCGATTTTAACGTCATTCACTGCATGGTGAGGGTAGGGGGAGTCACACTGATAGATGCATATGATTTTTTTTTTTTTTTTTTTTTTTTTTTCCCTTTTCTTTTTTCTTTTTTTTTCTCTTTTTTACGCTTCAGGCAAATGATTTAAACAAAGGACTTTTCTCTGTAACCCACAAATGTACTTGATGTTTAATTTTGTTTAAACAGGGAAAACAAGCCAGAAAAAGGCACACAAAATACTGACTGAACCCTGACTGTGAGGGTAAGAAAAGAAGAAAGGAATCCAAAACTTAATAAATATACAATTTATTTCATTTGTTTCCATGCCGACTGTAAATATGTTGATTGTGGTAAAAGTGCTCGAGTGTATCCATGCTTCCACAGTAGAACGCCGTCTACCTCAGCTGAGGGGGTGGGGGGTTGTTGTGGCATTAGGCACCCCACCCTGCCCCCACTGAGCGCCAGCGCGCACTGATACCTCAGTCCCCCGAACACTTCTTTCTACATGGGCGCGCCTTCCTAACACCACGCTTAACTGAGGGGCACAAGTGATACTTAAAATTATCCCTGACATCTCCCTGTTCCCTGCTTCCTTCTCGCCCTTCCCCTTCCTCCAGTTTGTTTTGATCTACCTCTTTAGACGCGTATTTGAAGTAGAGGCATTCTTCTATTTGTTAGAATTTAACCCCCACCCCCTCCTTACGCTTCCCCAGATAAGAATGAAAACGTGAGCTAAAAAAAAATCATGAACTTTTTTAAAGAATCGAGAGAAAAATCAAAAGTGATCAAAAAATGTTTTCTTTTGCCAGTGTTTATATATACTCCTTTTGGCTTAAATGAAATTCTCAAACAGTGGTTATTTTTCTGCTTTCTATTTTTGGTGGTGTGGCTTACATGTATTTGAACTTTTGCTTGGGTTTTTTGTGAAAAAAAAAAAGGTCAAATCACGTGTTTGATTTTGCATTCAATAGTTAAAACAAGAAAATACCGTTTTTAATAAAGGGCCTTCCTTTTTTTGTTTCTGATTTGTAAGACTTCAAAATAGATACAAGTCCTGTCTTTGTTTTTCCCTTTTTGTCTTTCACAGACGCTACACTCACTCGCTGATTTGGTAGCTATTTTCTTCTGTTAGCATTTCTTGGCTGTGTAACGTGGAACATCCTCTTTGTTTGGGACAGATGTGAGGGATTGGGTCTGAGATTTTGGAAATGTGCTCTTAACTTCAGCATGATATTCCCTCCTCCCCCTCTCTGCAACCATGCTTGTGCCCCTTCACCTCCCCTCACACACAGCTCCACTTGTCAAATGCCTCTGAATAAAAAAACAAAAAAAACATTTCATGGTTTGTCCTATTTTCTTTTACTTTTTTCCAGAAAGCGCACTGTTGATTGTTTCAACTGTATTTGGGTGCTTTAGGTTTTCACATTGTGCTCTTAATTCTTAAGAGCCTGAACTAGATCGTATGTGTGTGGACACGTGTGTGTGTGTGTGAGAGAGAGAACGTGTGTGAGAGAGAACATTTGTGTGTGTGTGTGTGTGTGTGAGAGAGAGACTGAGTGTGAGAACATGTGTGTGTTGTTACCTTAATGAGAATGGATTGGATGGATGTGAGGTCACGGTGACCTCTGACCACCAAAATCTAATCATTTCATCCTCAAATCCAATTGAGTGTAATCTCTGCCAAATTTGAGGAAATGTACTCACTTGATTTAAAATCAGATGTTTTTCAAACCAAAATGATCTGATTCATTTGTGCTGAATCACGGCAGGGCAACTAATTCATAGTAACCTGGAGACAAATCAGGGTGTCATCAAAAGAAAGGTGGTTAGTTTACAATCTTTATTAGCAACATGTCAAATTTACACTGAAGTCCTTTAGATTATTCTTGAGTCCTACAGTTTAAAATGTACTTTTGAGTTCATGCGGCTGAAGAAGAGCATGCACATGTCACCGCTGGTGGAAATGAATCAAGGATTTTATACTCAAGTGTAAATGATTTAATAGTATAATTTTGGCACAAGGAACAGCGTTGTAAAGCAATCGCTGGCACAATAGTGATACAGAAGCATTTTTTTAATCAAAAAACAGCAATGACTGAAACCCAGTTCTTCTCTCAGCATCTACTTCATCCCATAAAGAGATCGAAATGAGTTTCTCAGTCAGAGATCTAACAGCCTCTTTAGTTATCTCTTCATTTATCGTCAGCTATTTGCTGCAGCCAACAAAACAACCAAATTAAGACACGCACACACACAAGTTATTAGTATTATTTACTAATATGTATTCCTGCTCTTTGAATTTAAACATGATGCAACTTCTTTGACAATCATGATTTTTTTTTTTGGACGAGGATTCAGGATATTTTTAGGGTATAAAAGAGAACCATTTTGATGCAGGTCTATGAAGCCTACAGCGGGCTTCTCTCAGTCAGCAGGTGACGGCTCTCCTCATTGGAGGGGAAGAGTGCCTCCCTCAGGCGAACCATGCGACCTCCGACCCCGGTGTGGACGGAGGCGTCCTCCACCAGTGACCTGCGAATGGGCCGGTACACCTTGTAACGCCTGAGAGGGGAAGAAAAGAAAGATACAGGATATGAGAGATGGGAATATTGGATGGAAAATGAACTCCGGAATAGTCAGAATGACAAAAAAGGAGCAAAGGAAGGAGTTGAAAAAGATTAATAAAGATGTTATATAGGTCGGGTGGTAATCAGAGGAATAAAAACAAACCTGTGTCAGTAGTTTTGTGTGCATGTGGGAGCAAAAATCAAAACGATGTCTCATTTGTATCGTATTTCTTTTTCTTTCTGTATATGTTTAGATCTTCACGCATTAATAAAATGTATAGTAGGAATACTCGTGCATGCCAGCGTGACTCACTTGTAGACCAGATAGGCAATAAATGCAAAGATGGCCACCAGCACAGCGCTGGAGGAGAGAACCACCCCTGCAGTGAGAGACGTCTTGGACACTAACAGGTGCAAAGGACAGCAATGAGAGACGAACAGAACCGCAGCGACAAGACATCAATCCGTTCACTTTCTACAAAGCTGCTAAACATTTCAAGACCCTGCATAAGATCCACAAATATACAGCAACGTGTTTGTCTGTGCGACTAACCAGGTGCATCCTGGGACTTGTTGATGGTGACTGTGGTGCTGGCGAAAGCCAGGCTGCTGGCGTCCTCCAGGGTGATGTTCACGCAGTAGGTGCCCGGCTCCAGAAACCTTCGCATCAGATGCACTTCACACTCCGATGACGGCGGCACATCGTCGCACATTATGTTACGCACCTCGGTGCAGCTGCTGTCGGCCACGATGGTGCAGGCTGAGGTGGGGATGCTGAGGATGAGTGGAAAGACGAAGAGTTGAATAACACCAACGTCTTCTTTAACTGAATCTATTTCATTTTCTTTAAGAAGCGTTTTTTTTAATATACCAGAGAACTAAATAACCATACTTGATCTGAAAGGAGTCAAAGGTTTGTCTTCACTTTTTTTTTTTTTTTTTTTTTCTCACCTCTTGGAAAAACGAATGGACCACAGTTTTACAAAAAAGTCCACCAGTGATGCAACTCACATGACAGTAATATCATTAAAGTGTTTTGACTTGTGTTATGATTTGACACGATTATCTGATAAATCTGTCTTTTCTGATTTTGTCTTTCAAGACTGTGAAAGTTTGACTGTAACTTTCTTTATATCACAATCGTGACAAATTTTTTTAAATCGGAAAAACTACTTTTGTCCCTTTTAACTGAAAGGCATCAATCTGATGATGAGCTGGAAATGTAAATGAGAGTTTAAAGTAATTTACATAAAGTGACATTGTGACATTGACAGTGTCATTTCAGCTCTCTTTTCAGAGATAGAAGTTTGAGATTTCAAGAAAAAAAAAAGATAAACTGTTTAATCATTTAAAATAATAAATAAATAAATAAATAATCGAATGCTCACCTGCCCAGACATTTCACCCGGAAGCTGATGTCAGTGTTGGTCACTCTGGCAGCCGACACGTCCACAATACGACTGTTTGGCTGGCTGTTAAGGCCTTGCTTTGGCTCTACAGAGAACAGATTAACTCAATGTATTAGTTATTGGTTTGTTAGTTATTTAGTTCATTCAAACCTGAAATGTAACAATGAGGATAAACTATTCTCAATTTGTTTTGCATCAAAAGGCATTTTAAATTTAAATTTTCAGTGGTAGTTATTTTCAAGCGAATATGTGTTGGATTTTTTTGCTCCTCTCTGACACTATCCTGCCATAATCCAAGAACAATGGAAAAAAGTGCTTCAAAATATGACAATAATTCTCTGTTTCATTCAGTTATTAAATAATAAATAACCTTTAGAACACTCAAAGTTAGTGGCACAATTTACACTTCAAACAGTCATTCACACATCCTGCAAAAGTTTAAATTTATTTTCTATTTCAACCCCAAACTGACTTTGGTGCCCTACACTTGTTTATTAAAGAAGGCACAGTGACAAACAACTCTTTAAGCTGATTCCATTTTCATTTTAATTAGTATTTACTGGATCAAGTCATGTGGCATCAGACTTTACGGTGAAAAGGACACTGCCGCCCCCCACCTACCAATAATGGTGATGTTGCCCATGAAGGTCCCGTAGGCGTACCGGAAACAGTCGTGGCTGCCGAGACGCCGGGTGCGGAGCAAGTGAATGCTGGTGGGGTTGGTGTCGGAGGTCTCACTGGGAACAGTGGGAGGGAGGGGCTCTGTCGTGGGCAACCCTGTCGTCGTGGAGATGGGAGAAAAGGAGGGGAGGGGCCTGCTGGACCTTGGTGGCACTGAAACAGGAAGCAAACGGCACAAACTGAACTCAATAGACAAACGTGTATGCGATGCATGCAGGTATTATAAATCAAAATAATTCAGCTTTTGTTCACATCCAAAATCAATCACAAACGCAGAGCTGTAGAACCTCACCCTGCGTGGTCTCCATCTTGGCAGTAACAGCGTGGGTAGGCGGAGGTGTGGGAGCCTCTGGAGGAGAAGACGCAGTGATACAGATATGACCATCACAGGCATCATCACAGGCACATCCCTGCATTGTAATTTTACATTTCATAATGATCTGTGTAAGGAGAACAGCAGGGTTCCAATGTCCTGTTTGAGATTAACAAGGTGAGTACATGGAGACAAAGACTGTTTAAATGTTATATTTATTTGGGCATTTAAAAAAAAAAAAATCTTCCTTGACAGACAGATGGCATTAAGTGACGGAAGGGAGAGATGGCAAATGACCAGACACAAGCGTTGCCATTCCTCATTGGTGCATTAGGTCTGCCAGGAGGACCATTTAAAACAAACCACACTTTGCTATTTTGTGCAAATTTAACTAACAAGATATCATTTGTTAATTAGCAACCTTTAATAGTGCCAGATTTTTTTTTTTTTTTGCCTTTGGAAAAAGTCTGGCAGTATTCCCATGTTTTTAGTCCTGACATGCAGCTAAACCAACCATCACTTGGTTATATGTGTATTTAGCTGATGGCATCAACCGCCTCATGTTTCCTATAACTTTAAAGCCATTACTGGAAGGTTTTTAAATTTCTACTTTGGCGCCCCCTTCGGAGCGAGCGGTGGATCTGACTTGATCTGATTGGGAACCCGCTGACACGACACCACGATATACACCAATACGTGAGCTGAAAGCAAAATGTAAACCATCAGAATGATCCACTTGCTCGGCTCATTATGTGAGAGATTTTCCCATGTCTACATCTTTGTGACTGTTCAGTACCTGTGTGAGGCGGTGATGTGGGACTTCTTGGAGTCGGGCTGGCGGTAGTGGGCGGACACTCAGCAGGAAACGCGGCCTCCACCACCAGCTTCACACTCATGGTCCCCTGCTTGTTGTAGGTGTGTGTGGTCACGTTGCGATGAGTTACCAGCTGATTGCCGTCTTTGAAGTCCCAGATGTAGTCGATGGCGGCGGCGGTTTTGAGGTAGCCGCTGGGGTCATGGACCTGGACTTTAAAGACCACGTCCTCACCGCGGAAAAAAACATTCTTGGACTGGTTGACTGCGGCTTTCTGGGAGATGGTGACCGCCACTGGGATCTTATCTGAGGGAGTGATGAATAATTAATTCTCCAAGTTTCTGCCTGTGTTTGTTTGGCTAAAACATGGAGGCAAGATGAAGCTGTTCAAGCTGAACGTTTGTCTCCACCTGTGACGTAGAAGACGGTGTTGTCGGTGGTGAGGGGGCTGTACTTCCTGCGCTCACGCTTCCTGTACACCATGACCTCCATGACCTCCGCCCCCAGAGGGATTTTGGTGGTGTTGATGGTCACACTGGAGGAGGAGCCGTCACACGTTTCATAGTACTGACCTGGGACGAACACAGGAGACCAATGGAAGATGTTGGAGATGCATTTTTTTCTGCGTTTGCCAGTGATCCTATAAACTTGCATCTCACCCATTGCGTGCCAAACGTAGACATAGCTCTTGCGACTCCAGTCATTGCTCTGAGGGAACGGCTTCCCATCGGGGAACACATTGCATTTCGTCGTGTCTGTGCACTTTCCAAAGCCGTAGTCATCCAACCAGGAAGTCCAGTTGTATAAGTAGCCAGAGCGAACCTGTCCATTGGCTGTTCAAAAACAAAATATAAAAAAATGAAAAAATAAAGTTGCACAGATTAATGTCTTTGTTTTAAGAATCTGTTAAATGATTACATGTAATGTATACAAGCTGGCTTTTGTTGCAAATCCTCAAAAAACTACCTCCCAGCTTAAAGCAGCTGCTTTAGCACTATATGGACTATTTTAGCCTCTTTCATCTTATCGTTTTGGTTTCATGGCACTTAACTTTACAGTTTTGTTTTGGCAATTATGATCTAAACAGACAGAGATTTCCCTCAGGAGTTGCCGGAGGGAAGACTGAGCTAAAAGAATTGCATTAAACAGATGGACTGAAACCTAATGAATGCTTATGTTTCTGAGCTCAATTTGTAAAAAGGAAAATGTCCGTTAACATGTTCACAAACTTTAAAAGATTATATTTGTAAGCGGTGTTTACAGTTTGTTACACTGCCTCCAAGTGTCTAATAAAATCAATTAATACTGCATTTATTGTGTTTGTGAATCCTTTTTTTTTTTATTGTTTTGAGTGCAGTTTATGGTTCACTTAGGTGGTTTAAATGCTGCAGTGGTGTTTGCGATGTAATGCGTGTCGGTTCGTGGCCCGGCCCGGCTTTCTGGCAGCACCTGAGGCCTCCATCTCCGTACCATCTTCACAGTGATCATCCCAGACCAGGTCCCCATTAGTGTCCTCCTTCTGGCACGGAGGATACTCCAGCTTGGCAGTGAAGGAGATGCAGGAGCCGTTTAGAGCCGGACTGTCGCTGGTCAGACGGACCTTGGGTTTACCTGCAGAGAGTCGGATGCTCCAAGTTAACGATCCAAAATGTTTCAGCAAATGTTACAGAAGTTTAAAAAAAAGCAACCCTCCTTCACCTCTTCGGTGCATGAGCTCATTTGGCTTGGGGCTTGGTGGTGGGTAGAGGTAATCGTCCCACGGGTTGGTGTCAGGATCCCAGCCAGGGATAGGTGGGATGGGAAATGGAAACTTCCCTGATAATGAGTGTTTGTGGGGGAATACATCGCGGTATGCTGCAGAGAGATAAAGTGCAGAGAAAATGCCAGTGAGTTCTTAAATAGGCTCTGAAGGAATCTCTGGACTGTGTAGAGTCCACACAATGAAAAAAAAAAACATTTTGTCATTTTAGTTAGTGTATTTGAATTGTGTCTTTGCTTATTTTAAAAGGTGATTTAAAAAAAACAAACAACTTTTATCACCAGGTCTGCAGGTGTGGTTACATGTAATTTAGCACGTCATTTTTATTAAAAGAGAAAAAGTAATGTTGAACTTTTAATATTCTGTGTTAAGAATTCATGAAAATATGCTTTCAATCCCAGCTGAATGAGAATCACCTGAGTTTGGCAGTTGTGACTGAATTAATATCTAATTTAATTTTAAAGTCAAATTAACAGAATAACAAGAAGTGTGATCAGTGAGATTAGATAATAAGATAATTTACTAAAAGTTCCCTTTGACTGAAATGCAGATTTAAAACTGTAACTCTGCAGATTAAAAGGCCTAAACTCATAAAACAGAAAATAATGTGTCACATTTTATATGATAAAGATGATAATTTAGATTCCAAACAGAGGCGTATATAATCATTATCATGAAGTAATTTATCTGATCCTGCAAAATGTCTAAACTCACTTGTTCGACTCCACACTTTTGTTTCTGACGTCTTAATTTAGACGGAGTGACACATCATTCACGGTCAAAAATGGATGGCAGAAGACGACGCCAAATTCCACCGATGTAATTTAATTAACGGGAAAATAATCTGTTTAAACGTCTATATATAAGCAAAGATCTGCGCAGAAAAGTCGGCTCATGGGAGACAAAAACATTTTAAACTAAATATGTAGTTGTAATTTTTTCTTTTTCTTTTGTTGTTTTGATAATAACGGAGGAGAAAATGTGTTCTGGAGTTGTATGAGGTGCCTTTTCTCCCTTTGGAATCCTATGTGACCCTATCACATTAGAATAAGTTAAAATGTCTTCTACTTTCATGGATGTAGAGTTTTCTATTTTGTGAGTGGATGGCAGTCTGTCCGAGGACCGTCAGCTACAGAGCACACGCCTTAATTAGTCTCATGGGACTCTGACTGCAGACAACTGATGACAGAACAGCCTGAATTATTACAGAAATTACGACATAAATACCAAACACGAAAAGTCTATTTCATTCTGAAAAAACTACGACATAACACACCTCATAATTTTTTAAGCCAGGACACCTTAAAAGTCTACAACAATTATGTGATTTTAGCTTTGACATTAAAATTTGACATTTGATGAGTCTGATATTCATTTCAAACCTCTTTAGACTTTCTGTTCAAAGCATCATAACTTTGACTTCATTTAGATCAGCCTTCTGTTTCAAGTTCAAACTAGCACCACTTACTTGAGCGTCCATCAGCATGATAAACAGAGCAGGCACAAACCAGGAGAAAAATATATCGCAGGGCTTCCATTTCCACCGTTCAGTGGAGAAAAAATATTTGTCACTACCTCTAAAGAAAATAAGTTTTTCCAGCACCGGCAGGTTTATCTCTGCGCTGACACAACTTGTCCCACTCTCTCCTCGTACAGCTCTCGTAGTGTGTCCCCCTGTTTGTCCCGATGCCCACTATTTTAATGCGACTCCGCTGAGCGCACAAACATGTGATGTTTTCTAACAAGACGCACCTCCTCACTCATTAGTGTCCTGTGCCCAGGAAACTCATGAGATGATGCGCGGGGACATGCCGTGTGCGCATGCTCGTTCTCTTTTTCTCCCCTTTACGTCACTTTAATCAGAAATAATTAAAGCTTTCAATTCGAATTTTTTTTTTTTACTTAGAATCATTTAATAATCTCAAGTTATAAGGCTGCTGTGCTCTGAAGAACAGGCCTCATGATTACCTCCCCGATTGCGTTTTTAATGATTTATTATTTTAGATTATTATTATATAATAATAAACAATATGACGTGTTTTGTAAGTTACTTGACAACGCAGTGCAATGTCCACGATATATGTCTCTTCATGGCCTACTTTTATTTCTTTTACAAGGCCGATTTCTTTTCTCTCAGAACATGTATTTATTAACTTCCCAAACTCCCAATGCATCTTTTTTTTTTTTTTTTAAACATTTTTATTTGATATAGGCTATAAATGCGCACATACCTAGTTTTGTTTTATTTGCCTCATAATTTCATGGAAATCAAACAGATTTTCATGTGTAAACTGTCTGTGTCTGAATAAAAGATATTACATTGGAACAGGCATTAGTTGGCCTCCTGCCTGAATTAGTCGAATCATATTAAATATAACGTGATTACAGAAATGCTTTGTGGAGATCGCTTGTCATTATAAAATTATGTTTTTTGTTAATCTCTAACCTGGATGTCCTGTAAACTATAAACTCCACCTGTGACGGCTGGACAACAATGACAGGATTATTTGATAGGTTTGTCTGGCATGGAGCTGCGTCACGGTGACTCATGACATCACTTTGAGGTCCGCGCAGGTTGCGCCACATCTGAACCCTCAAAAGCAGAAGGAAAGCGTGTGATATCCAGCAGCGTTTTCAACACCATCTAACATGTGATGACTGTCATTATTTTATCGGGTCCTCTGCTGTCACAAGTTTGGAAACGGTGACAAAGGGCTCCCAAATCTGAAGTTTCTGCTCAAAAGTCGAAGGGAAAGGTGATTTCTGTCACTGATTTTCAGTATTAAATCCAAAGATAAACTAAAGAGAGGGAGCAAGAGTTTAAAACTTTAAAGCAGCAACATAATATTGGCCTAAATTGTTAAAATACTAACCAGTGACATGATGCCATGTTACTGATGAAAGTCATGCTCTGATAATATACAGCCTATAATTCATGAGGACTTTCGCACAACTCTAAATAATGCCTATAAGGTCCAAAGTAATTCACAGTAATGATCGGGATGGGTCTCTCAGGCTTCATTGTTATTGACGATAATCTTTAATCTCATAGCTCCTGTTTGGAAATCAAGTCCTAACTGTTTTTCTATCTGTACTTTGCAATAGTGATGTGAAGGTCTAATGGATTATTTTTGTGACATTTGTGTTTCATTAAACAATGATAAGATCAGTCAGGCGGCAAGAAAACACACAACCTCCCAAATTGTTTTCATATGTCGTCATATATTATCAGAGTAATTTTACCAACCACATAACCGACTGGAAAACAGCAATATATGTGCAACAAAACAAGCAAATGTTGAGATTAAAGTTTGCTCCTTTTTAAAAAGAAAAAAAGAAGATGAATTCCATCTGCTGGACGAGTGACAAAACTACATCCACTGATGAAGGCCACGAGATGTGACCGAAAGCTCCAGAGGAAAATCTAGTTGAGATGTTTTTTTTTTCTAGATAACTAACCATGAAATGTAGAGAAAACGGCAGTGAATATCAATACTGTCGATCTCCAGTAGAGGGAAGCACCACTCCGCAGCTTCTAAAAAGAGTCTCTCTCACTCTGTCATAAAATCAAAGCTTGATATAATTTATTAAGCTGTACGCTACATTAATGCCAAAGTTTAGTAAATCATTACTGGAATATTACTGTACAACCAGAAGCTTCTGAGAAGCTGGAACCAGTTACTTTTTGGCCTTTTTTTTTTAATGTAGAAAATGACCTAAATCATTTAAAATCGTCCCAGAGATGGATCGTTAGGTCCAACTGATTTAATGCTGTCTTTCTCTCTCTGTGTGTGTCTGTGAGAGTGTCTTTTACTGTCTTTCTGCGTGTCTCCTTTTTCAGCAGAGACAGTAGGCGTCAGACATCACTGGTTGTAAAATAAAGAAATATGAATGAAAAACAAGCCAGAAGTGCACTGCACAGCCAGCAGTCCATCTATTCTCCCTCTCTCTGTCGTGTGTGTGTGTGTGTGTGTGTGTGTGTGTGTGTGTGTGTGTGTGTGTGTGTGTGTGTGTGTGTGTGTGTGTGTTGTCGTGCCGTCTCATTTACAGCCCTGGCTTCTCGTTGGATGGTGGAATGCAGGAACATTCCCGAGAATGTGGACTGAACCTTGGATCTGTGTCTGTGTGTTTGTGTGTGTCTGAAAATGTGCTGGCAGTGGAAACTTTGATTTAGTGTGTGTTTTGGCTGCACAGTGGAACATATGGGAGTGTTCACAGTGCAGTGCTGGAAATACATGAAGACATTCTTTCTTTTTCAATCCTGTGGTTTATAAACATATTCCCACAAGAACATGGAGTCAGGAACCGGTCACTCCTCTCACTCTGATCTTGTCTCTTTCATTTCCAGGTTGTTACACCTTCATCTTGCTCTCCGTCTTGCCCTCTGAAGCCCTCCTCTGCTCTTTCAACTTCTCCGTCTGTCTCGCCAGGTGTCCCTCTCCCTCCTCTGTGTACTGTAATCATAATTATCACAAGTCATTGTGCCCCGTCATCCTGAACAGAGGGGAGGTGAGTGTCTGTGTATAATGGGAGGAAGGCTAATCCCACCTACTCATTCAGACACCAGAGCCAGTAGCGGCTCTGGTGTCTGGTCACAACCAGCAGGACAGTGAGCTGGTCACTGACCGCAGCCAAAGTGAATTTAAAGCTCCACAGGCTGCTCTGCCAACTCAGCCTCAGTCAGCCAAAATACAAAACAGAAGTTGAAAAGCTGAAGTTCTTCATTTCTTGTGATGTGGAATAAAGAAAAATTGGACACAGTCTGACCTCATGTTGGAAACATCCGTAAAGAAAATAACATCCTGAGATCAATTGGAAAACGCATTAGGAAATTATTACGTTATATTGTGCCATTTTCCATTCAAATCCTAACATGACGTGGACATTTTCTGTTTCTCTCTAACTTTTTTTTTTTTTTACAAGCTCAGTTTGGTGCTGTGGGAAAAAAAATACATCGTGATACAATAACAAAAACAAGTTTATGGCAACTATGCACATTACCACGTTACGATTAAAAAAAATGCTTAACAAAAACAAACGCACAAACGAAGGTCTTTGGGTCACTCAGTTGAAAACAGCAGCCAAAATCTCCTCGGAGGACCGGGGAGACTGAAGCTGCGACCGCCCCACTTCCCGGCACTGACAGACGGTCATGGGACCACGAGGCCCGCCGCCAGCTGGCCGGAGAGAGCATCTTTGATGTGTGACGCACCGGGGAAACGCCTGCACTGAGCAGACTTCATGCGCACACACAAACCGGAAGACGCATAAAAGCACCGTCTCTTTCCATTGCAATGTGGGCTCTTTTATAACTACTGTTGTTGCTGGAGTGAGGAAATGGTGAGTTTTGAAATAATCCTACAGCATTTAACCTTCATTAAAAGTACGTGTCGTTTGGGATATTTAGAAGTCCTTCCGGGAAGACCACCATATGATATTAAAACTAAATACTCAGCTCCACAGATCCCCAGGTATTAGACTCGTGATGCAACACTTTAAAACACAATAATAACGTTCGACTGTGACTGATAATGTGTGCGTCACGCGGAAATGTCCTCAACAGGCTTTTTCGCCAAGATGTTTGTTTTTTAATCAAGACGTATATTTCGTTGTGAACTGATTGAACAAACAGATGGAGGAACAGGTGGCTGTATCAGGTGCATCTTTCACTTGAAATGAAGTTTGCGCAGGCTTTAGGACCGCGGGACGAGTTGGATGAGGGGCAAAGTCTGCGCACCTCCACCATTTAGAAGTTGAGGGCTTATCCTGAAAATGCCCTGTCTGTCACTTTTGTCCCAGGTCTGCTTCTCTATGGATACAGCTCTGATGAGTGTGTGCAAAAATATTTATTGATATATATTGTTTCTGTCTGTTGGATAATCCTTGTTGACTTTCATCACTTTGACGAGATGTAATCGACTTCAAAGTTGAGGCAAAAGTCAAAAATGTGCAAATTAAGAGAGCACTGGGTTGACTGCTGAGCACCGTGCCCCGCTCGTCTGCACTCTTCAGCATGAGGCTGTGGGGCAGAGCTACCGCTGTCCGGAGGAAGATGCTCTGCCTCTGGCTGCTACTCCTCGGGTTCGCCCTGGTTACGCTGGCGCTCTCGGATCTCTTTAACAGGGACCAAAGTCTCCAGAAACCTGGTTCTCCCCGCCACCCACTCCAGCGGATGCCCAGTCCACCGGACCTGGAAGTCATCGTGGACTCCCGCGACCCGGCGTTAGAGCTGGGCGTCGATTTGGCTCCGCTAGAATCTCTGCAAGAGGACCAGCTTTTATACGTGCCATCCATGCAGGGCACCAAGATCCCGCAGCAGAAGAAGCGGAGTTACAAGGTGCTTCTGCCCGGAGGAGCCAATAGGGATGCCACGGTTACCGGGCCACCGACGCACGGGCAAATGGGGAAAGCAGTGCCACTACACCTGACGAGTTTGGAGAGGGATATGGAGCTGGCTTCAGTGGAGAAGTACGGCTTCAACGAGGTGGTCAGCGAGAAGATGTCAATGCATCGGCGGCTGCCAGAGGCGCGACATCCTGAGTGAGTGCACAGTGGCTAGTGGGCATGAGTAAGAAACAAAAAGTTACCTCCTTTTGGTCATAAAGAGCGTTTTAAGTTAATGCAGTTGTTGCTGTTTCGACTGTATACTGCGCCCCACTAAGCAGGTGTTTGGGGGAGCAATACAGTGAGTCTCTGCCGTCGGCCAGTGTTGTTATCTGTTTCCATGACGAGGCTTGGTCCACGCTGCTTCGCACTGTGCATAGCGTGCTCGACACTGCACCCAAAGAGTACCTGCAGGAGGTCCTGCTGGTGGACGACCTAAGTCAGCACGGTGCGTCTCTCCCTCCATCTATGCATCAATCCATCTGTCCATCCAAAGTGCTGACCTCTTGTCCCCCTTTCTCTCCGTGCTCTTAGGTCACCTGAAGACTGTACTGAGTGAGTACGTGTCTCATCTGGATGGGGTGCGTTTGATTCGCAGCACCGGGCGCCTGGGTGTTGGAGGATGCCGTACACTGGGTGCTGCCAGGGCAGTGGGGGAGGTCCTGGTGTTCATGGACTCCCACTGTGAATGCCAGATGGGTTGGCTGGAACCTCTGCTAGAGAGAGTTGCCCAGGACAGGTACTGTTTACTCTAATCAAAAATAAATTCTTGAACAGGTATTCTTTAAGAATAACGAACACAGTTTGCAGAATCACTCATAGTAAGTTTTCCTGTTGGTTAAATGATAAATGTTAGCTGGCCAGAGTTTTGTGATGAAGAATAATTAAAATCACGATAAACATTTGGCCGGGGGAATTAAACCCAGCAGCTGAGCCCAAACCGGCCGTCTGCTTGTGTTCTGCTATTTGACAGGAGCACTTGTGAGAAGTGAGAAGATGGAGGGTTCAGAGTTATCAGTTGTCCTTGCTCATTAGTACAGCAGGGGGATCCATGTGTGTGTACTGAGCTCTCATGATTTGGCTCTAGTCTTATGTTTCAGGCTGCCTGCAGTGTGGCTCTAATTAGACTAGGTAATTAGGCTGAACTCTCAGGCCTGGAATCTGCAAGCGCTCAACTCTCTCAGCCACATGTTTGACCCTTCTCCCATTTCTTGCTCTCTCCCATTCCCTTTGTAATCTTTTCATTCCTTTTCTCAGAGCATCACATCACACACAACCTCTTGGAAGAAATATTTCTAAGAGCATATGTGATCTAGTTCAGGCCAGAACAAAGAACAGTGCATGTTTCTGGACTTGGTTTCTTTGATATAGAGCTTGAAACAGACATTTGCAATTACAAACAGGCACATACTCCGATTAAAAAAAACCCCCAAAAAACCCAGTTTTTAGTTTACCAGGATGCACACAGAATTTGACTAGTAAGTGAAACTGGAGGAAGGCTGTTTCATATTTAAAAAATGTCTAATTCTTTCAGATGTTTCACTGTCAGGAACAGACTTTACATTCAAAGCATCAGCCTCACTTTGACTCATCACACGTGATAAATGTGAATAAAAAGACTAATTTGAATACAGAAAGGACTGCTGAGATGAATGTGGTGTCTGCTGCAGGACCAGAGTGGTGTCCCCCATCATGGACGTGATAGACTGGCAGAGCTTTCAGTACAACGCCACCCAGTGGCCAGTTCGAGGAGTGTTCGACTGGAGACTGGACTTCTTCTGGGAGTCAAACCCTCAACTGCAAGATCCCGACCCAGAGATGTCTGTTCAACCTGTGCAGTGAGTTTACAGCTGTTCAAGGGTGGAAATGTGTCAGTTATCAAGTAGATAAATGTAGAACTGACCTTTCCCCTTGAAGAAGTATACTAAAGTTTGTGATGTCATTATGCCCCAGAGACACCAGCACATCATTAAAAGTAATGCTGATTGTGCCTGTGACAGGAGCCCCGCTTTGGGAGGCGGAGTCGTGGCCATTGACAGGCATTTCTTCCAAAGTGTGGGAGCCTATGACCCCGGGATGCTGCTTTGGGGGTCCGAACAAATTGAGCTGTCAATCAGGGTAAAAGAAAACTTATTTATTGTCAACTTTCCAGCTAAATCCTCCAGTTCCAACACTCTAACCAGACAGATGCCTTTGCTTTTCCTCTCAAGTCCTGTAAGATCTTTCAGCGAAGCTTCACCTGAGTGATTCAGTTGCCGTCTGTTAGGGACTCAGGAATGCTGTGCTGTGAGATGATGCCTTTTGCAAATGGAAATCTCAGGTCGTGCTCGGAGAATATCTTAGGCAGTTGACGAATGCAAAAATAAAATGGTATAAATTCCCATTGTGGGCCATAAAAACGTGCAAAAACATTTTTGTGTTTTTTTGTTTTGTTTTCCTTCATCTCCAAAATACTAGGTGTGGTCATGTGGCGGCTCCATGGAGGTGGTCCCTTGCTCCCGCGTGGCCCACCTCAATCGCCACCACCTGCCGTATCGCTTCCCTGACCAGGACCTGCTTCAGAGGAACAAGATCCGCATTGCTGACACCTGGATGGATGCTTACAGGAAGATCTTCTATCGGAGAGACACACTTGCTCACTTTATCAGGCAGGTGTGTGTTTGAGTCAACGCACCTGGTTAAAAGATTGACTGTCGAGTGCACCACAGACTGAAAACTCTCTTTCTTTGTTGTAGTCTGAAAGTCCGAACATCACCGAGCGTCTGCAGCTGAAGAGGAGTCTGGGTTGTAGGAACTTCCACTGGTTCCTGACTACAGTCTTTCCACAACTCTACATCCCCCAGGACAGACCGGCGCTGTCAGGCGAGGTAGCGCACACTCACAGACACACACAGAGGATCAATACTCCTCTCTGATGGACATGACAGACTGTGATGTGTCCTATCTGTGCCCGTTTGAAGCTGTACAGTGTCGGCACTGGCAGCTGTGCAGACTACCCCCGCGGGCAGGGACTGCAGGGCGGGGCCATGAGTACCGCACCATGCAGCGGGACAGGCAGCCAGGTAACCATGCCAACAAATTATTCAGTGATGACAAAAGAAAAGAGGCACAGTTGCAAATATGATCTCTCTTCCTGTTGCAGCACTGTGATCTGAACTCTGAGGGTGAAATACGATGGGGTCCCATGGGGGCTTTGTGTTTAGATACCAGGGGAGAGAGGGTGGTACTCTCTCCATGCCCCGCCCACCGACCAACCATCAGCACACTACAGTGGAAGTTCATAAAGGTAAGCCAGAGAATTGAACTCTCCTCGTTGTACTATGATGTCTATATGGTTATCTCTAAGGCCAACGCCCTCTATCCGCTTCAACCCCTCAGCTGAGCGGCCAGCTTGTTCACCAACACTCCCAGTTATGTCTGGAGGCTGTAAAGGAAGGAGGACCGCTGCAAAGTCTCATCCTGCGCCAGTGCACACATCACTCCAGACAGCAATGGCACTTTGAGCAGCTCGTGGCTCCTAAAGGTGCCTGACACATGAAGCACCGAGAGCATTTACAAGATGTCAATCCTCAGCACATCTTACCAGTTTATCACATTTATACTATTAATAGTGGCGTACGTACAATGTGTCCATAATGGTGTAGAAAAACATACAACATATCATTTTTTCTCCACTTTGCCACTCAACGTTTTTGTTCCTGTTTTAAGGATTGCAAATATCATTAACTGTGTTAAATAATAAATAGAACAATGATCTATTACGATTATCTACTTTAATATATGTTATTGTATTGTATTATAAGTATTTCATCATATACAGTATTTTAAAAAATAGATGAAATTGTATAAATTATGTTTTACTTCACTAAATGCTTTCATTAATTCCTGTGTATTTTTTTTTTTTTTAGCATGTCATTAAACAGTAATTATACAGTAGAAAGGGTCACATTAAAAGCCACCACATCTGTGAATTCTGAATCAGATCAAAGTTTTGCCACTTTGCTGTTTATCCAACAAATCTAAGCTCAAACGCCCCCAAAAAGTTAAACGGTACCAAAAACCTGAACTTGTACCTCTGCAGCTCTGTCAATAATTCTCCCTCTTCTCTTTGGGTGTCTTCATATTTTTAGTCACCTGCTGCATGACATGTAATAAACTCACCTTACTTCACTTACCTGACTGATTGACGTATTGGAGGTTGACATCTTGAAGAGGGGAATCACGTGATGCACCAAACCCTAACAGGCCTTTTCCACATCAGAGAGCTGAACTTGTCCTGGGGGGAAAATGAATGGTGTTACTGATATCATTAAAGATTACTCTGTTCTGTACAAGTGGCCCAAAGAGCCATGACTTTGCAACAGTGAGCAGCTTGCCCAGTATTAGCAGCTGAGCTCAGTTATTATTAATCACTAATTAAATAATTAATTAATTAATAACACCTCAAAAAATGAAAAGCTGTAATCTAAAACGTTTTCTTTTGTAATGTGTTTGTATTACTGCACAATTGTAAGTCCTTTACCAAGCAACACTTGTATTTTCAAACTTTATCAGCTGTCAACAGCAGAGGGAGCCATCAGCTCTCAATCCTTTCCAACTACTCACTTTGGTATTGTCACCCATGACTAACTCCCCATGTTATCTACTTATGAAAATTTCCACAAAGACGTTCTGGCATAAACTTTCGGTAGTCACAGCTAACATAATTACACACTTTTCTGATGTGCATGTGATTTAGAGAAGTGGATGCTGTCTACAACAAGCAAAGTTCTGATTAACATCCAGACAACAGGGTCATGTGTTTCTGTGTCAACGCATTTAAGTCACAGTCTAATAAATCAGAAGTAATTTAAGACATTCATCTTAAGGTTGGATAGTGACTTGCAGGCAGGAAAGAGCCTGACCTGGTCCTCAGTGACTCTCTTGTTGCCCCGGGCACTGAGTTCAAATATCCATCTATAGTCTGTCATACAGTAGCTTTACGTTCTTCTTAACCTACAGTGCACGTAGCACTTACACATGACCTTTTCAATAAAAACCAGTCAGATGGTATATGTCTGTAGCTTCAAGGCATTTAAGGCAAACAGCATGTTGTTGATTACCGTGTCTTCTTCAGTTATGTAACTATAGGCTACTGAGCTGTTGTAAAACAAGCGCAACGTCTCTGCTGTTGGTCTTCAAAGGATGCAATAAGTCACACACTAATCCAGCAATGATTCCCCAGACCACGAGAAGGTCAAAGATGTAGGGGTTGTATTTACTTCTTTTAACCTCAAAAAAACAACAATTTATGTTGTATGCACAAAGCATAATAAAGCAGTAGGTTTGTGGAATTTTATGTAAAACAATGAAGAGTGATAGGAAATAGCAGCAAAACAAAAACAGATAAATTACCCAAATATCTCTTAAGTATCAAACACTCATCAGTTGTGCATAAATAAGAAAAATGAACTTTTTCATGTTGGATTTCTTGTCTAAAGAGGTGGGTTTTTATATTTGGATTTTGGGTGTACTATCACTTTAAAATTGTCTGATAAATCTGTATCAACTGTAAAATTAATCTCCCGGAAAAGCTGTTAGGTCTGTCATTTGGTGAGAGGTACAAAGGCGACTTGAACAAGGTACATTTAAACTACATTTACACTATATCACTGAAACATTAAGGCAACGTTTCCCTGTGATGTCAGCAGACTTTGACAAAAGGACGGTATTTCTAATCCTGGGATGACAACAGTTTGGCCAAAATTACCAAAAATATCCCATTAAATTGTTGACTTTTTCAACATGTTTGAATGAGAAAAAAACTTGATCCCCTTTAAGACCGTGTCTATCGATGGAGGGGTTGTACTTAAACAAATGACATATGAAGTTAATATTTTGCAGTCAGTCTCATAATTGAAATAAACAAATAAAAACTAGAATTACTGCCTCACTGTTGTTTGCCTCCACCAACCAGTGAAGCAGCCGTTTCCATTCATGTCTGTCGAGACACAGATAATATGTGGAGTGAAGACGTTGAAGGAATTTGACCAATAAATCTGATTCTGAACAAGTTGTATGACATCAGAATGCTTCAAAATATGGACGGTGTTGCAAGTAAGCTTCACATTTTCAATACATCGTATTTGTGAAGATGCTTTGCACACATCTTCAAATCAACAGAAGAGAAGATCTATACAGTTAGTACAGTTTCAAGGTTAACACCCAAGAGTCACATGCTGACCATTGGTTGTGCTAGTGAGTCCGCTATGAATTCACTATGGGACAGACTTGATGCCCATTTTATGGGTCTGAAAAAAATAATCTGAGATGGGAGCCAAAACATCCAGTTACTTCGTGTTAAATGAATTCAATTCAACAGTCTGCAGAGAACGCTGATGTCAATTTCTGATGCAGAGTCTGGTAAGATGTGTGAAATATTCCCCAGCAGAGGGTTTGATAAGTTACATAAAGTCATCACAGTCATGCGCTGATCTCTGTGAAGCCTCTCGGCAATAATGAGTCAAGACGAGCATGCTGGTTCAGGAGGGAATACAATATATTAAACAGTTGGGACATATGGCAACTTAAGGTCCTGTCATCAGACGCTTACTTAGTGGCAGCCATTAAATTCGAAGACTGGCGTGTATTCAAGACTTTTTCAAAAAAGGTTATCAATAAATTAGTTAAACATTTCTACATTTATAGTACAAAAAGACACTAAAAGTGTTTTTTGTTCATTTATGTGTTTACATTTTTTTTTTTTTTTATTGCAATTATCTCCTGTCTGTTTCAGATCTTCCTGCTGCTGAATCTCCTGCTGTACTCTCTCCAGTCTTGAACCTGTCCTCCCTCTCTCATGCTGTATGTGACCTTTTGCCTGCTCTCCCCTCCCCACTGTCTTCCTTCAGCTGCATCTTACATCTCTCCTCCATGCTGAGGTGACTTGGATAAATACAGTAAACACCCACATGCTGATGGCTGGTGCTGATGTCACATTCTCACCAGCCCCTTTGTTTCTGACCCCCCCCCCCCCTCCTCTCTCTCTCTCTCTCTCTCTCTCTCTCTCTCTCTCTCTCTCTCTCCTCTCCCCCCTCTCTTCTGGGGAACCTGAGTGACTCAGATGGATCAAGCAGCTGCTGTGGTGGAGGAAGCTGTGGCGTCTATATGAAGATCCATGGGGCTATTTCATCCAGGACGGGGGTGTCTGCACTAACTGTGCGAGTCTTGAAAGAGCCTTGGGTCTTCTTTAAAACAGACACTGTTGTTTCCAGTGATTCGTGATGTGCAATTAGGTCTGTGCGGATGGGCCTTGGGAGCGGGGCTGACACTGTGCAAAGATTAAGTGCGTTAAAATGTGACAAAAAAAACTTGGCTTGCGGTAGCAATTAAGGTCAAAGACAAAAACAGCTTCTGAATGTCTCATTTAGAAAGTTCCTGGTGACACAAACACTTTATGAGGGTACGCTGTAAATTCTGAGAGTTCATTTCAGTAACACCCATATTTTTGTAACATCAAATACTAAAAATAACAATTCTGGTTCTTAAAATACACTTGGAATTTCTCTATAAGAAGAAGTAAATAGCAACCCTCTTACTTATTTCCCTGGTTACATTGAGAAAACTATGGACTTAACAAGCGTGCAGAATGTGCACAACTTTACGTTTCCACACAAAGAAATGTTTCATAAGTCTGTCAAAGCAACAAAAGTAGACTGTTTGTCAAATCCTATTTGGACTCTGTTTAACCCAGTTTTATTTTGTAAGTCATCCATCTCTAGCATCATTTTTACTTTTGCTTCCTGCCATTGCCCATTTTCCCACCAATCCCTGTACACCCATAGACTGTACACAAGTCCACCCCTGTGCTGTTATCCTACCAGTCAAGGGTTTGTATATATAACCCAACTTTTCCACTTCACAGTCACCAGACTGTCTTTATATGCTTTGCAGTCAAGATTTCCAGAATTTTGTGAACTAAGTTTGTTCCTCGGTGTATGATGTGTTTTTAAGTCCTGGATTGGCTTTTGCCTCTTCAATGCCAGCTGTGTTTGCTATGACTTTGACTGCCTCACAATGTGTGACTTCTGGACAGGAAGTAAAGATTTGGATTTTGGACTGTTACCTGCTTTTGTGGTCCTATCCTGACATCACCAGACCCAAATTCACTTGTGAATCCTTTGCCGTTTGTTTCCAGTCGTTGTATCCTAACTCGGGTTCATTTGGAAACTACTGCTGCAGCCTTTAACCAATCGGCATTGACTACCATGTGACGTATGTTGTGCGCCGAAACTCACCAAACTAAACAGCAGAGACTTTCCCCCAATGTGAGCCGAGTGCAACGCCATGGCCACTGCAGACTCCTTCATTTCCTCTATACTTCCTATTATTGCTACAACTGTTCGTATAGGACGGAGCCCCTAAAGGGTCACGGGGGAGGACCACCGCCGCCATTGTTATAACTACACAAATAAACGCTTGACTTCGATGACATCACGCTTGGATACAGTGGCAGAACGATCCTTCATGCTAAGATTTCCAGACTTTAATCACAACAACAACTGAAACTGTGAGCAACAGGCGGGTGGAGACAGGGTGATGTGTCCACTGCACTTGAGTCAATTCCTGAGTTCCAATTGCAAACAATGTCCCACTTTTTTTTTTTTTTTGACATAAATAATCAACACGACATTGAAATGACACTTTTTAAGCTCAAATTACAGCTTTTTTGCAAACATTTAGCCCCCATCTATAGAGAAACATCATCACTTATTTAGAGTTCTGTGTTGGGTCCCCTGATGAATGTAAAACCAATATTAACTGTTTTCTGGACTTCGGAAGGAAATATCTGGCTCATTACAATACCTTTCACAGTGTTTTCACATTGTCATTTAATACATCATTTATCTCTTATATTAGCATGTAAAAATAATTGTTGATAGTCACTTGAAGTAACTCATCACTGGGATAAAGTAGGTGCACAAACCCAAAGCTCTCATCTCAACAAAAGCTCTACTTTAAATTAACAAATTAAAATAGTTCAATGAATGGTTGTAAATACAAAAAGCCAAAAGATTTTTGATAATCCATCTATGAAAAAAAAGACTTCTGGCGAAGAGTAAATATAGAGATTACACCTTTTCCTGCTTGCATGATAGAAGCAGGCATTCCTTTCTCTCTTCTAAACTATCGAGGACAGGTGCAAAATGATAGAATAATTTTACATAGACATTTCTAAAGGGTGTATATAAACCAGCCATGAGAAATAGAGAATAATTTGAAGCATATACTTGTAAGTTTAGTTAAGGTGACAAACAAATGCAATTAAAACTGACTGGGACTCACAGAGAAGAAACACATGCTGAGACAGAACCTTACTAACAATTCTACTACTTTTAGCTGGTATCTCAGGTTATGAAATAGCCTGTGCTGGAACAGTTTGAAATTATCATTTTTGGCTTGTTATCCAACATAAAACAAAAAACAAAACCCAGACCTCCATACAACTGAATAGGAAGGCACACCATCTATGGCTGCCTAACAGCATTAAAGTGTTTTAAAGGATAAAATGCTGCCAGGTGTTCAGAGACAGAGGAAAGCTTTCTGTCTTCTTGAATAAATATCGAAGCATTTTAGTCCAGAATTTTCAATAGGGACCCGTACATCACATTTACCTCAACACAATGGAAGGCAACTATTTCTGAAGAGCTCGTCATGCTGATGCCAGACTACTCCCTGACGGGTTAACAACGAAAGAGGTAATTTAGCAACCGTCCCTGTGTGCTCGGTTGATGGGCATAACCAAACTTACACCTCTTTGGGAAGAAGCCCCCATGACATGTGCATTGTTGTGCCAGCCCTCCCACCACTTGTACCATAGCACCCAGGGGAGCAGCTCAGGCTCATTTATCAAACACACAAGATGTCCTGCAAGCTCCCCCCTCCCTTCCTCCTCTACACCAATGCAAATATAGGTGTTTTGTTGTGCAACAGCAGCCGCCGTCTCAGCCAGAGAGGAACAGAGAAATGTAAAGCCCTTGTGTGGAGAACCTCTCCATTTTCAACACGTGTATGTGTGCTCTTTGACAAGCGCAGGAACGTTGGTATATGTGGACAGAACCACACACAAGTCAGACCACAAACAATGAGACAAACATAATGCCGACTTGGTTCAACACACAGCTTAGCTTCCTTTCTTGGGCAAGCAGAACTCTTTATAAGGCTTCATTGTAGAGACCTCACCACAGCTGGCAGATTTCTACGTGTCTCCATTATGTCCGCTGAGATCAAAGGAGAGAAATGGGTGGATTTTTATTAGCTGACAGAGAAGTTCTCACCTTTTGCACAGTGATGGTGTTTTTTAGTGCTGAAATCTGGGGCGAGGGACAAGTGAAGAGGCTCTTTTCACTGGGATGAAGTGCTCATTTGAATGGAAGAATGAATATGTGTTTGTTTGTGTGTGTGTGTGTGTGTGTGTGTGTGTGTGTGTGTGTGTGTGTGTGTGTGTGTGTGTACGTATGGTCACCCTGCATTTCTGTGTGTGTTCGGATGAAAAGAGCGGACAGGGATGAATAGTTGCTGTATTTGGGTCAGGGCCATTATCAAACAACGTGTATCGAGTGGATTGAAAAAACACACAGACGCACAGTGAAAAAGGGGTTATAAAACAGAGTTAAATGTGTATCATATACCACATCACACCTTTTGAGACAATCTGTTTCTTTAGAGCGTTTCTCTATTCTGTCCATCCCTCTGACTCAGACACAACTTTCATTGAAAATTATACGTGAAAACGGGAAAGAACGATGCAGAGCAGGGAGCCAGATGGGCCTCAGTTTGCTAATGACAGATAAAGTGGGAAAGTGGTGAATAAAAGATGAGTTTGCTAGCAGGTGGATAAAACGATGCATAAACAGTCAGGATGGGATTGTCTGTACACCATTAAATATGGATGGATCTTCAAGACTACAGGCTAAATAACAGCATTCCCACAGATGTGCTTTAGGTGCTAAATACACAAATAATCATTCGTAGCGCAAACACACTCCCACCCACCTGCATTTATCAGGAAAACACACAAAATCTTTTCCAAGTGGGGAGTATTTTGATCAAACTCTGAAATGCTTTTGCATGCATACACACATAGACAAACATGCACACACAGCTTGACACGATTGGGCTGGTATCTCCATCATCTCCACTGGGCATGTATTTTATTCAGATGCATCCAGTATTCTCCTCACATCACTACCTAACGTAGATAAACACACACAAACACACAGTGGAGCTGCACCTTGCCAGATGAGAGCAGCTGCACCTTTGACAGGTGAGTCAATGTGATCCCCACACACGTATACGTACTCAGTTTTCACTCCCAACCTACGTCACCAGTGGGACATGGCTGTTAGCGCACTTTCACCTCAGATGAACTGTAGCCGCAGCAAACAAACGGCAGACACACACACATCTACACACGAATACACAAAACAAATACACAGTACTATCATAAACACAGCAAGCAACATCTTTGGTAGTCATGTCGTATGAGAAAGATCTAACATCTGAGTCCAGAAACAACTCAGCATCATGTCAGCTGCAAATCAATGACACAAATATAAGTTTTCCAAGGACACGTGGTCATGAAAACAGAACATCTCAGTATGTATGTGTGCAGATATACACACAACATATCCTCAGGCAGTATTTATATTTGATTGTATGTGCCAGCAGCATTTTGGACAGTTTTAACACCTCACCAGTCTGAGATTTTTAAAGATGTCTGCCATCATGTATAAAACTTTATTATGCCAATGAGGATCCGTATGGTTTTATTAGGCAACCCAGCAGTGTGGCAATGTTGGTTTAACTGTTAACTGAACCTCTACTTTGATCAAGACCTAAATATCTCAACAGCTGCTGGATGAATTGCCATGAAATTCTTGTTTTGCAATTCATGTTCCCCAGAGGGTGAATCCTAATGGCTCTGGGGATCCTCAGAAACCTCCCTCCCATGCAACCACGAGGTTGACATTTGTGCGTGAAATGTCTCAACATTTATGAGATAAAATGCTTTCCCAGGAGTTTATTTTTGTTGATCCATAAAGTTAGGACTATTATTCAAACACATTTTATATTCATGAAGGACATTGTGAAGCCCTACTCACACCTTCAATCATCAATCCCTATTATTTAATGTATAATACATGTATTTTACATGTGTATTGTTCACTGGATGTGATGACCTCTAATAACCTCTTTCCTGCTTTGATGAGTGTTTCTCTGAACACAAACCAAAAAAACAGTCCACAACAGTCATATTTGTTGTTTATTAGCATAACATTTTTTCTGTATCTAATAAATATCAAAATGTTAAGGGAAAAAAAGAAGATTGATTACAGTACATTCCATTTGCAAAGAAGCAGAGTCAAACCTACGTGAATTCAAAAGAGAACAGTAGATCCGTCGGGACGAGAGTCATGACCTTTGTCCTGGTTTAGGATTGCATTGGCTGATAACGGCAAACAGCACTGCCATAGCGCCTTATACAGCAGCATCATCTACTGCCATCCCACACTCTTGCATTCTTTGAGGTAAAAAAATACATCTTTAGTATTGATACATTCATAGAAATATAAAAGCGTCTTTATTATTTCCTTATTGTGCTTTTATGTGGGAATATTGCCTTCGTTCTGAACAGCTGAGAAAATGGATCTCAGAAAATCAGGGGGAAATAGCCTACATTGTGGATTGTGAACCAATTTAGTACTGGTAATATTTGCTCCAGGCCACTTCACAACAGGGGCAACTACCTTGTGTCTAAAATAACCAAGTTGTTTAAACTGAGCCCACATCCAATAAATATGCATCAGTAAATGCCAGGTTCAGCGATTAAAATATTGAACCGTGGTTCCTATAAATAGATAGATAAATGGCAAGCTGGATTTCCACTGGGTGACATGCAGCATGTTAATGTGTGTCTACAGGCACTACTTAAAAGGCTCTGAAAGGCATGCAGAGAGAGAGAAAGGAAGGGGAAGGAGAAGGAGAAGGAGGGAGAGAGAATGGTAAGTGTACAGAGAGACACTGGAAAGGAGAAACAGAGAGGGAGACAGAGTCCCTGTGCTCAGTGTGACAGACGACAGCAGGGGCTGTGCTGCCAGAGGCATAACATCCCCCCCCCCCCCTCCACCTCCATATCCAACTTCCTCTATCGCCCCCTTCCTTCCCTGAGGGCCAGCAGTAAAGAGCAAGATAGTTCCATCTCTCCGCTCACACCATCTTGTGTTCCCAGTCCAACCAGCCACAACCAGCCGTGCACTGCTCCACGCAATCCAGACCATCCGACACGGGTTCAGTGAGCAAGGAAAGAAGGGTTAAGAGGAGAGGAAATGGCAGAGAGATAGGGGGTTGGAGGGGAAGACTGCCCCCCCTTCCCTCCACCTCTCGTTGTCTTTAAACCCGCCACTCACAATGCTTTCTCTTCCTCCAACCAACCCAGCCTGCCTGAAACCATCTTCAGTCAGGAGAGAAAAAAAAAGAGAGCACAGAAACAGCTCTCTCCTCCTCCAATGTATCCATCTCGTCCTCCATTATGGCAGTCCCGCTCTTTGAAGGAGCCTCAAGGTGGAGGGGATGAGGTTGGAGGTGAGCTGCCACCGTACAGCTCCACATCGGACCCAGACCTCTACATACCTTCTAACAACACTAAGTTTCTATAAGGTAAAGCTATCACACCTAAACCTTCTATACTTGTTTTCATGCAACTGGATTTTTAAACACGTGCCTTTAAAACAAAAGGAAATCTGAGTTGCATCCCTGTAAACGTCTTCCACTGATATGGGGGACCCCAGTTGATTAGTCCGATCTTTAGTTCAGGAACACATCCCAAAATATCATGGAAAAAGTCCTGCAGAGTCCAAGAAAGTTCTGATGGAGTTATGCTACAAACTCGCATTTGGGTTGTGGCAGAACCCCTTGAGTCCAGTTTGAGGAGAAGACCCAGAGCTCTGCAGAGGGCCCTCTTCTCCCCCGTCCTGCGGAGGTGGACTGTGTACCCTCAACCTGATGGGCTGAGAAGCCCCGTCCTTGCAGAGGGAAAAATCTGGTGAGCCGACGGCTGTCGAAGGCATGTGTGGCTCCGAAATGATGGAGGACGGCTGCAGTTGGACGGCTGATGAAGTTGTTGGTGGAGCTGAGCTGTGGACAGCAGGGTACCCTAACTGGAGGCTCTGGGGTCTATGTGTGAGCAAGTCCACATGGCACATTGTGCCATGCTGCTGGGAGATTGTGAGGGTAGAGGAGGGCAGTGACATGGGTGTGTCTGTCCACATGGAGGCGGTCTGAGAGGAGGGTGGTGACGGGTAGGACTGAGGGGAGGTCGGATGGTGCAGGTACGTGTGGTGTGCCGGGGAGCAGTGCGTGGGGCAAACTACTGCAGGTTGTGGCACTGATGGCATGAGGGTCTCCATGAGCTGAACCATTCTCTTCATGACCTGCCCGAGGTCAGCCACTTCCCTCCGGAGGGTGCTCACCTGCGGACACAAACACAAACCATCTTTAACTTAAGAAGAGAAAACCATCAGCGGTTCAATTCCAGGGACTCAAAAAAGTATTTATTCCTTAAGATTTTTGGTAACATTTACGATCAACATTAGCCATTTGATGCATCTTATGTCTCTACACTGTAGTTTTATGGTCAGTGGTGGACTCCATCATTCTTGCACTGGATTCAGATGCATGAGGGATTTATTGAAAATGATGTGTGCAGAGCAAAACTTTATCTTATTTTTAAAGTATATTCTACATTGTGTTTACTTTTTGTTCATGCAAATGAATTCCTTGTTTTACATTAAAAGCATTCAAATGGCAAACCATGAAGTTGCTTTCATTGTGAAACAACCATGAGTAAAGCAGTGTGTTTGTCACTGCTGACCACAATTTGACAGTAACAGGGAATACGACAGACCCACAGTGAAATGAAAAGCGGCACAACAAACAAACGGCATACTTCCAACTCCTCAGCAAGTTCACAAACTTCAGTCTGTCGTGCTGCTGCGTGTATAACAAATCACACCGTGCGCGGCATGAAATTAGATCGTGGTTGTAATTATTTGTAACCTTTTTTTTTTTTTTCCATAACAATGTGAGTTAGTTTGGCCATGCAGCACAAGAGCTGCTCTTCTGTTATATTTCTGAATATAGCTGCTGAAGAATATTGGCTGTAGTATTAAAACACACTCATTGTTACTGTGGTAACCGCTGATGTTGCCAAGTCAACCAAGATGACAATCTTAATGTGTAGAACTTGAATAAATATGTGAAAATGCATTATGAAAGTACACCGATAAGAATCAGAAAACCTGCCCCTCTTGTAACTTTAAACCCGGAGGTAGTCTTCTCCACACTGCTCTATTATGGTGAACCTAATACTTGCATGCAAGTACATGACGGACCACTTTTAGAGCAGTTAATAATATGCTCCATAATGTTTCTTGATAAGCCACACATAACACCTAATACCTGCAATAACAACATGAAGAAGTTCTTTATTCAGGTCTGGCTGACTTGTGGTTATGAGGCTTTAGACCCAGTTTGCCTCTCGTTGCTTGAGGAACATGACTCACCAGGCTTAATAAACAAACCTACAGCCATAACACCTTTAACTTACATTTAATTCCCTGCCATGGAGCCGACTTTTCTGGTGATGTAATAAAGGCAAACTTTCTAGGAAATCCTGACTAACAGGGAAAACGGGAAAAGCCCCAGGATTTACAGTACATGTATTTTAATATTTTCAGGTCAGTCATTTTGGGTCAAAATATCAGTCTTGTGCCTGTCGTCCTGCATGTAACATCAAGCTGCTGTAATTGGTCATTACTCTGATGATGGAGGCTGGTGATTAGCTGCTCGCTGCACGTGGCGTGTCCACAGAGGGCACGACCGTGAAATCCTGCCAATGTGCCATCTGCTTCTGCCAGTCAAAGCACTCATGACGATTCATCAGGCCAATCATGCACATCAGGGACACTGGGTGCACATCAGCCCTCAGCAGGACACACAACTCCAGGTGGGAATTGCTCCAGTCGCTGTGTGAATATGTCAAGAGGTTATCAGGGTGAGCGCACAAGTGTAGTGTGATAAGGACAGACCAAATCAGATTTTCTCTCTCAGTTACAAGGACACATATTGTGAGAAATACAGAGCATTATGTGCATGTGAAAATGTTGTAAAAATGCATTAGCCCAGTAAGAATGCAAGTTTCTTTCAACAATATTTTAGCATCTTGTGATACCAAGTTTACTTAACTTACTATACTGAGTCCCTGACAATACCATAGATTTAACAGAAATATATTCTCTCTCCCTCTTTCACAATTCCCCCATCTCTGCATCTTACAAGTGGCTGATAAAAGCCTGGGTCTAAACTCTGGCTCCAATAAAAATAGTAAAACTGAGAGTGGCAGGACAGTTCAATCTGACATGCTGTCAACAGGATTTGGGTTCTCCCACATCAGAGACGACCGTCTGTGGAGATTACAGCCACAGTGGATGACCAAACCCCACAGCAGCAACAGGTACATGTTATAGCAGCTACAGCATTGATAGACCAAACAACACTGATGATAACTTATCCATAAGAGTTATAAAAAATATTTGAGTCTAAAAAAGTCTTTATGAGAAAAACTATAGTGCATAAATATAATAATCTGCCATATTTATTTGATTACATTGCACTGCAATCGTAATTGCCCATTGTTCCACCAGTGTGATCAGGCAATAAATAAATAGACTTTGTCTGTCATATCTGAAGGATGCATTTACACTTGAGTTTATTTTCAAGGAATATTGACGTTTCATTTAAGAAAATTGTGTCTTACATAAATACTTTGTATAAATTGAGCTTGACTGATTTAATTATTTTTTTAGTTGGTCAGCTACCAACTAAAAAACTAATTCAATCTCCTGTTCAAACATTGTGTATTTGATTTAGTTTCTTACTGCTCATTTACAAATGTGGGTCACTACGACTGCTGAGCGGTCATGTGTGTGTCCCACTCGGCATGTGTATCATGTTGTAATGTATCTCCAGCTGCCTCTGCCAGTATCATTAATAAGTGCATTTACTCACACTATTCAGGCACTGCTCTCATTGTTGCAGCTCTCCAGTTTAGCTGTACATTATGATTTCCCTTATAAAGTGCAAAGGTCGCCATGTTAGACCTCTCTTCAATCCTGTTAATGCCTTATTCATGTCCCACTGGAATAAACCGTTCCGATGCACAGCTTTAGTTTCAAGTCGAAGGGTAAAGCTAAGAGGCCACGGAGTGACACAGAGCTGCTTCACTGCTGTGTGCACACAATTTGTAGTTCATTCAAATGTTACTACTTTTGTGTGGTTCAGGTCAGAATAAACAAAAGATATTAACCTTGTCAGATTTTGGTTCAGAAGGCCATATCGTATATTGAAAACTGAGCTCTGTTGCCTGTAAACAGAGAAAAACAAAGAGCAAACCTCTGTGGAAAATGATCTCTGCAGGCCTTTTGTATTTAACTTTGACTTAAAAAAATTGGTGCCTGGGTTTTTTGGTGAAATATTGGGGAGTTGTCTGCAGCAGTATGTAAATTTCAGCCTTAACATTTAGCAAACGCGCTGATGCCGGTACAAATTGCTCTAAATTTGATTTATTTGGATAATAAATCTTGTTTTGTAACTGACCATATTTTGGTACTTCATTATTTGCACCACATAACACACAATGCCCTTATCTGTCATGTTTTTGTTGTGTGTGTGTATGCGATGGGGTTTAAACAAACACTCCTTTTTGTCTCCTATGGTGATCTGTGTGGATGGATCCAAGTGTGGATTAACAAACTATAAGACCATGCTGAGAGACTTCCTGTCGAACACTGGTGACCCACAGAGACAGAAAAAGCACAACAGAGCCGGTGTGTGTCACAGTGAAGGTGTTCCACGCATTGTCTTTCACACTTTATCTCGTAGTGTTTTTGCTTCTGCTTTTCAACCATCAGGTTTTTATTGGACAAAAAAAGGAAGAGGACTTTTATTTCTTCATTGTTTTTCTTCTTCTCTTCATGTATCTTTTTATCTCTCCCTCACCAATCAGCTCATCCCTTCGTACACACGGCTTAGCAGGAGGAAGCAAACACTCCTAACCTGCCAGAAGTCTAATGTCAATTTCGCCACCTGCCAATCAAAACCATAGGATACTGCACGAGAGTTTGTGTGTGTATGTGTGAACAGATTGTTCCAAGGTGGACAGTGGACCACTCAAATCTATGACACAGAAACACTGCAGATCAAGAACTCATGAGTTTATTCATTGTTTGATCTTTTTCTTCGGTTCATTACTTTTCTTAATCTGTTCATCCGTCTTGTGTCTGATATGCTGATACAGCCATATGGCTTGTGCTTACTTGATCCCACCTGTCTGTTTCTCTCTCTGTCTCTCTGTCTCACCACACACACACACACACACACACACACACACACACACACACACACACACACACACACACAAATACACAATCATGGTTATGACACTTTAGACGGCATAACATTGGCTTACATTCATTTCCCGGAGACTTACCCTAACCCAAGCCAACTAGGTAGGTAGGTAGTTGCTTTATTAATCCCCAAGGGGAAATTTAATTTTTTTTTTTAACAACTACTTGCTACATCCAAAACCTGAACAAAGTCTTCAACCAAAAATTGTATGAGTTACATCACTCACACACACACACACACACACACACACACACACACACACACACACACACACATAGCCCTACCTGATGGTCGAGGTGTCGCAGTTGTCCTCTGGTCTCCTCTGCTTTAGCTGCTAATTCTGCTGTGCTGATTTGCAGCAAATCTGTGGCAAATGACCAAATTATGAATCATTTAAAAAAAGAAGCAGCCTACAGTTTTTGCACCGAGGCAGCTGATACTGTAAATACTGTAGGCATTGACAGACTATACTCCAGAGGATGGCAGAAGTGTTACGAGTAAAAATTTTTTACTGGGATTGTAAATGGGATTAGGTCATGTCTGAGGTGAACTGCTGTGTGTTGTGTGGTGGGAAGACCTGTGGTAGAAGCTGAGGCACTAGTTCCTTCATTGACAGGACAACCTCGACTGGTGGAGAAGGAAAATGCCAAAGAGCTCTCTGTCCCCTCACCGTCTTCAGTACCATCCACTATCCTGCAGAGAGACAGAAGAGTGTGTTTGTGTGTAGCAAAGTAAAGATTGTTACTGATGATGTAATAATTATGGATAATTCTGAAACAATATGGATGATATTAACAGTGACACTATTGTTTACATTTTGGTCATTGTATCACTGTGATATAGCTACTTTTTGTCATGGTCTCCCTTTCAGAAAAACCACATGAATTTTACATGTGCAAAAACTGAAACTCAAATGTTTCACATATGATTGTACACGTGAAACATTTGGTTTTGTAACATTTTCATGGTGTAATGTGTGAAGCCCAAGTAGATTCCCTTGTGAAATATTTTCCACATATTTTCCCATTGTTATCATATGTTGCAAAATGTGGAAAACATGGGAAATGCGTGGGTTTTTCCCGCACAGGCTTAAAGGAGCAGTTAAACATTTTGGAAATATGTTGCTTTCTTACAGAGTTAAAAGAGAAGATTAATTCCACTCTCATGTGTGTGAGCTGAATAAGAAGCTGGAAACAGGAAAATGTTAGCTTAGTATAAAGACTGAAAACAGGGGAAAATAAAACAATCAATATTTGTTTAAAATCTTTAAAATGCTCTCACTTCCGTTTGACTGAGACATAATGTTGGTCACTTGTGACACTTTTGACTCAGGCCTGCTTTGTATCACATGTCCTGTTATAAAGAATGACAAAAAATAGACCTAACACTGAGTTACAGAGGCATAGGCCCGGACAGCCCCACAGATAAATCAATGGCGATTATATATACTCACCTGGGGCTGAGGTTGGAAGGGTCTAAAGTGGTGACAGTGATTTCCTGGATCTTCCTCCGAGACCTGCAGGAGCTCTGTGCCATGGTCTTCTGGCTGGGCTGACACAGCGGAGACTTCTCACCAAATTCCCCGAGGTTCACCGCTTGATTCTGCTCCAGTGACAGAGACACAGACATGGCCTCATCATCCTCCTCCTCCACATCTTCATTGTGTTCCTCCTGTGCCTCAATGAGAGGCGGGTGGGCCTGAAACACTCGCCCATTCCTTCTCTCCCCTGACTGGAAAAGAAATGGAGAAAAAAAAAGAATGAAAGAAACTGTTTAAAGTGACAAATATCAATTGTCTGTGATTAGACAACCTTTGAGGATCATTACCGGGAGAAGTTTAGAATATTACACAACTATGAAAAAAGCAGGGAGCTGACATTAAATTCAACACTATTTATTTCAATTTAAGTCATCTGCAGCATTGATGATATCCACTTTGCTGAAATGCCTCTTTTTCTGAAAAACTTGTAATTCTCCATATTTGGTGTCACAGAAAATGTTGCCCTCACATTATTTCCTGTTTCCTCCAATGATTCTGAAGCTGTGTTTGCACAGTTAATGGTGTTACCCTAAAGACACAATGTTGTTGTTTTTTTTATTGCAGAGAAATACCCTAATGACTTGTAAGTGCAAGGAGCAGCCCACTCAGCTGGATTTATGAGCGACAAGGTCAACCAAAAAAGCCTCACTTTCACATTTTAGGCTGCAGCTGTGACCTACAGAGTAGTAAAGGCAACATGGGTGAACTCTAACATCTGTCCTAATAAACACAGAGACCTGTGTCTATTGTCAAGGGTCTGCTGTGTGCCGTTACTAAATTGTTAAGATGCTGATCAAATATAAGGTGAGGACAGAATCTGATAACAGAAATAAGGTCCATAGTAACCCATTGACCAATCTTTCTCTGACAAAAATACCAGCAGTGAGGTTAATGGCTCCGACAGATTAATTGTTTCTGCTGCAAAATATGTGAGCAGCTCGACATTATATGAAGCTTATCAATGCCCTCCATTCTGGTGCTGCCGCAACTTAATGACTTCAACTAATTTTGTGCTGAATTGATCTTTTCCCTCCATCAAGCTCCCCACCAAATTAAGTCTGGAAGAATGACTGTGTCCATTATCAATGATGGAGGTCAACTGCCGCGTCGACCCAGAGACTTTTTTTACAGGATTGAAAAATGTATCCGTGCTTGAATGTTGATTTGAGTTTCATTATTTTTTATTGTGAGATGATTAACATGTCGTGGATGAGTATCAACGAGTCAGGTGAGGGGATCGGACACGTCTTTTGAATAAATGGGACCTGTCTGAAAGAGGGGGATTGCCTTTAGATTGTAAATCAATAATGTGTGTGTGTGTGTGTGTGTGTGTGTGTGTGTGTGTGTGTGTGTGTGTGTGTGTGTGTGTGTGTGTGTGTGTGTGTGTGTTTTAGGGTGCCAGTGGTTTGGTACCTGAGTCTCCAGAGCTGTTGTGGACAGCCTGGCCTTGACCTGGAAGACAAGCAGAGAGGAAGCATGCTGCAAATGGACTGCAGGAGAGAGCAATCAACATGTGGTCTTTTCTTTCCTATACATACTTCACAGGTCCTACTGTAGATTGTTTGTTAAAGTGAGCACGAGAATATGTGATGATGAGAAATAATTCAACTCATACTATTGTATTGCGCTCATTTGCAGCATAGTAATAACCAAACAGCAATCTCAACATCTCAGCCTCCGTCCCGAGCCGCCTGCTTCCTCCTGTCTTCATTTAAACTCTACTCAGTCCTGAGACTGAGCAGCCCCTCTGCACATTAGCTTCACCTAAAAGCCCTGCAGCACATAGTGTGTAAGTGTGTGTGTGTGTGTGTGTAAGTGTGTGTGTGTGTGTGTATGTGTGTATGTTCTGGCAGCAGAGACAGAAACACCTGACTGTAATTACAGCAGCAGAGCTTCTAGTATCCCGGCTATTTTTGCTCTCTTTCTCTCTCTCTCTCACACACACGCACGCACGCACGCACGCACACACACACACACACACACACACACACACACACACACACACACACACACACACACACACACACACACACACACATTTTAAAGTTTCTCCAGCCACCCTCAAAGTGCTTTTATAGGCCTCCAGACTGAAGCCCTTCTTGAGTTCCTCTTTCTCTCAACTCATCAGTTAACCCCACACATTATTAAATTACCATTAATCATTAGACAGAGAAACTAGCAAGTGCACACTAATTGCTTCTCCTGCACTGTACTGCTGAGGGTAATACCTAGGCTTCATTGCTTTCAAGTTTTTTTCGAATACAAAAAAATAATAATAAGGAACTATGAGGGTTTATGGAGATCTGACATTTGATGCCAAAAGATGACTTCGTTTAGTTATTATTTCGTTGTATAATCATCAGTACATGTATGTTTTTTCCCCACGTCACTCTTTACTTCCTATAATCTTTTTTCATCTCCACAATAAAACTGTTGACTCTTGGGTGCATGGGGATGTAAAATCTCTGTAAAAAACAGTTTGGGTGGAATATTTGGGAATTCCATGTTTGGGGATCAATACTACTTGGATGGACTCACGTGTGTCTCATGTCCTTCCCTCAGGTTGTATGTGAGGTCCTGCTGGATGTCCTGGACAAAGTGGTGAGAGTACTCGGGGTAGAGGTCCAACACCTCGTAGAGGCCTTTCAGGTTGATACACTGCAGGTCGCAGTAGGTCAGGGCTTTCACATCCGCGTTGGTTTTTATCACCCGGTCGTCCAAGGACATGTTTGCCCCGATGAGGTCGCCTTTACCTGCCCGGAGAGAAAGAGAGAAATGAACAAGGTAGGTCAAAATAAGGGTCACAGCATAATGTTTGCTCACTGGTAAAAGGGGTTGAAGATGCAGACACAGTATCCTCTAACACACACACTCCATTTACTGAAGGGTTTCTGAGGGAGTACTCATGTTGGAGGGTGTGAGAGCCTGTACAGCAGCATAATGCTGAGACACTGAGAACACTACTTGTCTACCAAAGACTCGGCTAAAGTCATCGTGTTTGCATGCATCGCTGCTGACATATCTTTATTTAATATAGAATTTTAGTCAGTAAATTTGTCACCGTTACATACGTCTGACAGTAATCCACCAAATCTAAAGTTATCATTGTTATGAAGTCTTGAATTTTGGGTTGCATATCATGCTCAAGAGGAGACAGCAGTGGCTCAGATGGTAGAGCAGATTGCACACTAATCATAAGGTCGAGGTTCAATCTCTGGTTTCTCCGTTCGCATGCCAAAGTGTTGTTGGGCAAGACACTGAACCCCAAGTTGCTCCTGATGGCAGGCAAGCAACTTGCACAATCCTTGTGAGTGTGTGAATAGGAGGCTACCAGTAAAGCACTTTGAGACGGCTATGGTGATAAAATTCTTTATAAGTGTAGACTATTTACCATAAAAACAAGCAGAAGATGGTCTAATAAATGGCTTAGAAATTACATATGTCTATATGCAATATTTATATGTGTATCTTATTTATGAAAGGTTTATTAGGCATGACTATGGTACCAATATTAATTTACTAATCCGCTGACCACTATGAATCCAAGAGAGGTTTGACGTATTGTTGACTTGAGTCACTCACCAAGGTGTTCACCTGCCATCAGGAGCAACTGGGGGTTCGGTGTCTTGCCCAAGGACACTTCAACATGTGGACAGGAGAAACAGGGAATCGAACCAGCCTCCTTATGATTAGTGGGCAATCCGCTCTACCATCTAACCCACAGCTGCCCCCAAATGAGGACATAAAACTGCCATTAAACTCCATCATCATCTAACATCACTGTAATTTCTTTTACTTGAAATTTGTCTACTTCTCGCAGCTCTTTTCACCACACTTAAAAACAAAGAACAGCAAGGCAGCTGGAAATAAACACACCTCACAACAAGCTTTTCTGTTCATTTTTTTTAAATGTATGTTCAAATATTTCACTGATTAACTGTTGTCAGATGATGTTCAAATTAAAATCTTTAGAGCACAACTGGTCATCTGTGAATGAATAGACCAAAAAGTGAGAAATTTATGAGGCAGAAGAGATACAACTTGAGCTAATATTGGTCCAAAGCCCATCACTAATGACGGGGTAAATCCAAACAGGAATAATGAGACAGTGAATAAACAGAATATAACTCTTGTTTTTATTTACAAAACACAACCTCTCTCACTGCTTTTAGGAGGTGTTACAGTTGGAGTGAAGTGGCTGTGACAGCTGTTCCTGTACATACAGGATGAGGCTAAGTACGCCGTCAATGTTAATGTCCCTTAAGCAGCAATAAATTATTCATTGTGGTCATTGTGAACTGTGAAATTACACCGCGGCTGATGGACTGGCAGTCATGACTGTTTTTACTCTCCCCCTCTCCGCCCTTTGTCACTGTCTTGTGTCCTTATAACTGCCTCCCTTTTCCATATATCCTGCCTTTTTTCTTACTCTTCTTTCTTTCCTTGCACCTTTTTTTAATACATTTTTGACCTTCTTTAATCCTTTGTTTACTTTCCTCATATCTTGTTTCCTGCTGTTTTCTGCCTGTACTTTCCAATTTTTCCTTCCTTTTTTTTCCTTCCTTTATTTTTTGCTCCTTTCTTTTCTCCGCTTCTTGGTTTCCTTCTTTACTTCTTTATTTACCTCCTTCCTTCCTGCTGTCTAAATATTGTTTTCTATCATCTCATCTCTCCTGTTTCTCTTCTTTTCCTCCCTATATCTCGTTCTTCCTCGTCATCTTTTGTTTTCCTCCTGCCATCTTCCCTTCTTTCTTTTCTTCCCATTTCCTTCCTTCTTCTTCCTTCCTTCTTAACTTCCTATCATTTCCTTCTCCTTCCTATTTCCCTTCTCCTTTCCTCCTCATACTTCCTTGCTTCTTCCAAGTTTTCCTTTTTTGTTCCTTATTCTCTGTTTTTTCTTTCCTTCCTTGTTCCCTCTCTAATTTTATTTTAGGCTTTTTTTTTTCTTTCTTCCTGTTATTTGTCTTTCATTCCCTCGTCCCAGAGTTCCTTCCTTCCTTTCCTCCTCTCACCTTCCTTCCTTTACTGGACTCAGCTCAGTGTTATTTTCCAGTTTACACTCTGCTCACACTTCTGAATTTCCCTGCTCCTCTCTTTCTTTCTTTTCTCATCCTTCCCTCTTGTCTACCCAACAACCTTCCATCCATTCCCACCTTGTATGTTAATCCTTTTCTTTGTCTGTCTAATTTCCATCCTCTCGTTTCACACTCCCCCTGCCTCCTTTCTGCCCTCCATTAGTCCATCAACCTCAACTATCATTTCACTTTTTTCCAAATATCTCAATACGCACATTCTCTTTCTCTTCCTTTTTTTCCTCATTCAGTCAGAAACTCAATGTCAGCCTAACCTTCTGCACAGTCAGCACAGAGAAAATGCTCTCCACCTGTCATGCCTACACACATACACATACACGGACACACACACACACACACACATATGCACCCACCGACACACACAAACACACGCCATTCTGTGCAGCGGTAAACAATTCCCCCTACTCGATACACACAAATGCCCAAATACAACGCTAACTTTTTTTCCCAATCCAACAAGAGCATTACCATGCAGGTGCTGAGACAAACTATGGGGTGAGACACACAGAAACACAAAGAAACACAAAGATTGGCATATAAATTGTGAGTACCACACCAAACAAGTGATAGATGGAGTTTCAGATCCTTAACTAACTTTGTCTGACTCACTCACAGACAGACACACACACACACACACACACACACACACACACACACACACACACACACACACACACACACACACACACACACACACACACACACACACACACACACACACAAAATCAGATAGCAAAAGTCATTCCGGTGACTCAGGACCACAGGGTGTGTTTCAGTGAAGATGTGTGTTTGGAGATACTGCTCAAATGTGTTTGCATCTTGTTTCAGATTTATAAACTATTACCTATATTGGATAATCCTGACCACCCTCTCCATCACCTGCTGCAGGGACAGCAGAGCACTTTCTCCAAAAGACTCCTCCAGCTCTGCTGTCACAAGGACAGATACAGGAGATCATTCTTGCCCACTGCAATAAGACTGTAAAATAACTCACATCTGGCAAAATCCATCACACAACAATAACACCGTTGGTTGTCTGTTTTCTTGTTTATTTAAATCTTTGCACTATTGTTTAGTTAGTTTTAATTTAATTTAATTATTCTATTTATTTTATTCTATTTTATTGTATATACTGTGCATTTTTAGATTTAATATTTTACTGTTGTTTTATTGCTTTCCTGTACCTATAATGTTGCTGTAGCAAAAAAAAAAAATTCCCCTTGTGGGATTAATAAAGTAACTATCTATCTATCTATCTATCTATCTATCTATCTATCTATCTATCTATCTATCTATCTATCTATCTATCTATCTATCTATCTATCTATCTATCTATCTATCTATCTATCTATCTATCTATCTATCTATCTATCTATCTACCTACCTACCTACCTATCTATCTATCTATCTATCTATCTACCTATCTATCTATCTATCTATCTATCTATCTATCTATCTATCTATCTATCTATCTATCTATCTATCTATCTATCTATCTATCTATCTATCTATCTATCTATCTATCTATCTATCTATCTATCTATCTATCTATCTATCTATCTATCTATCTATCTAACTGTCTGTCTGTCTGTCTGTCTCTCTCTCTCTCTCTCTCTCTCTCTCTCTCTCTCTCTCTCTCTCTCTCTCTCTCTCTCTCTCTATCTATCTATCTATCTACTGCACTCAGATGCGGCTTTCATATCTATGATGCTTTTCAATACACACAAATGTTCATGCTTTTCGTAACCATCAGATAATTTCCAGCATAAGCAGGTACAAATTTGTCCAGAAAGAAAGTTGTGATAATGACAAAAGAACATAACCATCTGTCCATCTGAGCGGCATTAAATTGGTGCCAAAACAATTTGTACAAGTAGCTTGTTACCTGTCATGGATGTTATGTTTTCAGTGTGGTTTGTTTGTCTGTTTGTCAGCACGATTACAGAAAAACTACTTGCCGGATTTTCATGAAACTTGGTGGAAAGGAAGAACACATTAAATTTTGCAGGAGATCCAATTTTTATTTTATATAATATTTTTACATCATTCTAATAGTTTTGGTGATATATCACATATAGTGGTTGCACTTGTAGATTTTGCAAATCATTGAAGAGTGGAGCTTTGGACTTGGAGGAGGTTTACACTCAAATCTGCAAATCTGCAAATCTGCAATCACATACTGTATATGTCTGGATATATTTTCCAATTGTCATGATTTCACAATTGTACCGCATTCAGTCTTCTAAAAAACCCAAAGTGCTCCACAGTGGTGCCATCAGGCAGACCAGGACAAATCCCAGTCGGCGGCTGCATCGGTGAGCCGTCAAAAAGTCCATTCGTTTTTTTACCTGGCCCTATCTATCTCTTTACCGGCCCTCTCTGTGTACCTGTCATTCAGGGTGTGCATTAGAGCGTGCCTGGGGCAGTCCGGTCCCAGCGGATAAGTCCAAGGCTGAATTTCTTTCCTTGTACACCTCTGGTGCTTCATAATGACTGGTTGCTGTATTAAGTTTGAGCAAGTGCATGTGTATCATAGAGGATTACTGGTTCCTGTGAGAGTGGATTGTGATACGGAGTCATTGTATAGACTTGGCCTATGTTGTGTCACTATTGAACTTGACACAAATTTATTGGGATTGTCGTTGGCCTATAATGCACCCTTCCACCAATTTACATGAATATCAGGCTGATAGTTTTTTGATAATCCTGCTGACAAAAAGACAAACAAGCAAACATTTAAACAAACCACAGAAAACGTAACCTCTATGGTGCAGATAAAGATACTATAAACCTATTCAAAATATCAAGTACCCTTATAATAACAGAGAATATTTTGACATTTGTTATGTGCATACTATTTGGACTCAGATATACATTAAAATACAAAGCTTGTGAAGATGATGATGATGGGATGTGTATTTCAAATGTTTTTACTCAATAAAGGGAAGTAGTTCATCAGAGGACTGAGAACTTTTAACTTCATCTTCATGTTTACCAAAACTGTAAATGCAAGAACTGTTAATTTGTCTACTTCTATCTCCACCTTTTTTAGTTTAAAGTTGCCCTTTCTTAAATGCATCTTTTTAAGCTATTTCATCTGCCTTATCATTAATCCAAACTTCACATAATGACTCCTACTGCATGAGTAGAACATCCCTTTCAAAAAGAAAGAATATTGTTATTATTTGTTATAATTTCTATGAATAAAGACAAAGTAAATATTTTTTCTTAGTTTGAGCTGAATTGCAGCTTTTGCAGATGTTTTGGAATCTCATTCCTTCATTAATTAGAAGCCAATTTCTATTTTAGCATACTACTTTTTTGAAACTGCTGATTTAGGGTTTTCCAATTAGTGAAACAGACCTTTTAAGAATGATGTTATTCTGTTTCTGGTATAGAATACACAGACATCAATGCTGGCAGCAGATACAGTAATTAGCTGTTGCTTGAGCAAACATTAATTTAAAATTGCGTGTGAAAATACAAACAAATGTGGCCCCAGGATTTAACAAGCAACAAGGAACTGGGTTGGACAGCACTAAACTGGTTCAGACCTGATGGAACTAAAATGACCCAACTCCAGTGAATTGGACTGATTAAATGGGCTGGACTCAACTGGAAATCACAGATTAAACCTGACAGAAGAGTGAATTACAATGCTATGGAAGAGACTTGACCATGCTCAGGTGGACAATCATGGACTGAATGGGCTCAATAGTATGTATTACAATGTGCAGAGGTTTGTGCCTCAACATCTTTCTTACAGCTGTGCTCATCTTCAGTGAATTTGTTTCAAGATAACATTAAAACATATGAGGTTTCACACAAGTAAAGCTTTGGAAAGGAAGAATATAGCTCCCCCATTTATATGCACAACTAGATAAGTCCTTAGCCTCTTACTAGTATCTAACTAGAGTTGATTTTATGGCAGCTTACTCGCAATACACTCTGAGAACAAGCTGGAGCCTTCAGGACACTGTAATGCTCCTATTTCTCAACAATGAGCTCATTTACAAGACCCAACTTTAACACAATGAGCCGCACAGAGCTTTATTATGAAGCTTGGTGCTGGGAGTTTCTTTGTAAAATTACAATGATGGCACAGAGAGATTCCTGTGTCTGCCTTCCCACCCCCAAGCTCCCTCCTCATCTCTTTATCATACCCAGGATGGCCAGCACCATGCCATCTTTCAGCACCTCCATGGACCCCGAGCAGACGAAAAAGATGGCCTGGAGAGCATCGCCCTGTCGGAGGAGGTACTCTCCAGGAGCGCAGAAGGAGGTCTTAATGTGCAGTGACAGGGAGCGCAGGCAGCCACGACTGGCAGAAGCAAACAGTGACAACTCCAGGATCTCCTTGTTAAGGTGCATGGTGATGTCGGATCGCAGCTCATCTGGGAAGTCCTTCAGCAGCTGCGGAGATGATTTTTGTAGAGGGAGAAAGGAAGAGAATGAAACCGAGAGAAAAGAATAGAGAAAGCAGGCAGGAGTGTGGGGAGCATGACAGCTGTGGAAATAGCAATCTTCAACTCAGGGATTTCATTTCCAGCCTTGGTTGGCTCTGATTTGATTTCTAACCTCTGGTTTAACAGGAAACATGAGTTAAGACTTGACATTAACTTAATGACGGACCCTCAAAGAAAACATGACAAAACAATTTAAATTATAGTAATTAGACTAACTACACCGTATTAATATTGCTAAACAACTGTATGTGACATACAGTCAAATACAATCTGCATTAACCCTTACAAATTTGAAAAAAAAAAGTCAAAACACTGCATATCATCTGTCTGTCCATCTCCTTCTCAGGACAAAAACCTGGAGCTCACCGTCATACAGAGTTGATCAATGAGTCATCGGAGCCGGACTGACTTTAATCAACAGGCCCATCTATAATTCATCTGTCTGGGATTCATCATCCTCACTCCATCCAAACCCTGGTCTGAGCTCTGACAGCTGTCTCACAGGCACTTACAGCCTGGAGGGACGAGTTACTATTAGACTACTGACTGGTGGCCTCTGTCTCCCCGAGGCTCCCGAGGAATGGTGCCAATCGCACTGCTCTTCTGTTTGTGTTTTCTCTACTCTGTCCTCACTCCACATTTGCAAATGTAGCTCTCTCTATTTTTCAGTTTATATACTATATTAACCTGTCTTGTCCATTGTGTACTGCATGTATTCTTCTTAAATCAGCCTGTTCCATGCAAGATTCCGAAAACAAAACAAAGTCTGGATCTGAAAACCACTGTCATCCAAATATCACTTTGTATGTAAGAAGAGAGATGTCTTTCTCTCCTTGAAAGTTCAGGCTGAGAGCAACAACATGCTCTTACATTATGAGGGATCTTGTAGTATTGATCATATATTTACACCCTCATGATGAGTTTAAATGTGGCTGATTTGTGAGAAGATGTGAAATTTCAATTGAATTATTGATCTCACTGAGCTGCGCCGTTGGGTATCAACCATACAAGCAAAGCAGGAAAGGAGGCAAAGGGTTAACACCAATTTAAGCGCACACTGTATGTGATAATGATGTTGGGCTGACTTTGACACAAAAAAACTTTCTGATTTCTAATTCACACAAATGAATCCGATTGTTCTTGGTTCGTACCTCATTGCAGTCAATGCCGTTGTTGACCGACCAGGTTGTCTGGAAGTACTCCAGCATTCGCTGCTTGAGGCTCTGCGGCAGATGATGGACACGTATGAAGTCCTTGAGGTCTTTGGTTCGGGTATGGTACTGGGACCAGCGCGAGTACATCCTCTGGATAATGGCTGTCACATTACCGAAGACCAAGGCATGCATCAGTGCTGCAGGGACGAATCAAAGAGCAGTCATAGGTGGATATACATAAACCTGAGCAATTATGAATAAGCCACAAGAGTAAGGACAGTTTTACAACTGCTTGAAGGCTGCAAGGTGGTCCTCCCCTTGATTTCTATGATCAAATAACCCGACAAAGGAGCTAAATATTATTTTGACATTCATGTCCTGCACCTCTGTTCCTCCCAGACAGGAGTGTCAGGACTGACAGAGGCTTTTTTTTATCGGTATGACAGATGCCTGACCTTTCTACGCCCAGAGATAATGTATTCTCCTAATCTCATCCAGTTTTCACCTGTGCCGCAGCTGTGTAGCACACCGCCGGACATGAAAGTGTGACTGATGTGCCACTGATCACTGTTTCTGAGGTGTACCACTGATGAGCTTTTAGCCACAGTATTGAAAACAGTTGTGGTAACAGTGATGGTTAATTTATAAATCAAAGTAAAATGATTTCTCTTTAGGCAAACTGTTGTTCGTATTTTGAACTGTGCAGTTGAATAAAACAATATTTGCTTTTCAATTCATTCAAATGAATCATGAATTCAATTTCATTCACAAGCTCATCACATTTGACTTTTGCTCTATTATAAATAGAGTGTAAATGAATTGTGTTGGTTTTCATTTCGTGTTAACCCACAGGGGATGTGTGTGTTTGTGCAAGCATGTGTATGTGTGGCGTGTCTGTTACTGCTACTGCTGCTGCTGCTGCCCTCAGGCAGTCAGGGACATTTAGCATTTAGTCGAACCAGAGTGGCGAGTGTCCACAGGGAAAACCCCACCAGTGAGACCTCTCTTCACCCCCCAAAACAAGACCTATAGAAACAATCCAGTTTAGACCAGATCAGACCACTCTGGAAAGGTCTGATTTAATCATATTATAATCAAATAAAAAAAATAAAAAAAAAAAATCAGATTTTTTTTTTATTATAACCATCAGTGAGAGGTTGGTTTGAGGCAGCAGCAAAAATATGCATTTTTACATAGTTTTGGACTATTAGCATTACAATATTTATTTGTAAAACAAAAACCTGTATGGCGTAAAATATAATAACCACAAAGCATGGGTAGAACAAGACTTATAGTGAATGGATTTGAACTGCAATTTTCTCCTCCTCACATAGTCAGCGCCTAGCGGCAACCAGGAGTGACGTCACCCATTGGTTTGTTTGGTATGAGGCCTGGAATTCAGATTTTGGTCATCGCCATCTTGCTTGTTTGGAGAGGTTTGAAGCCAGAAGTGAGCCTATTTGAAGGAGCTGGGGAGGAGTGAGCGGTAGATCTGACCTGTAGAAACTACATCCTGCCCACCAATAGCCATAACCTGACTGCACCACAAGACCCCCCCCCCCCCCCCCCCCCCCCCCCCCACACACACACACACACTTTTTTTTTATATTCAGTCTATGGTCAGCACTCCAAAAAGTTTTTTCTGTTCATTTGGCTTAGGTGCTGTGAAAAAACACTTGGTTGTGGTGTTTCATAGGTCCTGAAATGTTTGGGAAAACCCTGCTATTGAACCTTTAAACCAAGATGCATTAGTAGTAAATGTGAATATTCTTCTACAATATAATCCCACACGCTGTAATCTCAATCTGATTGGATCATCTGTGTAAAGCCTAAAGAGGGAGTCATTTCTAAAACACACGTGTACCTGTATTAATGGGACTTTACATATGTATGACAACTGATGCTCATGTGTGCTGCGTACCTCCTATAAGCATGACACAAACAGAAAAGATCTTCTCAGTGTCAGTGTTGGCCGACACGTTGCCGAAGCCCACGCTGGTGAGGCTGCTGAGGGTGAAGTAGAGTGAAGCAATGTAGACGCTGCGGATGGAGGGACCGTTGCTAGTCCCGTTAACACCTCCTAAATCATAGTACGGTGACTCCAGACGCTTCCCCAACTCATGGAGCCATCCTGTTTTTAAAATGGTGTAAATAAACAAATGGATGGTTAGATGGACAGGTAGTAGCAACTACTTCATTACAGCTATAAATAAAAGAACAAAACATGTCTTATTACAAAATGTCCACAAATGGATCTCCATTTTTTGGGGATATCTCTACGCAGTGAAGTGTGTAGAAACAGATAAACCCAACAGCACTATTTCCATCCAGAACAATGGATTTCACAGGAGAAGCAGATCAGATGCTTGGGAACCAGAACTGATCCCTGGTCAGTACAGTGTGGAGACATACAGCTGAACCCAGGAGAGTCTCCTGCAGACACTGATGAATGGTAATTGGATGGAAGCAGCTCAGAGCTGCCTGACTTCAATGCTCACTTCAGCATCAGAAACGCATAATTAGGATACAACACATTAATCCTGCCTCATGTACCGACCTGTTATTTTATGACACTGAAATGGAGTAATTGGTGAAGAGAAATCTGCATTGCTCTCATGAACCAGTCAATGCTGACCTGGAACCAGTTATGAAAATGCCAGAACAAGGTAATTGCGAGCAGTGCAGCTCATCGATACTGACCAGAGATCAGCCCAGGGGGCCTCATTATTTGTGTGACCTGGAGACTGAGGGTGAAGCCTGAAGGCTCCATCATTAATAATGAAAAGAATGAAGCCATTCACACCGATTTTACAATACACAAAAGCACCTGCATACAGGCACACACACACACACACACACACACACACACACACACACACACACACACACACACACACACACACACTGATGTAGTTGTTGCTTTCACATTTCCTATCCAATGAATATTTTACAACAGACTTAGGAATCAATAAAATCAATGAGGAAATCATAAACTTAATTTAGCTGCTAAACATAAATACAGTACCATCTGACATGATGATGTGACATATGGACAGAGTTTGTAACATTGTTATTAACTATTTAGGAATCTCACAATTGACTACTGTGTGTTTGAAACACACATCCGTGTGGTCTCTTTCCAATTGACCTTTAAGGATTGTAACATTATTGCAGAAATCTATAACCAAACCACAAATCTATACCTATGTGACACGTTTCATCCAAGATGGGTTTTTTGTAATTGTACACAACTACACACCTCTAAAGCTTAAAATGCTATAGAAGGACCATGCAAACACATCCACAGGTGAAGATCAGATCATGCATCAATATCTTTTCAGAAACATTGTTAATGTGGAAATAATAAGCCATGAAACATCTATGCACCAGGATACTGGCATGTTTCCCAAGCACCACACATATGTTATAGATAAAACAGGAATTCAATCTGAAAACCACAAAAGAGTGGAAAAAAATGGAGGAGAATGGATTCTCCTTTGTAAGATTTATGTGATTAAAAAAAAAGTTATTTTATAATGCCAGATGATTAACACAAAATCCATAATTTAGCTTTATAGTCTTTATTCTGAGCCACGAGCCATTTAGTGTACAGATTTCTGCTAATAAAAGCCCTGTGTTTCCTTTATATTGATTTAGTGCTAAACTCGAAAAAGCTGGATAATGGCTCCCTCAGCTAGATAAATGTACAGCGCCCTCCACCCCCAAACTTCCTCCCTTCTTTAAAGATCTCATTATTGATTAAAAGCCCCAATCTGCAACTGGTTTTGAGTGGCACATTTCAACCTAATGTTTGACGCCACCATGGTCCACTTTCCTTTATCATCTTGTGACAAAGTTGATAACAACTCACTGCAGGCACACTTCTCATGCCACCCAGGTCTTGCCGCAGCAGCAGCTGCTAACAGGTAGGAGACATGGACTGTTTTTGTTGTATTTCTATGTGTCTTTAATTCACTGCATTAACATCTCATTTAAGCTTTGCATTGATTTTGCTATGTGTTGTGTTCAGCAGATTCAGTGTAATACCAATGAGGACTAAATTGTATTTTAAATCAAGGCGGTAAATTGTAAAATTAAATGGGTCCGTAAAAATACACACATTACTTCATATCATGTTGTGTTCCCCAGTCACACCAATCCAAGCACCAACGGTGCCTGAAGATGGTTGGTGTTGTGCCCAATAGCACCCCTGCTGTGCTCAAAGGGATGATGATGGAACACACTGCAATTCACTGTTTGTTTTAACATCAAGGAAGCTCATAGGTGTTTTTGGATTTACTCGGCATCCTTCTCCCATGTACTCACCAATATCCCAATTGTAGGCGTTGGCCTCCATCTCCATCTTGCCAATAATGTACCAGATGCAGGCCATCCAGTGGGCCAGAAGGGCAAACATGGACATGAGCAGGGTCAGCACCACTGTACTGTGCTGCGAGTAGCGGTCCATCTTCTGAAGGAGCCTCAGCAAACGAAGCAGACGCACAGTTTTTAAGAGGTGCACCACAGACACCTGGGGATAAAGAGTAATACACCAAGGTGAATTAATTTGTAGTGCAGATGGGGAAATTATTATTTTAATTTAGTTATTGTCATCAAAGGTGAAATAGGAAAGATGTTCAGTTTAAAACACAAAAAAATGATCTAAGATTATCCACAGAATGTGAAGAAATGACTGTTGACATCATCTCAAAGACAGCGATCAGGATAATAATCCCATTGCTGCATTCCAAATAGGGGGAAGTCCTGCTTTTGTACATGTTGGTTACCTGTGATAACTTACTGGGACACTTAATGGAACTAACCCATCACTAATACACCTGTGCATTCCTTTTAATGATGAGTAGAAATGTCTGCTGTGAAAAGGTCTATAGTGTTGCCCAGATGTCTGCTGAGGTTAGCATGCTAACCGGCTAGCCGCAGCCCCTCCTGCATTGCAACACCATTCTCTACTACAAGGCAACAACGTCATTAAGTAAATGCAGCGATGGCTGAAACGCTTGGCAAAACCGAAGCAGAAGAAGAATCAACATTGGGGTTGCGTCCACTGCTGGAAAGAGCTCTCTGCGAGCAAAAAAATTAAGTTTGATGCTGCAACGTGTTTCCAGACTGGTAAGTAAAAAGCTGTTAATGCTAATGGTATGTAGTGACAGCTTACAAAGATGGCTAATGGGATAACTGACCATCGGGAATACCGGGACAAATCCCAATAGGTCGCCACATCTGTTGGCTGGTGGACTGTAAAAATGTCCATAAAGTTTTTCCTGAGTCTATTTGTCTCTTTCTCTGTGTGCCTGACATTCAGAGTTCACATAACTAACATGCTGCAGGTGGTCCACTCCCAAGTTAAGTTCAGGGCTGAATGTCTTTTCAAGTGTTAATATATTAGGTTTACTGTTTGTTGATATACAGTTTAGACAAATCAAAATAGACATATGTGAATAGCTCCATTAGTTCAGCATCTAAGTCAAAAGGTTTACTGTTGGTCTCAAAGTGCATGTGTCTCCAATCAGAAAGAGATCACACAAATTTGACCTGCATGCCAAGAATAAGCCTTTGACGTCCATAAATAACATTAGAACAAAACTACAGTTTGCCAATGAACATGAAGACCAGGACTTTTGAAATACAATGCTCTGGACAGACAAATCAAAGATAGAGTTGTTTGGCCACAATAACAGTAGACATGTTTGGTGCAGACCAAAAACAGCTTTTTAGGAGAAGAATCTTATAGCAACTCTGAAGCTTTGTGGTGTAAATCTTATGGTTTGGTGTTACTTTGCTTCCTCTGGGACTGGGTAGCTTACAGTCACTGATTCAACGATAAATTCTGCATTATATCAAAGAATGTTTGCAGATAATGAGGGGCTATCGGTCAGAAAGTTGACATTTCAGCAGGATAATAATCCCAAGCAAATAAATCCACCAAAAAATGGCTCAAAAAGAAGAAACGGAGGGTTATGGAGTGGCCTCGTCAAGCCCAGATTTGAATTCTATTGAAATGTTGTGGGAGGATTTGAAACGGGCAGTACATGCAAGAAAACCCTCAAACATCTTGCATCTAAAGGAATTTTGGATGGAAGAGAGGTACAAAAATTCAGCAAGCTGATGTCAGAGACTCTTGGACAATTATGCAAAACGCCTACAAGAAGTTATTTCTGCTAAACGGTGGCAATACTAGCTTCTGAAAAGAAAAGAATATTTCATCTATTCATATTTTTGTTAAATAATTGATAAAAAATTATAATTTTCCTTTTGTCAGTTAATATATATCACTTTCATCTTGAGGTAATGTTTCAAAGAAAATCAAATGTTTGCTCTTGCAAATATGTCAAAACAGCTTAAAATTTCCATGGGCTGTATGACCAAAACACACCACTGTCATCACTATATTCCAAAACCACACCATTACCCCCAGTCTCTCCCAAACTACGGCTCCTGAAGGCAGCATGTGTTTCATTTCTTGCAAAGTACTAATCAAAAACCAAACATACATAACCTCCTTTTCATTTCTTGAGTTTTTCTAGTGTTCTGCTGAGGGCAAAATCAGAGACAGATAAAGATATAAAGAGGGTAAAACTCTGAAAGAGAGGAGCAGAGTTCAATCATCTTCTTTTTATCGACAGCGCAAAAGAGTGATAAACCAGCTTAATTCACACCTATAGAAATACACAATTGCATACACAGCACTGACTTAAGTGACAAGAAACTCTTAAACATGCTTCAGGCAGCTCAAATTCTCTCCGGTTCTATAATTAGAACTTGATGAATGCTTGTAAACATCTCTACGGCAAGATCTATATGAAGATTTCCTGATGAAGGACCCTTGAATATAAAAATATCAATTAGAGCAATCAGGCTCTCGCTTGCAGGTGTGTTTGTTTTGTTGTTTTTTTAACTTCCAATCCTCACCATCACCATACTCCTCTGGCTTTCTGGCTTTTCAAACTGCATGCTTCTTTCTTTGACTCTTCAGCAAATGAAACTGCTTTGGCCAGAGTCTTCTTGCATTCACCTTGTGACTTACACGCATGACTTTAATTTCCCTTTCACACCTTTCACACCTTTCACACTTTAATGTGGTGTGAATGTCATCCATTGTGCACCTGCTCCTCAGGTTATTGCCACTAACAGTCTATCATTTGGGGTTAGCCGTCGTGTATCCCCATCGGAGATGTGCGCACACACACGCACGCACGCACGCACGCACACACACACACACACACACACACACACACACACACACACTAGCTATTATTTAGAGGGATGTAGGACAAGGAGGATATTTGATGCATGTTGCATTAGTGTAGTGGGGAGAGGAAGGGAGGACGCGGTTGGTTGCGACAGGGAAAGTGGGACATAAACTCTATGGAAAATGTATATATAAAGTAATAACTAAAGGTAAAGGAATTATCAAGACAGCGAGGAGAGAAAATGTTTTTATGTGTGTAAGAGAGAGAGATGGTGAAGGAGACTCAAAGCATTTGCACGAAGCTAAGAGGAGGAGATGTGTGGACGGTCCTTATCAGAGCTGTGCATGCACATGTCTCCAATATGTTTTATGGCAGTTTATCCTCACTCCCTGTAAGAAATAGAGAACTGGTGCAGCACAAGGGGTAATGAAGCCTCCTACAGAATCCCTGGGGAGAAGCTCCATCTCCTCACCACCATCTATCACCACCCTGCATCCCACCTATGGAGAGAGCAGGCTGCGCCCTATCCCATTCTCCTCCAGCAGCATGAGCAGTAAACAATGTGATGTTCCCGGCAATGCACCTCCTGCCACTTTTCCTTCAAGTTGCCACTTCCATCTACCCCTGCCATTCACATTTTCATTTCCTCTGCTTATCAGGTGTGAAATTTACATTTAGCTACCTGATTGCTTGCTTTCCGTCTGCTTTTTTAAGGCAGTGTTTGTGCACATGAGCCTATAATTTTACAGAACTGCTCATTATTTCTGCTCCTGCAGCCACACCATTGGTCATACAAGCCTATCACAGCAGCATGATTGATCATGCTTGTTTCTATTTACTCTACTCATTCAGCAGTGTATGGCCAAAAACACTGTTCTCCAATACCAACAAGGCATCCAGGCCCAGGAGATGTATTCATAGGAGCCTAAATAATAACCTATTGTATTTGCAATTACGTTAAAGAGCACCACACTGACAAAAACAGGAAGGGAAAGAAGTACAATTTAACTACTGCTCTAACAAGAAAAAGAGCAGAAATACAAGTTAGGGTGGAATAGGAACCACTCAACAGACAGTAAAACATGCCACAAAAGCAGAAATGACAGAGACATACGACAAAAACAAGAGAGGAGAACACCAGGGAGGGACACTGCTGTGGCCCTGTGGCTCATTTTGGTGAAAGATTGGCTTTTGTCCACATAGGGGACATCGGTCTGAACGCTTCGTCCTTCGAGGGGACATCACGCAGAACGTTGGGCGATTACCCGCCATCCCTGCTCTCCCCGGTGGCGAGGGGAACTTATGGCCCAGTAGCCATAGACCCAAATACTGACCTACTGAGAGCGTGTGGTATTTCCATTAATAGAGTCTGGGTCCAAAGTGCCTGGAGCAGCCTGTCACAGCTCCCACCTTTACTTCCCCGTTTCCGTTCATAGTAGAAGCACTTTTTTGTCCATGCTTTCTTTTCTTTTTTCTCAGTAATTATTTTTCTATTTTCTGTCATTAAGCACCTCTTTTTACAGTTCCCTTTCAAAAGTTTTCACTTTAAAATTTTCATCATAATAATTTAGCTGCATATTTTTTTTGCATAGTTTCCTCCTTATTGTTCTACCTTATTCATTAATACTTCAGGCTGATCTAACTCCACCTATTTTAGACTGAATGCTTGCGTGCATCCATCCAATATAATGTATTGAACCTTTTGACTCACATTACAGTGTCTCAGCATGTAAACAGCCTTAAAAGCCTCTCTTTCTCTAAATTAGGGACCAGAGAGCAAAAACTTATTTCAACAACCAATCAAAACCTCCCTACAGTGCAGTGCTTCGATTGTGTGATATCATTCACCCATGAACAAGACAAGACCGTCTACCTAATTGCTCCAGATCACTGTTTCTTCCTGCACTCTGCTATTCTTAAGGGGGCCGTGTATCTGACTCAAGCAGAGCAGAAAAATCTTGTAATGATTCAGATTTGATTGTTTTGTCAGTGCATGTACAGTATGTGGAATCAATATGACACTAGGGCAGCTCTGGAAACAATCTAGATAATCTATTCTTATGAAATGTCAAATGTGATGGAGGTGTTGCTCTTTACAATGACAGGACTAGAGGCTGCTGTTACTTGGCAACACATCAATCATGAGATTTTGTTTTTCATAACAGCATTCAAAGTCATGTTTTATTAGCTTATATGTATTTTTTTTTATTTTTTAGCATTTTTCTTTGTGGATTCCATGTTTCTACTATCTGTTTTATGGTTTGCTTTTTTTTCTACTTATAAAATATCTTCACAGATTAGATATTTTTATTGGATCATCTAAAGTTGTAATTTATCTAAATATTTTCTCTCCACCTGAATGTATGTATATTAAACATGAGGGATTAAACAACAAGCCAATGGCTACTCACCACGCTGACTTTGAAGGCATAGAGCAGGTCAAAGGGCAATGCGGCCACCAGGTCGATGATAAACCACGTGGTCAGGTAATGGATGCATATCTGTCGAGCATTGAAGATGACCTGGCCTGACTTGCTGACATAAGTGGTGCGAAAATTGAAAACAATGTCTGGCAGAAAGACAAACAGAGTTGGAGTGTTTGATTAATGTGAATGCTGGTTATTATATAGGCTCAATTATTCATGCTACTTAAATCGTTTATAAACAGCAACCAACCTATGATGAACAGTATCTCCACAGCAATATCACTGACAGTCGTGCTGCGAGTCAGGTCATCGTCATCCCCAATGAAGCACACATTATAGGGCACCGTCACAGCCACGTAGAAAGTGGCGAGCAGAATCAGCCAGTCCCAACCTGCTTTGAATGTGCTGTAGTGAAGTAAGATGAATTTGGACTTCTTGGCGTCTGCTACCTTGTACTCCGGCAGAGCAGGAAGATCCCCGAACACATTCTGCAAAGGACAGTATGAGAAAACAGAAGTCATCCAAGTGTTTTTTTTCTCTTAGAGAACATCCAATTTCTTTGTTTTGGAGATACAACCCTTATAGAAAAAAACTAATTAATTTTACATGTGCAAAAACTGTAACCACATGACATGTAATTGTGCACATGGAGAACATGGTTTTAGAAAAATTGTATGGTGTAATGTGTGAAACCCATGTAGATTCCCATGTGAAAACTTTGACACATATTTTCCCCATGTTATCATATGTTGCATCATGTGTTAAACATGTGTGCTACATGTGATCACGTGAAAAACATGGTATACAAGGGGTTTTTTTCTGTTTGGAAATCTACCGATGAAGTTCAGATGAGGAAAATCTATACTTAACCACCTCCTCACCAAGGCTAAACCCCAGTGCTAACATTACCTCAATTAGACTACCCACATTCCTCATACACTAAAGTAAGACACTATCTACTGCAAAGCCTCAGCAAGAAGCTGAGAGTTTGCAGTATCCTCCCCAGCAGTACCCCCCCTTACCCCCCCCCCCCCCCCACACACACACACACACATACATCTCTCTCAGCTCCCTGCCCTTTACTTTGTCCACTGAGCTTTAATAACAGCAGTTATCTTCTCACTTCCTATATTACACAGTCCGCTCCCCGACCACATTTGAGTGATCCCGCCTCGTGGTACATCCATTGTTTGAAGAGTCTGATGATACCTTGTTGAGTTTAATCTTGCTCTTCTCTCTGCTGTGGAGGTGACCAGAGATGTGGTAGAGCACAGTGCTGCTCCGCAGACGAGCCGAGCTGAATGGAGAGCCTGTTTTCACCCTGCCGCGCCGTCGCTCTGTAAACACACACACACACACACACACACACACACACACACACACACAAGCACAAAGTCAGTACACACTCGTCTACAATACTTTACCCCCCAGGGTTCACTCCTGATGACTGAATCAGTCATTATGCTTGATGAAATACATAATATTCTGTACTCAATAGGAAAACATGAATATGCAAAAGCAAGAATGTCTCAATTCTAAGCAAACTGTGCAATTTGCTGGGAAATGCAAAGAGAGTGAAATGTGAAAAAGGAAAACAAGGCATTTACTCTCATTTTGCTTGTACGATCAAAGAACATTTGTTACCAGTTTTGATTCACAATATTCATCATTACATATTGGTTGATAACATCTTATTGTGTAAACACGATCTCCAACAAGACCGTCCAATTTTCAGCTTTGATAAGTCGCCAGTGGGGCACAGAGGCAGTTTAGTAAGGTATATATTTTCTGTGGTAGATTGCTACTGGGGTGTGTGGGTGTGTGTGTATGCTTGCAGGCATGCTCTTGTGTGTGTCTCCTCCAAGTGTATTGTAGTAGTAGATAAAGTAGATAGTGCAGCAGTGATGTGTTCAGACTGAGGAGTTGGGTAATGGGAGAAGGCACTTCATTGCTGCTGGGCTCTCATCCTCATTCTCACTGCTGTGAACCAACAGGAAAGGACTAAGGGCAGATTGGCTCGAGGGGGGGATAACGACAATAACAAAGCCGGAGAATAGAAGTGATAACGGCTTCTGAGTGTCCTTTGGAAAAAGTGTATGTGTTGTGTGTTGTGAGTGTGTGTACGGACCCCAGACTAGGCGAACAGACAGGGCCCATCCATAACGCGGTGCAGCCTTGGGGGACGCGACACCGCAGGAGCACAGACAGAGACATGCTTATTTTTAGATCTAATGAATTTCCCTCCACTTTTATCGCCATTCGTGTGGGGGTAGAAAGGGAGTATAGGTGGGGTGGGGGGAGTGTTGTGTATAAGGGGGGGAAGGCAGCGGCATGTAGGACATATAGTAGAGGTGGGAAAGGATACATATAGTAAAAGCAGCCGAAATCGATGTGAAATAAAGGAGATGGAGATGCAGAGAAGTGAGGAAAGAACACTAAAAAGCAACAAACAAAGTCGAGAGAGGCTTTACCAAAGGTGAAAATTCATACCAGAAAAGGAAAGAACAAAAAAAAAGGAGGAGAATAGCGGTTGTTGATGCCAGAGAGTTGTTTTCCCTCTTTGTCTCACTTTGTCCACATCGTCCAGACAGCGAGCTAAATGGGTCAAATCCGAGGTGTCTGTCCGTTCTTGAAAGGCTTCCCCAGCATGGATGGAAATGCCCCACTGAGTTCCTGCTTGTTCAGATTTTATTTTTTGTAGCTCTAACAAACAAAATTCTGATTTTTTTTCTTCTCACTTTGTAACTTTGGTTTTAAACCAAGTTAACAGTTAAAAACTTAGTAACGTGTCTACAGAGGTATAAACACTCAAAAAAGCCCTCCAATGTCTGCACTGAGAACATATTGAAGATGTTAGTGAGACATTACAGGTATAACCCCATTTAAACAGACACAAAGCAATTATAGTGAGGCGTTGGTCTGAGGCATGCAGCATCAGACTCTTTCCTCCTCTATGAAAAGCTTTTCATTACGTCTGCAAAAATAACGTTGCGGTCCGCTTCAATTTCTCCCTTATTTACAGTAATGAGAGTAATTAGGCAAATCCAAGGAGACTCCAGCCTGAGAGAAAAGTCTGTTTGCTGACTTCACAAACAAACATGCACACACTTTGACCTTCTCTCTGGCTTCTCTCTGGCTTTAGCTTAGGTGTTGTCCTGAAGGTAATCCTTTGAGGATATAGACTTTGAGGGAAAAATGTGTGGCTTTGTTTTCTTTGTATATACAGTAATGAAGATAATTAAAATACTGCAAGCAAGGGATTAAGTTCAAACAAAGAGCTGCTTTTTAAGGTTCCAATCGAACAGTATATCACAGGGTGCAAACTGTGACCACAGCACTATGTTCACAGTTAGGGAAAGGCTGAAGCCTTAGTTAAATAAATAATAATTAAACAGTGTCCCAAATCCCAAGACAGGACTTTATTAACGATTAAGAAGTCTTTATGTTGGCTAAACCTAAACCCAGGTTTTTATGTTCAGCACTTTACAGCCAATCCCAACCTCCTACCTATGACTTGTGTGCAGTATAAAAAAAACAGCACTTATTCTACTAGAAACAATATTGAGCTGAAAAAAACCCAGGTTAATGTTTTCCTTAAAAAGGATTTGGTAAAAGAAATATAACAAGACAGGGTTAATTTGAAATGAAACACAAACCTAATCTACTGAGCACGAAAATCAGCTTCTTACAGAACAAATCTGTCAAAATAACCAAATCTTTTCCACCCTGGAGGCCCCTGCACCGGGATTGAGCTGTATCTATTATAAAAACACAGCTGGCACCATTTTTCGAAGGTTACCAAGCGTTGCACATTCACTGAAGAGGCCACCTAGTACTGTGACAAAAATGGATGAGGCATTTTGTTGTGCTTCAGTTCTGTTGCATCAAATTTTGTTGAGTTGCAGTTGAGAATTTTAGCAGGTCCATTAACATCAGTGTTTACTGACTTATTGTTACAGGGATGTTATTTACTCTCTGATTTACAGATTCAGTGGAAGTACAAATTTTAACTTTTGCTGGAGTTTTTCCAGCCTCACTCTGGCCTGGTGATGAGAGCGAGGAGATTTGTATTTCAAAATTCTCCCAGGTGTTGGTTATTGATAGAGCCCTAGGTCATTCAGTCTATCCTTACAGTTTTGTAGCTGTACTGACTGGATTTAAGGATGTTTTGTCAGGTGGAAATTTAGAAAAAAAAGCTCGGGGTTTGAAGGGTTAAAAAAAGATTGCAGTTTTGGTAAAGTAATCTTAACGTCCATCTCTCTCAGCTTCACCACAGACATTGTGTTACAGTCTAATTTAAAGGAATCTTTTAACCATGCTAATTGAAAATTAAATATTTAGGGTCTTTTGGGGTAATTTTCTTTCTTGTATGGTAACTATTAGAATCCATTCAGCAGTACAAACACACACACGCATACTGACCTTCCTTCTTGTCCTCTTGGATGACTTTGGCTTTCGTGTCGGTGGTGTCCTTAAATGAAGCCAGGAAGAGCACCACGTCGCCCTTCTCGTTCTTAATTGGCACAATGTCCAGCAGGCACCAGAACAGCACCGCTGAAAGGGAAAAACACTCCTATTAACACTATTAAACACCATCTTTGATTAGACTCTGAATGGGTTTACTATGTGTGTATACAAGTTTGTGTGTGTGTGTGTGTGTGTGTGTGAGAGAGAGAGAGTAGAGCAACAGTTTCACAGACTCACAGACTTATTAGCGAGCCTTCCTACAGTTAGAAGTCCCTCGGGGGAAACAGAGCCTTTAAATAGACCCAGCCACTGTTCCCCAGGCACAGCAAGAGATGAACCCATCTCTGAGGTTCCAACTCCTGCTAAATAGATTGCTTTTCAGAGGAACTGCAGGTCAGCATCGGTGTGTTTCTGCACCAGCATTAGTGTGCTTGTGCTGATTGTTGTATTACTGTTCAATGCTTGATTTATCAAAATAATGTCCCAGGACAGAGTTTTTTTTTTCTCTTCAGAAAACGTATTTACTCTCTATCATCCTGTGCCAGCTCATTTTCAAGCACACACACAGAATTATCTCCTGACTGCAGTTTGCCTCAACTTTTTAGTCTCTTTCAGCTTATTGTTTTGGTTTCCCAAATCAAAGCTTTGGAATTACTTTCACAGCTCTCATTAATCTTGTTTTCAGCAAGAGAAGGAAACTGTTTCCAGCAAAATGGTTAAACCCACTGAGGGCTGTCTGCCCAGCACCAATAAGCAGACAATTGGGCAGCTTGCATTTAGCATTTAGCACAGTAGCTAAGAGACAGATATTTTGCAATGATATTGGCTGAGACTAGACCAGAGGTGGAAGGAGAGTAAATATTGGACTTGAATGGCCAGAAAACTGGAAATGAAAACTAATGTTGCTTCACGTTGTCTGGATCTGCACATGGGCAACTGTTTGGGTTTATGAGCGAGAAAGTTATAAAGTCAAAGTTGTGTTTTTTTTGTATTATTAAATATATTGCAATTTTTTTTTGTTGAAGTGAGAATTTATGTCAAAAATCTTTTTATATCACATTGATGTTGTCATGATGGGAGCCTTCAGAGTAGATTTTTTTGCTCTACCTTTATTCTTTTCTATTCAGTAAGTAGAAATGAATCGCTGATCAAGAGGGATTTTCCACGGAGTTTCCTCTCATCACTCCCACTCACTAAATCTTCCTTGCCTGATGATAACTCAGTCACAGTATTTTTATCTCTACATGTGTGTGTGCGTGTGTGCGTGTACGTGTGCATGCCTGCGAGACAAGGCAGCACTATCAAGCACGCAGCGCGAGGGAGAGAATTCCTGATTGCGAACACGCAGCATTCTTTTTTTCTCAGGCAGACAGACGGAGGACAAACTGAGTCAATCAGCTGCGTTTACTTTCAGGACTCTGCTGTGGCAGACGAAAAGAGCGGGTTGAGGCAGAGAAGGGAGGCGGCAAGATAAGGACGGGAGACATAAATGGCAGTCTGGCACCGACAGAACAATGTGGAGATGGTAAAAGAAAAGAAAATAGCATTGTCATGAGAGAATCAGAGGGAGATGAAAGATGACAAAAGGGAAGGGAAGAAGGGAAAAGGAGATGGTAGGGTGCGATAAAAGACAACAAGGCGAGACACAGAGTTGTGTAGACAGTCACATCTGTGATTGTATTAGCAAAGCTGTGTGTAGGCAAACTGCACTGAGCCGCCTGCTAAATTTGCTTTAAAGTCAATCAAAGAAAATATTTAGAAAACTGGTAAAATATCTGACACATGCACACATCATCATACCAGTGTTAATCATTGTCAGAGAGCATATAGGCAACCTTTGCAGTTTCTGTCAAAACAACATGACCACAAGGTGCATTTAATCGCCACTGTGGAGCTTTTGATCAAATCCCACGAGAGATGGAGTTCGCTAATCTGCTTCCAGACCTTCAAATTCAGCCGACGTCTCAGATTTATTGTTGTGTGGTTTCAAGTAGGTCTGGTGCTGCTTATTGATGGCTGTTGCCCCATTTAGAGAAACAATAGACCAACATTTGTAAGTTGATAAGAGGTGAGTCAACTTACAGAAGCAACAACTCTTAAATCAACATGTTCATTTGATTAATGTGAAAAACATGAGCTGCTCGTAGCAACCACGACCACTTCTCAGTGCCAACTGAAAATGATGATGTGGGGAAAGATTCATTACTCACTGCCGAGGGGTTAGGACAAAATAAAACAAAATAACCCTGTTTTCAGCAGGATGTTGGCGGAGAGGAACACAATGTCAGGCTGAATGAATAAAGTGGAAAAAAAGGCAATAGCAGGCAGACTGTCAAGCAAGGAGTTTGTCCAGTCGAACATGTACAGATTTCCATTTTTTTGGAGGACTTATTTATTGTATCATAATAACTATTAGATTTATGGTAGCCTATATGTTGTCTCAAAAGAGCTCAGATTGACAGTCAAACAGGTCAAGAATGAACCCCAGTATGAAATAGAAAGTCTAGGATAGCTTCTAACGGATTGGGGGACAGAAATTAGATGCAGAGCTGAACACAGCAAGCGTGTAGCCACTGATGCATAGATGTGCTCATTATTTCCGGCTGCATTTTTTTTAACTGGGCAGGCGAGCTGATGATTAGTCATTTAACTGGTTAGTTGATTGACAGAAAATGAATCATCTATCACCAATCACTATTTGAAAATAATAATTTTGAGTCATTTTCAAATGAAAAAAAAATGCTAAAATTCCCTGACTTTAGCTTCTTAATTTCAATATTTTCTGGTTCTTTAGGTCCTCTACAATGATAAACTAAATATATTTTTGTTATAGACATTTTAGGTTGCATCTTGAGTTTGGTGGTCGACATTTTTCTCAATTTTCTGACATTTTAATGATCAAACAGCTAATTGATCAAGAAAATAATCAACAGATTCATCAGTGGTGTTAAATAATTGTCATAATTGCCCTTATTGGTCAGCCGGCTAATCACAGAGTCACACACCAAACCATACAGCACACACCAGTTAGTAAATGGGCTCAGTGTAATTGAAGGAGACAGGGTTAAGGGGCCACTAGCTGACATCTATTAAAGTTTAATGTCTCTCAGCATTAAATAATAACTGGGGGACATTTCTGACTGATGGCTTTGTTTAATCACCATTTAATGAGAATGGGTCAATAAAAGAAGATATACTTCCATTCCTCTTGCAGTTGCTTCATCTATGGGCCCATCTATGCCAATTTAAATGGAGCTTCTTCAGAAATAGCCACGGAGAACTGCCATCCATTTATGGTAATATAAAAGGCAAAGTCCCACATGGTGATCACTCTGTCCACTCATTCTCTAATGGCTTTCTGTGCTTGTCTACTGTCCTTCATTCTAACACTTAATTGGTGAATGGCGGGGGAAGGCACAGAGCCTGTGTTGTATGGTAGAGCATGAGCATAAAGGAAATGATCACAACTGAACGAACCACCAAGACACAACTGGAAACAAAATTAGCTTTCGATTGCTTACCTGCCTTTTTGTAGAACATGATCTCATCCTTAAATTCTTTGCGCTCCTCCAAGGCCTCGTCAATGCTGAGGATGATACTTTCGCTGGTCTCAGGCCCATACAGGAACTTACAGGCACAGCTCTTCTGCATGACCTCCGCTCGAGAGAAGCCTGTGAGCTCACAGAAGCCATCAGAGCAGTAGACAATGGGATAGCCCTTCGACATCTGAGCGTTGGCCAGGATGAAGTTGCTGTCTGCAGAAGAAGGAGGACAAAGAAGGAAGATGAAAAAAGGCATGAGCAGCTGAGCTGCTGACATCACTCTCAAAGTCGTGATAGAATTATACTTTTTTCCTGCCCAAACTCAAAGTCATTTATGTCTTTTTGATGATTCTGTTTAAAGGAAAACAGTTTGGAGAGTTTAGCCTTGGTTAACTCAACTCCCAGCTCCAATCAAAAGAAAGAAAAGACACTGACCTCCTCAAAGAATGTTTGAGACATCTTTACACTGAATGCAGTGGAATAAAAAAATCCAATCAGTTTATTTTAATTCTGGGCAAGAAGACAAAATGACAGTTTTAAACTATTCATTCAAGACTCCCTCGAGGCCAGTACCAGTCCCTTAACAATCACAGATTAATAGAACTGCAAATGTCTGGCAGAGCAAAGTATAAATATTACCAAATAGCAATGCCAAGAGAGGTTGGGTTTTTAAGCTTTAATTGACTAAGCAAAAAACATTCTATAATTTATTTATATTGTCATTTTGGCTCAGTTCAACAAGCTTGAAATGCAATTTTGATAGATCAGCTTAGTTGACGTGACTAACATTTGAGCTAACTCATGGAAACTATCACACTCAGTCGAATAGCCGGTATTATTATCAGGTTATTATCTGAAATGAACTGCATTACCCAGGGGGCACTGCTTGACCCTCACCTGATCCCGTCCTCGCCTGCATGCTTTTCTCTGTCAGCGGCTAGTCTCAGTAACATTACATTAACCATACAATGATGAGGACAAGTTAAAGTGATACAGCAGAGCTTCAAAAGTTAAATCCAATCCAAGCAGCACAATTTGTAGCCCGGGAGAAGCAAACTGACGTAAGTGCCACTGCTCGCGGTTAAAAGTTTGTTGATGTAATGTTAGCATCAGAAAAAAACCAACCTGTGACTACAATCCAGTTTAACCGCACAACATGCTGATACCACTTCTGCGTGAACATCTTATTGATTATGAATAATAGTGTTGTTTGTCCTGCCAAAAACGACTAGAACTGTATGGAGTTATAGTTTAAATGAAAAAAACATCTGAATTAGGCTGAATGGCACAACTTCCTTTATCTCTTTCAATTTAAAGCTACTGTTTAAAATTAAAAGCCCTCTGGCATTTCCTTCTCAGATCAGTAATATGCTGTTTTGATAAAGTCTTGTTAGTCTAATAATTTAAATGGTCATCCCTTTGATTTATTAAATTTATGCTGAAAACATCAGCAAATAGTTTTATTCACTGTAGAAATTTTGATTGTAATGCTTATGGATTTCCTGACACCAGCCAATACACACGGCATCATGTAAATAATGGGATTCTCCATTAAGATAAGGTGAAGAGTGAACACTGGTAATCATTTTTAACTCACCTGCATTCTTGCAGACACCTTTCAAATGACACGTTATCATTTGATCCATATCGATAAAAGCAGCTATAGTGATTATTTTCATCAACATGGAAGATGGACAGTATGAAATTTAGCCAACTCATCTTTGAAAATTGCACCACCTTCACTCTGTGAGACCACTGCTCTATCCTCTCAGCTATCTCCACCAACCCATGGAACTTCACATAAAAAATATGGAAGCAAATTCAACTGGTCAAGAGGCTCCTCGCTACCTGTTACAATTTACCTCAATAAGCGACTGATTTATCTGCACACTGAAGAGATAAGAGATCCTGCTCTTGAAACTCATTCCCTAGTGTCAAGACACTGACCCTGAATTGATAATACGTTCAGGGGGAGTTGCGTTATGTGTTTAGGAGAAATATTTCAAAAGAAAAGAGTGACAGAAAAGGCAGGAGTGGAGGATAAATTGGGAAGAGCTGGATTGATGAAGGAGAAAAAAGAATCCCCTGACTGCTGAAGTCTATCACAGTTAATTAGCCTAGTTGTGTCTGTAGCACTAAATACCCAGTTGAAGTGGACCAGCTGTTTATACCTGAATCTATCTATTATGGCACACAAACACACCCATCTATAAAAACAAACACCCACAGTGCTGGTGCTGCGCAGTGATGCTGAGCTGTGCTGATAGACAGCTAATGTTTACAGTACAATGCCCATTATACAAAACAGCGGACTACGGTGGTTTCTATCATGTCTCTGTGTGTGTGTGTGTGTGGATATAGGTGTGTGTATTTGTGTGCCCTGCTGTAATTTGATAAGCAGTCAAACCAGCCAGAACTAGGCCCTGAAATGCATAGAAAAATACAAACACACACACAAACACAAACATTTGGCATCCAGAGATTATACAGAATCCACTTGAGACATCTGTGTAATCAAGAAATAAATCAGTCGCACACACATGATCACAAATTCATATACGCAAACACACAAAGCGACATGGGCTTTATTATAACCACTGCTTAAGACATCCCGCAGAGCAACTTGTTTCAATTACATTTCATTACAGAAATCCATTTCCTGCATCAATAATTCCTTTTTCCACCAACCCAGATCTTTAATTGTTTTATGTTGTATGTCAGGCTTTGTTGAAGGAAAGCACCTTAGATTTGAGCTGGGAATACAACAGTGGAGAACAAAACTCTTGTATGCGTCTCTCACGAGGAATCAGCAGCATGTTCCTTTTTATAATCCCATCTGGCAATCAACAGTTGCCTCTGCACGCTTCCCGCACACGCTAAAATACTGTGATTCCTGTAATTTTACACCATATCCTGTATTGTGTAATAGCGAATAAAGTAGAGCTCTGCTATTTTTAAAGCTTTGGGATGAATGTCATAATTTCTATACCTAAAGCTCAGCTAAATGTTTGCTAAGATGTGGGAACATAGCAACATCACTTGGAAGTAAAATTAGCAACAAACTGTTTTGGACATAATTTCGATGATCCCCTTAATATCTCTTCCAAATTAGTTTGGCTGACTGGAATTTTATGGTGGCCATAATCTTTATTTTTATTTCCATGACAGAACAAAAAACAAAAGTCTGTCTCTCAATACTTTGTGAAATCTTTATTTATTTCATAAGATGTCTGAGCACTGTGATTTTTAACAAACATGATTTAAACATAGTAGATTGGTTGGGGACCATTTCAGTGGCAAATTTAGTGCTCTAATGAGTTTCTGGCAGCATCATAATGAAAAATATGTCACTGATATTTATGTATGTATTTTTAATTTGTTCTTTTGGATCATGAATGTGTGGGGATCAGAGAAATATGTGACATCAGGCTTTGTCTTAAAAGACAATATCTATTAATCAGAACAATTATCAGTTTTTGTTTTGTCTTGGGATCTAGAGATTATGACTTGCACTAATTCATTTTTGCCTTTTTTTGTAGATCAAGATATGCTGTACTTAGAAAAGTAATTAAGGATATCTGTGAACACAGTGGCAACCATAAAAGAGGTGAGAATAGGCAGAAATGTGAGACATCAATCAAACTGGTTAAAAACAAGCCTTCTGAAGAGTTTAACCAGGTTATACACCTCTTTATTTGGAGATCAAATTTAAAGTGAGCGTGCCTCAAATGAGAACCCATCACTGCACAAGAAAACTGTACAACTGTGGCAGATGTTTCTAGTGCAGCCAACCTCTATTTTCTCCCTCAAATAAGTTTGTGTTACCTAGAGGCTCGTTAAAAACTAATCTGCTCACGATTTTCTCATCTGGCTTCTTTTTAAATATCCGGGTTCCCACATCTCAGTGATTAGTAAAATGTTACTTTTACTAATAGAGGTAGTAAACAATGATATGAAAATTAAATCCATTGTCCTTAAGCAATATTTTTGGAAACATAGTGAGAATGAAAACATCACAGTGATTGTGATATCCATTTGTAAAAGAGAAAAACACATGAGAATACTCTGGCTAAATAGCCCAGACATATGGTCAGAGCAGGTCCCGCGTTGGGACCGGCTTCTGTCAAACCTGAGGCCCCTAAGACTCGGGCATAGCAAGAGAGACACCGACAGGACTACTGGAGTGCCCGGGGCCCTAAACAAAGGGCTGCAGCCTGTCTGGTGGCAGCTACCAGAGCATAGGAGGATGGTGCTGATAGAAAACGAATGTTTACAGTGAAATATTGACTATACTGCATTTGGCAGAGGATTCCTTTGGTTGCACAGAATTGACAGGTATGCTGTATTTTGTGTGTGTACAGTATATGAAATATCCTTATTATTTCATAATATATACAAGAACCAAGCAAACACAAGGCTGAGAATCTCCATTCGAGACATTTCCATATTGCAAATGAATGGCATACTTGGTAGGTTTTAGTTTTAGTTTGTTTGACACGAGCACAGTCCGGTGTGTGCAAATCAATGTTACTTGGACCAAAAACAGTTGGAGAAGAAGTCTGTTTCTCCTTATAAATATGGTCTTTTGAATAAATATATAAATAAACAGAAGTACTATAAAAAGGAAAAATAATGAGTACTGGATCCCAGTATGTCCGGCCTCTGCACCCAAGTGAACAAAGTGGCAAAAAAACAACCCAGAAAGTAAAATGTATTTTGCCAAAGTTGGAACAGTTTTGGTTATTTCAAAGATTGATTTGGTTTGAATTGACCCTAGACTCAGTTGGAAAAAAAATGTATGTTGCATAAATCGATGAACAAATCTGGATTTTTGTTGTTGTTGTTATAGTTAAACTTTTAATAAAGAACACTTTTCACCATATATTTAGCCATAAATATTTTATTCATACAGAAATAAAAATAGTTTTTTAAAATAAGTCTTCAAAGTTTTAATTGCCTCTGTCCCTTTTTGATAATATCAGCACAAACTGCCACCCTGTGTGTTTTTTATTTTGATAAATGTATAATATTTTCAAATGGTATTTCAGCATTTACCATTGTAATAGGTTGACACTTGTTTTTGGCACAGAACCATTTTCTTCTCCTTTATCCTGTATCTTTGTTGTTTTGTCTTCTCTATGACATGTCCTCATCTTTCTTCTTCTATACTGTTCCTTCTCCCCCTCCCTGCCACTGTCCTACTTTCTCCGGCTCCTTCCCTCCCTCCTTTGCTATTGCACCATGCATTATGTCCCACCTTGGCTGCCCCCCCCATCTAGATTTCCCTACCTGTGCTCTCTTCCCTCCCTCTACCCCCCTCCATCAATCACTCCAACTGTCCCTATCCCTCCCCCGATCAACCTTCACTCCCTCCTTCCTTTATCTCCAGCTGTTCCTTATGTCCCTCCTACAATTTTGGATCTCTCCACCTAATTACTCCTCATCTCCTCCTTCCTCTTGTAATTCCAACAGACTTCCCTCTTTTCCCTGATCCATTTATTTCCTTCATTCTTCGCACACGTTCACCTTCACCTCCCCCTCCCGCTGCCTCTACAAAAGCATCATCTGTCTACTTTTATCTTTCCTCTGCACCCTGAACCTCAGCTGAAGAAAAAAATCGGAATCATCTCTCTGTCTGAGTACTTTTTGATTTTATCTCACTGTTTTCCCTCTCCCACCTCCCCCAGTGTCTCTTTCCTTTGCTCCTCTTTTTAACTCCTTATTGTCTCCCCTCTCATCCATCTCACCCTCTTTGTATCCTCCCAAAACCTTATTTTCTTTTGGCTAATTTCTCCGATGTAGAAGCTCATAGATCATTTCACCTCTTGCTCTGCACTACTGCCTGACAGCTGCTGGAGAAACCCCACATGTACACAGAGAATAGAGGGAGGAGGAGAAGCAGAGACAAAGAAAGAGAGCAGGAGAGCAGAGGAGAAAAAAGGGCATGGATAGAAGAGAAAGAGACGGTTACAGAGCAATTAAAGTCAACTGAAGTACCTTGATGGTGAACATTAAGCTACCAATACAAGTGTAATTATAGTCAAAACGTAATTTTTGTTCTTTGAAGACTTGGTTAGTTTCTCAATATCTCCTAAAGAATTTGGCATCAGTTATTTATTCAAACACTGATAAAAATAGCAAGTCCTTCAACCCTTACAACCATATAGGTTGTGTCTTTCTTACCTGAAATACGACTCACACGAGTGTTTCTTAAAGCAGCTCCCCTGGTTAGGTTTAAGCACAAAACGGTAAATACAGTTTTAAAAACCTATCCTGACTTTTGGTTGGAAACAGGATGTGAACAGCAATCTCAAAACATCGACCCAACCCACCTCCTCCTAATGAGGAAAAATCCACTTTATATGGGCGTCCTCTGAAATGCATCACTTCTCTGGGACAGATTATTTACAGAACCACTAGAAAACAGTCAAAAAACTGAAAAATAACCAATGTTTTACATTTCCTGACTAGTAACACTTATGATCTGGCAAACAACGACTGGTTTAACAACTTAATCAAGTCGTTCTTTTTTAGCCAAGCCAGCAGCACAAGCAGCACTATGGCTGTCATATTTGGTTGGTCAGTGGGTCAGATTAGCTTTGGTCCAAATTAAATGTCTCAGCAATTATGTTTTTATTCATTTGTATTAAATGCACGTAGTACAGCCTCACAGAAGTGCAAGCACGGCTCATGCAGACTCTTAAGCCTTGCCCACACTGCCAGCCCAAATCCGTTTTTTGTCACATCCAGATTGTATCTGGATTGATTTTCGAAAGTCCAAAAAGCAAAAATAAACCAACAACACTAGAAATGCAATGTTTGCAAACCGGATGCAAACTACAGATGCTTCTTAGTCTGGGCGCTCTGGTGGCTCAGATTGGATTTCTTGCGTCACTCCCAACGCGACACACGGTGACGACGTCATTTTCAGAGTAACAGAGTGAGCAGAAGCAGAGATATCGGAGAGTGTAGATTTTGAAGCTCTAAAAGACCCTGGCAACAACAGTTCACGGGCAGAAGCTGAAACAAACTGTCTGCTGCCACTTCAGAGCTGGCAACTTCCATGTTGGAAAGCCGTGTCACCAGCGTAGCTCTTTGCACATCATTATCACAGCAAGATAAGTTGGTGCTGTCTGGCCACATCAAATCTGATCCACTCATATGCAAATAACTAATAAATGTGATTTGAGAAACAAATCGAATTTGCCTGCAGTCTGAACAAAGCCTGAGTGTTTGTTTAACCTAAAATATGGTCTTCCCTAACCTTAATCAAGCAGTTTTTGGGCCTATATAAACAAACCTAAACTCTATGCTGATGAGAAAACATGAATAATTATTGCAACTCTAACATATGGTGTCTTTACAAAAAGGGCACCAGGTCAGATAAAAGGTCATGGCAGTTGTTTGCAGTTGAGTATGAGGAACGACATGTTGTGTTATTTCAGTCTGGGGACTTGTTTGAATCTATTTCCACAGCAGGTCAGTGCTAAAATAACTAGGTGGGTTAGAGGAAGCAAAGCTGCACCATCAGGTATTTTCCTTCACTACACTCTCAGAAACAGATGGTATAGTGGGGAATAAGTGAGTGTGTGTTTGTGGTGTCTTGTCCACACACTGCTGTGTTCCAGTTTTAAACACACTCACAAATGCTCCATATGAATTTTCACCAGCTCCTCCACAGCCTCGTGCCACCACCTGAAGCAACCACGGAGACAGATTTAAGCCATAACAACAATTCCAATGATGAGTGATGGAGCATGAGGAAGCAATGGAGACACAGAAATAGAGAAGAGAGAGAGAGAGAGAAGGAGGGAGGAGGAAGGTCGGGAAGCAAAAACCATCAGAACTACACAGCAGGAAGGGAGAGAGAGCGAGATGGATGGCAAAACACATGAGAGAGTGACAGATGAGGGGGATGTGGACAGGCAAGGGGAATAGAAAGGGAGGCTGAGAAACACACAGAGGCAGACAGATGAGGGTGGGAAAGGGGCAGAGGGTTATGTGAAAACTTGAAAGTGAGTGAGATGGAACTGTGAGAGGTGGACTGATGAAAGATGGAGATGGAGCGTGGTAAAGATTGGTGGGGAAGTGGGGGAGATGGATGGAAAGACCTCCTTACCTTTTTGCCAAAATTCATGTCGTTCTCTAAGAAAGTGCTAACGAGCTGTTACATAACCACAAAAAAAAGTCACTACAGTTGCCACAGTAACCACTGACACACACCATGGCAACCAAGGTTACAACTCTTCAGTCTGTCTTTTGGATGCAGTGTTAACAAACAGAATGGGATTATGGAATTAATGTCACATTTGTATCACCAAATTTTAGTTTCTTTATCAATTATTTGTATTTTTGTGTCAAAGTCACAACACACACACACACACACACACACACACACACACACACACACACACACACACACACACACACACACACACACACACACACACACACACACACACACTCATAAACATGCAGAATAGGCCTAAACACACTCATACACACACAATCAGACGGTGTTAATCGGGTCATACCATAACGGAAGAGAGAAAATTATTACACAAATTCACAGCCTTAATCATTTCTGCCTTAATCAATTCCCTTCGGTTCTCACTGGATGAAACATTACATAGGCCATTACATTCCTGTCATTTGCAGGCCCCAGCTTTTTCTTTCTTTCTATCTAAATCAATATCTTTATCACCCTCCATTGTCTACCTAACAAACTTCTGTCATATAGCTTCCCTCTCTTTTCTTAGAAAACCCAATACAATTAATTAAGTCTAAAAATGGCCGACTTGGTCCAGACTTCCGCTGGTGAAATCCCGTTTGTCGATCGTTTTGGACAGTCCATTAGAGGCGGTGATTAGGAGAGAAATCTCACTAATTAGGGGGTATAACAAGGCAGAACGTCCACGGTGACGGCGAGGCTCTCATGCAGAGGTCCCAGAAGTTTGGTGGAACAGACGAGATTCTCTCTCCCCCTTTAAGTTCACAGCAATAATCAAGTCCAGTGACCTTAAAGTGAGGACAGTGTTCGCCTGCTGAGTCTGTACTGAGGATGATGGCTGTGTCATCTTAACTGAACACTTTATCAAAGCCTTGTTAAAGCGACTGGACAGTGCTGGGTTGCTATTAATTCAACACACTAATTTACATTTTCCACAGTCGATGCCAATGCTTTTACGTGTGCTGGTTTACTGTGACTGAATAGGTAGATTCCGGGTATGTTGTCACTTTAAACATGACATGCAGCTGATTACGTTGTAGGAAACAGCGCATTTCTAATTAATATGAGCTAAACAAGCTGTAATTCACCAGGTGTCCTGAAAAATGACCCTGAGGCAATGCAAACAGGCAACTTTCTTCTTACACAAGATCAATTTTAAACACTGTTGTTTTTAAAGCTTGCTGTATGAACAGCAAATGGGTAAAAATCACGCTATAATATAGTACATATGGCGGACCTCAGGGCTGTATCAACTCCAGCAAGACACCGTTATTTCTGTTTATTTTTTTTAAAAGAAAGTCTCAATATTAATTGGGTTTTGGAGACAATTGGAATAGTAGTGCCAATCCACTGCCAGTGAGTGAGGGCCTGCAGCACTACAGTCATTGATGATTGATTACTCCCTCACAGTCTCATAAGTGCACTCATTATTTCTTCCACAGTCATCTTCTGACATACCTGCCTTTTTTTTTTTTAACAGGTTAGCATAATTATAATGGAAAATAACCCCCCCTTAAAGCGTCTATTAAGGGAAATGAAAATGTTGCTGTTCGTTTTGGTGCTGTATGACATATCTATCTATCTATCTATCTATCTATCTATCTATCTATCTATCTATCTATCTATCTATCTATCTATCTATCTATCTATCTATCTATCTATCTATCTATCTATCTATCTATCTATCTATCTATCTATCTATCTATCTATCCTTTAACAAACCTTTGTGAAACATATGTGTCAGTATGCGGCCTGTGGTGTTTTATCCTCAGTAATTAGCTCCTCTGCCTTCTTGCAGGTCATAGGGTTGCTGGTGTGACTAAGCCACAGGGACACCAACAGAATATACTGAGACAGTGGGATGTGCTGCATCTGAAAGTGACTAACGTGCACAATACTCAAATGGGTTTTTAAAACATTCACCTGGCAGCAAGTGGTAATCACAATGTGGGACCCCACCGATACTTATTAACCACATAATTAGATATGCTGCATTTCAAGAAAATTCACACACACACACACACACACACACACACACACACACACACACACACACACACACACACACACACAATTTCAGTGGTACAAAGCAGCAAGGAGTAGAAAATGCTGCACAATCTCCTGCTTCTTGCTCTACTCTCTACTCTCTTTCATTCATATCCACACTTAAACCTTACGACTGCCGTCGTGTTCCGACTCAACACACAGTGTTACTGTGACAGTAATTACCTGCCTTGAGGAGTTGGAAATACAGTGTATGCCGAGAGCTAGAAAATAGCAGTCTGGAAGAATGGTGCAGGATGGGAGGGAGGCAGCACACTGGGAGACTTTGCCCAGGCCTCTGTTACAACTGTACCACCAAACCGTCTGCTGAATCTGGCAGCCCAGTACAGTCTCCCTTTCCCTAATGCAGGCCACCATTGTTTGACAGAGAGTCAAGTCAGCAAGTATTTTGTACTGGTGACGAGGCTGCTGTGATAGCTTCAGTTCAGAGGTATGCATTTTAACTGCACTGACATGACCAAATATTTACTCTACTGTGAGTGCCAACTAATTCTGAATTCATGTTTCCATACGTTTACAAAACAGAACATACATAATACAATACTATTTAGAAGTAAACAAAAATGATGTATTACTCGACTATATAAAACCGTATTTTAGGTCATGTGCTTTTTAAAAACCAAGAAAAAAAAATCAATGATTATTTCATTATTTCATTAATTAATCAGCAATTATAATGATAGTTCATTAATTGTTTAAGTCCTCTTACCAGAAATTAGTCCTTAATCATATGAAACTCAATATGTTTGAGTTTTGGATGTTGGTTGGACAAAACAAGCGACAAAATTAACTTGACCTAGAAAAAAATGTATTGGGATTCCCCTCACTCTAACCGGTCGAGGCAGATGGCCGCCTACCTGGTTCAAAACTGGTTCAAAACATACATCAAAGGGAGGAAGCTTTAGGTCAGCATTGGAGATCAAGTGTCAGAGAACCCTGACAGCTGTTGTGAGGTTCCACAGGGCAGCTGCTTTGGTCCTTTACTGTTCTCACTTTACATGCTCTCACCGTAGTAGTGTTGAATGATGCTCCTCAACACTCAGCGAATGAACCCCAAAATATTACCCCACCAAAGAGTAACACCGAACACAAACTGTAGTCTAACTTAGAAAATAAACTCCCCAAATCAAACTCTTTGTTTAACTCCAGGATATTTCACTCCAGAAATTTGCTGTGATAGCTCAGTTAATACTTTTAAAAGAAAGCTCAAAACATATCTCTTTACATTAGCCTTTAACTAGTTACTCTTGAAGCTCTCTTGCACTTGCTTGCACTTGAACTACCTTTAAAATGCATATTGCTTATTTTATATTTTAACTGTATTTGTGTTTAATTTTATGCATTTTATCTGTTCTTATGCATCTCATTTCTTATCTATATTTTTTAAATGCTCCTTTAAATCTGTTTTTATGTGAAAAACTATTTGTAATTTTCTTGCTGTAAAGCACTTCGAGCTGCATTTGTTGTATGAAAGGTGTTATAAATTCAAATGAAATTTTTGTTTTGTTTTTTGTTACTATTTTCTGACATTTTATAGATTAAATGATTTGTGTAAAATATAGGAAATTGTTTTAGAAGGCCTAAATATAGATACTCTTCAAATTACTATATACAACCTGAGTCACCATCTTTGATTGTGACGAGCATCACCCGCCTCGATTTATAGCACCCGTGAGGTGCAGGAGGTAAGATTAGTCCCCTGGATGATGCATGTGGTTGGAGGGATGACAGAAGGTGTCACAGGATTTTCACAGTCATCACAGAGCAGAGACACAGACAGACTCTGTTATTTTAGTTATATTACGGGCAAACAGGTACACAACAAACCCAACTGCAGCGATCAGGGGTGTTTTCGTCTGTCAACCAACAAGTCCACAAAGCACACAGTGATTTACACACACTCTTGGTGTTTTAAAATGTCACCTCCTGATATATGAAATGACTTTGCTCAAAATAATCTGCAATTTTGTGTCAGCTGTGGGATGCTGGAGACATAATTAGAACATTTTTTTTAAAAAATTTTCTCCTCCATTCCCCGAGGAATTTTGAGTAATTGCACAGCAGCTACTTCCTCCAAATGTAGAAAAATTATTTAAACATCAACCCTCATCTGAACTATTCAAATGGGCAGGCCGGCATTCTGTGTCTCCTCAAAGCTGTTAATAGAATGGATCCTGAGTGTTTCCAGTTATTAACTGTCTCTGTTGGCTCTGGTTATGAAAGGGGTAGGTAATTTTATAAACCTGTGTCTGAGCATGGAAGAGAATATCACTCTTTGTGAGCATGAAAAAGAGTTATATCCATTTAGAGGGCCACCAGTAAATGTAAAAACCCTTTTCTCTGAATACAAATCAGATCACATGATAGAGTTGCCTACTCTCAGTTTCATCCATTTATCACTGTTTCCAGGTCCAACCTGCCCACCTGGGCTTTGGATGACGTCAAGGGGGATCACATAACAGTGAACCTAGCTCTTCTCTTATATTTGCTCTTGGCCAAGCCATCAGACCCAATTTGTCCCGTCAGGCTCTGCTGCTCCCAGTCTGCCCCATCTTGCAGTTCAAATCCAACGTTAATTTCCTTTGCCTCGCCAGCTCAAGGACAGCAGCTCATTCTATGGAGCTTGACAAACCACTTGTGCCAAGTACAGTACCACTCCAATTCCCTGGTGTTAGGACAGAGCCCCTGCTCAGGCGGCTGAATGTTTGTCGCCACTCGACATATAGCCTGCTCTCACTCATACAGTGGTGCTCAACCCACAGATATTGGGACTGGAATCAGGATGGATGTCTCTGGTTATTATTGTGTCTCTGAGTGGTATGAACACAGTAGAGGAAAGGCAGAATAACCCAGAGAGGGGGATACAAGTAAAGTCGGATGGTGAGTTTGGGTTGAAATCTGCAATTAAATGCAGGATGTAGGCAAGTATGGGAACAGAGTGAGCAGATAAAGGTGCTTTGTCTGACATATTCGGCAGATTTTGAGGCACACAAAGGGGACTCTATGTGTGTTTATACAATATACTCTTATTGTATAAAGTGACATCTGAACTAATGAGCAAAGACAGGACACTTAAGCCACAATCTCTAAATCACAGAAATCTTAGCAAAACTACAGCCTAAGGGCCTGCACAGCTACCCAAACAGACAAACAACAGCACCTCTGCTGAAACTCTAAAAGTGAAAACAGAGGAGAAGCTGAAACTAAGCAGAGAAGAGAAAATGAGTAGGGCAGCTCACATGAAATAAACCTGGAGGAAACATCAGCAGGAAAACATCAATGATTCCCAAGAATCCTCCAAGAGAAACAGAAGATTAAAGGAAATATCTCTGATGATTATGAAACATCATGAAAACAGAGGACTACTAAGATGAGAAGCAAGAGACCAGACAAAAGTTGAGAAATGCCTGTGCCCCAGCCTGAGGAAGGTCTTGCTGTAATGACTTTGTCGACCAATTAACTTTGATAAATGTGACTGCTGGTTTCAGACCGGCGGGGGGAAAGATTGCACCCGCCGCAGGATTGTCGGCCAAAAAAAAGAAATAAATCCGAGATAAGAAAGATGGACTTCATTGCAAAAGTGAATGTGTGAACTCAAAAAAAGTTCATTCAAAACGATTCACAATGACATATCTATACATAATATACCACAGAGGCTGCAACTTGTGAACAAGTTGTCCAAATGTGTGGTGAGAAGCTGTAGGCTGGGTGTGTGAGCGCCCTGTTAACCCTTTGTCGCTGTCCATGGTGCTGAAAGATCAGCACCACGGAGAGCGACAGCCTCAGCAGAATAATGCTATGGGAGCTCTCCAGCTTTCCTTTACTGTCTGATTTAAACACAATATGGTGTTACCTGAAAGCTTAAAGTCTATCTCGGGAAAAACAAATGGGCTTGATATATGTGGTGTCAACTTTAAGTGAAAGGCAATTTGCGTCGGGGACAACAAAACAAAATTGCAAGTGTTGAAGAAAGGAACTAATGTACCCAAGGGTGAGTCTGCTTTCTCACGCCCCTTATAAATTATAAAACCCAAGTAAACCAAGGAACAAACACTCAAATCCAAAACTAATACAGCTGATGAAATGATTAGAGTGAAATAATTGAAAGCAAACTTACGGGTGCCATCAAACCGTGTGGCTATAGTGTCCAGAAACGTGTTCTGAGGCGCTAATAATCCCTTCATCACAGGCATTTTCCCTGCTTAATGTCGAAGTCCCCATCAAAGTTACTGGAGAGAAGGTGCAAGTCGTCCAAATGCGTGATGTGCTCCCATTTAAGGCGCCGAGGCTGTATGAACCCGCAGCTATCCAGTCAACTCAGCACAATGCGAACCCTAGCTGGTCGGGAGTGCACGTGATGCGCGCACCCGGTGCGTCCGTCGCGTGTGCAAGCAGCGGGAGATGATGAAGCCCACAGGTGCAGTTCAGGTAAAAAGGCAGGAAGGACCGAGGGAGAGTGAGACTGCCTGTCAGCGATGCCATTGTTATGCCGTTGGATTCAATGGTCGTCTCTCCACAGCACGCAATGGTGGGAGGTATCAATCACTCTCAACAACAATTGGGATTAAAAGCGCAAATGGGGGAGTTTCTTAGTGTGGCGACACAGTGGCATCACAATATAGAAACACAACTTTTAGTCACACTTTGTTTTTAATTGATTTCCCCTTTAGCTTCTCCCAGAATTCCACCTTCTTTGTCTTTATCAGCACATCAATAAGTGTTTGATCTATCAGTCACTCAGTATTCTTAGGAAAACGATCGTGCTAAAGAATTAGAAAAAGGGCAGTGAGAGTGAGCATATCCAATAAAGTTTATGCACAGAACCTACACTTGCACAACAGTTAATAGATACATTTATAAAACGGAAACAAAAATTGCTTCAGTTGCACAACAGACTGCAAATGAATAGCTTCCAGAGACGCACGAGTTATTTACATGGTTGTTTGGTAGAGAGTCCACGCTGCTTTCTCTAAGCGCCCACAGTACCTGTCAGCAGGCAATCCACTGTCCAAAGGGACAAAGACATATCGTGAGTTTTTGCGCCATCCGATGGTAACATATAGGCATGACATGCATGGAAAACGTGCCTCGATGGGCTGGAGTCAAAATACAACGAGCGACACAAGAAACTTCAGCAGACCAGATCAGTTGCACTGTGGCGCCCTCATGTGGAGTATCTAATGCCAAGCAACACTACAAAACACCAAGAAACACTTAAGTTCATAAATCCACATAGAGCCTGTAGAAAATACAGTGTTGCACATAAATGCTCTTTAATTTATTTCAATACTTAAAATGTGGATGTTGCTGCAAAGAAACTACAAATTCTAAAACATGAATTCTATACACACATCATCAATCACAATCACCCAAGGTTAGAATCACAAGTTTAATATTAGACCAAATGTAAAATATGGTCTTCCCTTCTGTTCCTTATAATGTCACAGTTAAGTTGATGTTTAGGATATAATATGTCATCACTTCATCTTTTTATCCTGTTAGACATTGTGTGAAATTTGTCAAACTCAGCACATGAATTCTTAAATTATGGCCACAGTCGTTTTGTAAGTTCACAGTGACCTTTGACCTCGACCACCAAAATTGAATAAGTTCATTCTTGAGTCCAAGTGAACATTTTAACCACAGGATATTCTCTGGAGGTGTTCCTGAAATAACGTGTTCACGAGACTGGAACGGACGGACATAATAAGCATAAACATTATTCTGCTGAAAAGTCCACTTCTAGTTCAACTTCAACTTGCGGACAGATGGTCTCATATTATCTTCAAGCACTTTGATATGATGCAGAATTCATAGCCGAATTGGGGACTACAAGCTGCCAGGTCCCTGTGGCAACAAAGCAATGTCAAACCGTAAGATCCGAGTTTCTACTCCTTAAGAGCTGTTTTAGATCTGCACCAAACATATCAACTGACTCATCTGTCCACAGCACATTTTTTGTCTTTTTGTTCACTGGCAAACTGTTTGCTGAAATGGTCTTTATTGATAGAAACGGTTCTTTCTTTCTTTCTTTCTTTCTTTCTTTCTTTCTTTCTTTCTTTCTTTCTTTCTTTCTTTCTTTCTTTCCTGACACACCTCCTATGCAGGTCATATTTGTGTGATCTCTTTCTGATTGTAGACGCATGCACTTTGAGACCAATAGTACAATTTTGGGGTTCTTGGAGATTCTCCTTTTGCATCAAATGCTGCTCTTGAGCTAAATTTAAGAGGGTGACCAGTCATGGACAAAGCTGCAGTTGTTTGAAATCTACACCACTAGATTTTCCTCACAGTGAAATGATTGATTTTAAATAATCTGGAGATCTTTTTAAACCTTTGTCAGACCTCTTGGCATCCACAACCTTTTTCCTGAAGGCCCTGAGAGCTCTTTATTCAGATCTTGGCATGATGACACTTCAATAGCACAGGGAATACCAAAGCCTCGATGTCAGAGGCATAAGACACATTCTTCCTGTCATCCCCTGAGGAGTGATTCTAATTGAATGTATTTGAAGGTGTGATAACTGTTGGGGTGTACTTTCCATGTCAATAATCAGTTCTATTTATTTAGATTATTAAAAATGACAACAAAATGTAAATGTTATGTCATTTGTTTGTCCATCGCCTTTATAGATAAGTGTAGTATGAGGCCCTGTTTCAAAGTGTTTGCCAGTTCAAATACTGTCTGGTGAAAAACTCAATAATTTCTATGGGCTGTATTATTTTTTTCAGATAACTGTATCTCCTGAAATGTAAATGTACATGCAGACTTTTGTTTCCCACCTAGAAAATTCCAGCACAAAATACTCTGTTGTAGTTCTGAAGGTGTCAAATTGAAAGCTCATGTTGTTGATGAGGACCAGAGCAAGCGTCACTGACATCTAAACCTCAAGTAATTACAAAGTCGCAGGAAATCAAGAAACAGGATCACACCTCAACTTTTTTCACTTACAAGCCTCATGCTGAAAGTACAAGACACCTCTAGGAAATAACAAGAAACCTTCAGCACATTCATGTACACACAAATACACACACATACGCATGCAAAACCTAACAGACACCACCAAACTCCATTCTAGGTCAATCCCATTACCGACAGTGCTACAGCATGGGACTTAACACCAGAAGTCAAGCACTGCGCCTCCCACTCAGATCCTCCACAAAAGTGAAGCAGCTGTTACTGCGGTTATGTCATCTGGACAAAGTATAGTCATCAGGTGCTCTGAGGCTCAGCGCTCTGAATCATACGTCACATCGGATTCAAACAAGCACACAAACTGTACACACGTTCAAACAAACGCGTTCAAGATGCAAGATGCACGTAAAGAAATGTGTGAATCATGTCCCTGAGGTGAGGCAGTGCCAAACACACAGATACTTGAGATCACGTTCCATAAACGTGTCGGCTAATAAAATTAAAGCAGACAGCCAACGCACACCGATGCTTCACCTGAGTAATTAAATGCTTAATGCATCATTTAATCCTGATCACTGCTCCAAGCGCACATTTTAAGTGAGCGTGTGTGTGTGTTGTTGTGTGTGTGTGTGTGTGTGTGTGTGTGTGTGTGTGTGTGTGTGTGTGTGTGTTGGTGTGCCATGGGTAAGTTCATAGCAAAATGAGAGTTGAGTCAAAGTGAGTCATTTTGCTTGCTTTCACCAGAAACTTTATTAAACCTCCACAAATTACATTTTCTTTACTCCAATTAATCTTCAGTCGTCGTTCATCTATCAATCAATCATTGTAGCTGTGACACAACTGAGATGTAAAGTGTATTTTAGGAAGGTATGGCCTTTTGATGTGAAGCCACTTGGGAAAAAAGGATTAGGCCCATTAGTGAAAAGTAATTGAGTTGCACTGCTGTCACCATTTATCTTTCCGATCTTTACGTTTTTTAACTAACCTTGGGTTTTTTTTTTCTATCTTTGTCTATAAAACAATACATAAACATTTGACAATATTATTCACCTGTTTTTATGCTCATTTTAACACCTAAATATCTGCTACATCAGTGGTCCATCTACAGTGATGGTATAAATGAACGTTTCTCATAGTTTTAGTTGTCAAACTCATCATGTTCACTGACATGGATTACTGGGACTGAACCATTGTTCAGGTTATAAATCACACCTCAAATGACAAATCACAATGTCTTCTGTTAAAATGGTCTATTTTTGTTTGTAGACAAGCTAGAGGGAAGGGGAAAAATTGGTGGAACATATTGTTTTCTATCAGTCCTTTTTTCCAGTTTCCCTGGGTCAGATGTTGTTTCTGATGCTGCCACCAGAGGTCGCTAAAGTTACCATTATTTTGAAATTCCACCTATAGCGGTTTGAACATACAGAAAACTGTGTTTATATATTCAAGATGTATGCATAACAGTCCATTTATAAGCACTAAGTTTTAAATTTCATCAAAAAAGTTTAAAGAGTGCACAATCATGAGACCAGTATGATGATGTTTTTTTGTTTTTTTTAATTAATATTAAATTCAGTTTTGGATAAGTGATGTGTTGTTTAACTATAATTTCAGCTCCACCTCTCTGTGTTCTTTGTTTCATTAAAAACAGTGTGAGCTAAACTCTAACCAGATTTGGCCTTGTTCCTGTATAACATACAGTCCCACATTTGTCCCCTACACAATCCCTGCTTTTTAACTTGATGATTTTTATGATGCCCTCGAGTTCAATATGCAGAGTTGGGACATACTTTTACAGTAGTCTATATTTTATGTGCAATATCCACAAAGCCACATTCTCTCACAAGCATACACTAATCACAACTCACAATCAACACTGAGCAAGACCTTCAAAAAAAAAGATATTATAGAAATGTAATGTCACGAATCAGACCCATATGCCCCCCTCGAACCAAGTGCTTCTTTCTTTCCTTTCGTCCTGTATTCCATCTTGTCGTCCTTATCTTAAACAAAAATTCAAAGCTTTTTCATTCTTCACACAAAACATAAGCCATCAATTTTTCAATCAAGTAGGTAAGGAGGGCAGCATCTCACCTCTGATCCTGAGCTCACAATCTCATCTGAAGCCTGCAGGTCCTGGAATTCAAACCTCTTTTGTCGAAGACTTTCTGATTTGTATGCATACACCCTGAGGCTATGTTTTTCTCCACCGGTATTTGATAGCCATGTTGGTATGTTAACAGACAGATGAGGCTGTACACACCCCAAGGAGAAACTAGAGGAGAGACAGCTGCCTTCAAGTCGAGCTCTGGCACAATGTCAGCGATAAGACTATTGTATAGACATCTAATACGTTTGCAAAGAGAGGTTTCTTGGTTCAAATGTTTCAGATTAGAGCTATGACAAGGAAAATGATGGAAGAAATATTAAGATAGAGTACCAGTGCGTTACAATCCTGATCAATTACTAGTAAAAGCCCTGTATTTAAAATTCTACTTGAGAAGAAACAAAGAAATATTTAAAAGCAAAATGCCCTTGGTTCTGCAGAAAAGAAAATCCCCTGTGACTTGTGAATATATATCACATTATTGGATTTTTAATACAGATGAATCAAAGCACAATAATTCCGTTGTTAATCAGCTCTAACAATGGAATTATTGTTCTTTACTCTGTGAGTGTGGGGTTAAACTGTTAAATATACAGTTCAGTAGTTACTGCAAGGTCATGTGTGCTAACAACTCACAGACATCTGAAACACAACAACTAGACACTGCTTCTCAGTAACTGGGCAACAAGCCAAAAAATTTTTTTTCGAAACCACTGGTGTAATCTTAAGAAATATATCAAATTGTATACGTTTATCGTAGATTTCATTTTTACTTTGTGAAATCACTGGTAACTGCAGCTGTCAAATAAATTTAACAAAAGAAAATGGTCAATATTTTACCTAAGATGTGGTGGAGTAAAAGTGTAAATTGGTAAGTAAGTGTGATTAATTTTCCCTCACTAGACAAGAAAAAGGAGGTGTATGAATGTAAAAGTAAGGTGTATGTGAATGCATACGTTTGCATTTGTGTATCACATGTAAAGCGCTTGTGTGCAAACTTAAGATCACGAAGTCTGTGTGACATAAAATGTGCACACCGAGTGTCGGCAATCCATTTCCCCTTTAACGCACCAACACGATGCCTCCACCCCTCTAATGGCAGCAGGCTCACTAACCATATCATGAGTTTATAATAACCACATCACATCCATGGCGAATGAGGTGGAATGAAAATCTAACCTAATTTGGTGAGATACACGACTGTGTGAGTAGTAGGGTGTCCCCTGAGATGAAGCTCCGATTGAGGGAGCCGTGTGCTGCACTGGTAGCATGCTCTGTGAGCGTGTAATGGTCTTAATTATCATTTAGCATGCCAGCCTTATTGACGACGTATCAAGCCAGTGATAAAATAGTAGAGCAGAGGGTGACAGAGGGAGAGAGACAGGATCATTTCAAAACTTAAAGACACGCAAAAAAATAGTAGTAGATAAACCACAAGTGCACACATAGCAGTGAACTTGTACAGCAACGTGCCTAGAGGTGCAAGAGGAATGATGCAAACACACACAAACACAAACACACACACACACACACACACACACACACACACACACACACACACACACACACATTTCCACCCAGCTGAGTGACATCTCTCTCTCTGAATTAGTCACGATGAATGATGTGTAACCAGCCATGACTCGTTCTGGCTGGGGAGATGGCTAATTCACTTTGTTTAATTAGTCAAAAGTAGTAGAGCATACTCCTTCTCCCCAAACATACACTTCCACTGAACAACAGACAAACATCTATATGTGCCGATGGAAAACCTCTAACTGCACCGGTGTAACATTCCATAGGGGCAAGTCTTTAAATATTATCTGCCAGAGTGAAGGATCTCTGACTCTTCCTCTCTCCTTCTCTCCCACACAGCACGCACACACATGCACACACACACACACACACACACACACACACACACACACACACACACACACACACACACACACACACACACACACACACACACACACACACACACACCGCCCCACTGCTCTGCTGTGTGATACCTTGACAGAGATCTCAGGCAACGTTTAGGGATCACAGCATCAGAGGTGAAGTGCATCTCTTCTGCAGTGTACCGCAGAAGGGGGAGAAGTCTGCTGATGCTTGGCTACAACTTCGGGTTTCTGCAAACAGGACAGAAGACACGTTGCTTTCTCTGCTGATGTGATTCAGCTCTATCAACACTTTGAGGTAGAGTAAAGAAATCTCTCCCTTCTGTTTCTCTTTTGAGCTCTGGGTTTGTCTACTCTGAAGTGCTTTAAAGTGTATTTTAACAGCACCAAAGGTAAATAGGTATAGTCAAATGTATTTTTTTTTTTTTTTTTAGAATTAACTACATTTTTATCTTGCTGTATCTTGCTGATATGTTAAGTATGCTGCGGTGTAATTTTATCATAGCATTCGTGCGACTATACTGTTGCATAATAAAAGCTACCACAATATTTTGTAGAAAAAAAAGTACTTATAGTACAAGCTGATGGGCCCTGTAGTGTTATGTCCTATTTTAGTAGCCTGTATCATAATAGTATACTATAGTGAGTGCTATACTACAGGCTATTACAATATACTGTAGCATCAGTACACTATACCACACTATACTGCTGTATATTTGATGGGATAAACAGTACTTTGACTGCCTAAGGTCACAAATGTACTCTCCTACATATTGAACATAGACCATAGATCATCTTGTGACAACACAACACCAGCCTTCAAAAGTTAATATCAGTCAGCCACTTCCACCTTGTCCTGCTTCACTTTGTTACCATGGAGAGCTCCTCCAATACCCTAAAGACAATAATAAGTGCGTGCACAGCATGCGGCAGAACATAATAAATAGATTTATGCGCAATTGTCACATTTAATACATTTACGGAGCGCGCTAGTGAATTCATTATTACACCATATGTTAATGCAGCTGGGTCCGTGTACTTTTGAGTCTGTGTGTGTGTGTGTGTGTGTGTGTGTCTGTGTGTGTGTGTGTGTGTGTGTGTGTGTGTGTGTGTGTGTGAGTGAGAGAGAGAGAGAGAGGGGCGCGCTCTCTCTCTCCCTCTCTCTCTCTCCCCGCGTGCGCACAGCGCTTTGAAGTGTAACCAACAACTGCTGTCCGGGAGTCAGCGGTGGAGCCTAATCTATGATAGGAAACCTACTCCAGGAGCTCCACGCCGTGCATTGTTCTTTGAGGAGCTTGAGCCCCAGAAGCGGCATGCCCCGCTGCTCTGGATGGGAGGTCGCTCTGAACTTGTGCTGAGGCCAATTTGTCGTTTCACCGGAAAGCGAGAAGCGCTGTCGGAGAACAAGGAAGGACGGTGACAGAAGTACTCATACTGTGAACACGAGATGTTTTCGATGTAAGATTACTGTAAGTAAAAGGACGCCTTAGGGAGCCGGACACGAATGGACAGCCGGGAGAAGCGGATCTGATCCATAAACTGGAGATCAACGCAAGCGAGCAAAACATATGGATACAGCCGCTGTCTGCAGGAATGGGCTTTTGATGTTTGATTGCAGGTCGGGCATGCTCGCGGTGCCGGCTGAAACAGGTTGGTTTCACCTCGATCAAACTTCGACAGAATCAGACGGGGAACAATTAGCGCTCATTTAGGAGCTAAAAAGGAAGTGAATCACTGTCGCTCGCAGCGGCGCGCCTGGAGATGACAGCAGGTTTATTATGGGGAGCCGCTCTGTGGCATTCACCGGACTTTTACTGGACGTAGACGGTTATCCTGATCGCTACATCTGAGGGAAGGTCATCTCCAACACTGATCCGGACATCCACCAGATCTGAGTGTGTTTGTGTGGTTTTGTGTACATCAAAATTGTGCTGTCTATACTTTTTAGATACAGAACTGTACATGACCGACACAGCTTCTTTTTTTTTTTTTTTTTTTTTT